>NC_091106.1:21292142-21615357 GCF_024713975.1 Paralichthys olivaceus
AACACACAGAAAACACGCGTTCTGGGCATGATGTGACGAGGCAAAGTGCGATTTTAAAATGTACACGACATCTGTATTCACAGTGTGTGATCAGCAAAATAAGAAACACTTGTAAAAGCTGTTCTATCTACTACCTCTGCCATTTTATTTTATTTTTTTCTCAACAGACATTTGATACTAGAATTTTCTTTTACGTTGTATGTGTTCATTTATCTTTTTTAATGCATGTACTTTTCAGCTTCTTTTTTTAGATTTATGTAAAAGCTGTTGAAGATGAGGTTTTTGTGATGCTCTTTTATGAGATCTTTTCTATCTCATTGGCAAACATCTTGTTTATTGTTTCGTCTCTGTTGAAACACTTTCAATATTATTTGCAACTTATTGCTATCATTTCATGTCCTATTACAGCTCTTGCTGAAGCTGCAAAATTCGAGCAGAAGCTGTGTTTTGAGGTGAATTTGTTGAAACAAGAAGTGCACTGATCATAAAGAGGAAGTGGATTATGCTGACAATGGTTTAAGACATTTTAATACTTTCTGTCCATCGTGAAAATCAGACTATGGATTCCATCTACAACATAGTTCAACTCAACTCTTCAACTACAACAAATCTGCAGATTCACCTGTTCGCAGCAGCAGGAGGCCTCACAGAAGAGTCATGCAATGTCAAGTGTTCAACATCTTATCACTGCTTGTGCTGGGGTGATCTGATTTTTGGAAACAGTGATGGCCCCACTCTAATATTGGTATTAGGAACAGCAACTAAAAATCCATAACGGTTGGGCTTTAATTTTCTGGTCTTCTTACTTTTTGTCACCACCTCATCTCGAATGCTTTTACATTCCTCTCTTATCGCTTCCACTAGTTTTCAGCAGAGGCGGGGGAGTCCACTTCTAACTTTAACAGTACATCTGAGAATGTCTCTGAGGCTCTGAGAAGGCAAACTCAAAGAAATATATTCTCTATGCTGATGTACTGAGTCTGTCTACTCATACATTCTCAAGACATAACTTCGATTCAAACTTTGACATCTACAATATATAGATAGAAAGACCAGCATGATGCAGGGAGCTGATGTCAAAGGTGACCGAGGAGTAAGATTATGATGAAAGCGTATGTAAAAAAAAAATATAAGGAAGAGAGGAAATTATACTGTAAGGAAAGACATAGGACGGAAAGATTTGCACCAATAGTCGACACACAGCTTACTTCCAGTCAAAAAGATAGCACAGTGAAAGCCTCAGTGAGACATCAGTCAAAGTAGGGTAATTAAATAATGTGTTAGGGTTAGGAGGGACTGATAGGAAGTGTTTTTTCAGTAGGATAAATTTAATAATAAAATCTCCCCTTGCTAACAAACTACACTCCCTTTACCAGTCACAGTGTTAACAGCCCCTGGGAGAGACTGTAGAACCACAACCTCCGTGTGCCTGGGAGCCTTGACAGCAGAGAAACGAGGAGCCCTGGGGAGGACAACGTTTCTTAAGGCCATGATACATGAGCAGTCAAGCGGCTTCAGCAGTGGTGTTAATTATCAATCAATGTGGTTTTGTCTGTCACACAAAATGAAAAGAATACAATATAAAATATTCAGGACTGTTATAGATGCAGGTCATGCTTGCTGGAAAATCAAAATGCTATCTGCATTATGTCTTCCTGTTTTTTTGTTTTTTTTTTTCCAATGAGGCTTCAGCTAACCTTAAGTTTCCTGCTTGTGGCTGACAGCATCTACACGAGGATTTGTGACTTGACTGGGGTACATAAGGGTTTGTGTTCCTCTTCCAGAAGGGGTGTCCAGCTCCTAACTTTTCCAAAAAGTCTGAAGATACATCCAACATACTTCTACGTTTTATTTTTGAAACATATGCACATGTATGTTTGTAACAAGTGCACGTGAATGGTCATATGATATGCATTTTAAGGTGTGCTAGCATGGACGCGAATTATTCATGAGTCTAAGCTATAATGCTTGCGTGGACATAGATGTTTTAGTTTCTACAATAGAAACAGGGAACTTGCTGATGAGCACAGATAACAGTTTGTCTTCAAAGAGAAAAAGATTGAACCAAACAGGAAAACTGTTTGTACTACATCAGAGAACACATCGTGCACACTGTCCTAAATTCCACCTCCACCACATCTTTTAAGAACAGCGTTTCCAAAATATAACATATTACACCTGCTGTGATTCACTTTACCTTTCTGACAAACATACAACACGCAGAGTGATGCTGAAGCATCTGCAGGCTGATAGATGATGAGCAGCCTCCAGGGCCGCCTGTGTGTTACTCTGAATGGCAGCAGAGAGGCCGACACACAGCAGAGATCTCATCACATTTAACACCCCATTGACTGCCTCACAACCCTGCAATGTGTCATTTATCAAGGTGTGTGTGAGAGAGGGTGTGTAAATACCCATTTGTGTTCATAATTGCTGCACAGAACATTACACGTGGGTGGATTCCACTGCAAAGCAGTTAAAGGAAAATTATCGGAGAGAGGAACAGGAGACAGAAGTGAGGGGTAAAGAGAAAAGAATAATCAGGAGAAGACGAAACAAAAGGGAAAGAGGGGATAGAAAGGTTATGGGGGGGTATAGAGAAAAACAGAAGAAAATTGAAAGAGCAGCCTTGATGATAGCATGAAAGCCGCCCCTGATGACAGCCGTGGGCTTGGTGCAAGAAAACAATTACAGAATCACAGGAGGTGGAGATGAAGAGCTGAAAGGGGACAAAACAATCAGAGTTAAATCAACAACACTGAAGACGTGATAAGCACAAACACACACATAAGAGCAACTCTAGTATCGACCGAAGTAAACTGAGTTTGAGTTTATTCTGCACCGGTTCACCAAAAAAACATGAGCCAGTATACAAAAAAAGACTCTATGAAAAGGTTCTGCAGTGATAATCCAAATTCTGTGATCCGGACTATCTACACAACACGTAGTACTGCACCGTACTATCACCTGGCAGTGAAACCATCTCGTGCTGCCAAACTTACTCAGGAATGTGTCATGGCTTTCAAATTTGAATAGAATGGAGAGCCACGTCAGACGAGTTGGCAGGAACACGTTTCTCTGGAAGAGACATAATGGACGTGTGCCATACAGCACACATGCTCAACAGAAGACAACATGTCACAGCCTGACACATGCCGGTCATGTTCACAGCAGTAGTGATGCGTCAGTCAACTGACAGAGTTAATCAGAGTTCGACCGGTTTCATAAACATGACATCGATATGGACAAACAGAGAAAAGTGCTTGGGGTAATTTGGAAATTGTGTCATCAGAATAGTTTGTCAAGCAGAGCGACATCAATATTTTAAACATTTTCCCCACTGTCTGCAGCAAATGTGGCAGAGTGCACATCACAGCTGTGAGGATTGTGGTGCAGTGGTATTCCATTGAATATATTGAAAACGTCCCCTGAAGACACTCAGAGAGGGATCATGCTGATTAATGCACAACTATTGGCAGGGGAGGGAATCAAGGGGGAACCTTTCAAGGTAATGCAGTTTGCTTATTTGTTCAAGAGCAATCCGGTGTCTCTTTAGAAGAGTGCAAGTGCAAAATTCTCATTGATTCTTTATTCCAAAGTAAATGAAAATAAGGTTGCTAGGTGTATAATGAATAAACAACTCAGGCTGGTAATGTAGGACACGTCTATCAAATGTTGCAGTGGTGCAATAACAATCGACAAAATCAGTTCCGATGCTGCAGGGCTCCACACCTCGAAGGAGAAGTATAAATCTGCTTGTGTCTGTATCTCTGATCAAAATGTGAGTGTGTGTGTGTGAATATAAATTCCCATGAAATTAGTGAGTTGTGTGCGCATGTATCAGCGTGCTATCAGTGTCTGAGCACATTTTTCAATCACATGCAAACCTCTTTTTTCACCAACTGTTGAACCTTCCTTGTCTCTCCACATGGCAATAGGGTAAGCAGTCTCGATTAGTTACACTTCCATGAAACCAGATAGAATTACCAATGAATCAAGAGCACCTCTGTGTTTTTTCCAGTGTATAACCCTCATATCCTCGCCACGTGTGTCGACACATCTTTCAGCAGCTATGGCATTCTTGGACTTTTGATGTTGTTTGTCAAACTATATCTTACTAGACAAGGTGAATAAAAACGCATTCTTTCTCAAAAGCAGCAGCCTCAGGGGACAGGAACGGAGAGGTTAAGGGTTACACTCATACATGTTGAGTCATTATCACTGTTGGATTTAAACTCCCTTGATAGTAGCTGAGCGATAAGTGTGCCTCACTGACTGAATTTCCCAGGTATCGTTTTGTATCTGAGGATTTGAACAAGCAACTCTGGTCGGAAACAATCCATCCTTGTTTCTACCTTCCTCTGCAGGCAGGATTCAGCATATACTCAGTAGACAAGCTTTTAGTTCTCAGAAGACAGAGACCATCCTGGCTCAAACCAACAATGCTCTTTAAGAACGTACTAAGTGTGTGTTGTCCATCCTGCCCAACCCGTAACTGATTCAAAAGTCAATCACCTGGAGACAGCCTCCCAAGTAATATTCCCACCACGTTTGATGAAAATCAGTCCAAGTTGTGTAGTTGCCACCATACAGGTTATTAAAAGCTAACATAAGCGTGTACACTAGCATCATAAAATGACTAAAAAATGAAAAACTGCAGAGAAGCAAAAAGGTTTCACCCAGGAAACAATCCTTTTTAATGAACAGAATGTATGATCCATTCATTCAACTTTAATTTATGACAAGGTGAAGCCTCAATGGTGCATCATCGGTTCCAATTAATAACCTGAGCATGATACCTTTTGTGCAGAAGCAAACTACTGGTGCATTCAAGAGTGAAAAACTCTGGTCTTAACTTTCTACTCATCATCATCATGTTCTTACTGATTGTTTAATTAGGTAGAGATAGCTCCATTAATGACAATTATGGAGTCAGTCAGCGGTCTTAATATGAGTAGTTCTAGTGAAGCGATCAAGAAGCCATTATAACAGACAGTGATTTTTATTAGGGTTGACCTGGATTCCTCCAAGCTTTGACCGTTGCCATGGTAATAGAAATCTAAATCAGGCATTTTTTTAAAACATAAAAATTTCAAGTCACCCATGAAACTAGTAAGTAATCCACCAATATTCATTATGCATCAACATTAGTTATGATTAATTATTCTCAGAGAAGGATATTTAATCTTAGTGATGTTTGTGTGCGTCACGGCCCTCATCTAACGTTACCAGCACTGACACCAGGACGGTGACACATGATCACAAGACAGGCTCACAACTGACAACAATGCCAGGTAGATAACGAAAAAGGCAAGTGTCTGAATGAGTTAACGTTTGTGAAGATGACCACCAAAACACACAGTACATGAGGAAACAGCAGTATGACAAATCTACAAGAAGTTTGGCAAATCACCTGAAGACTGTAAGTGATCAATGATCATAATAAACTGCTGCAGAAAACTCAACACAAAATTAAGTTATATTAAGTTGAAATGTAAATTTCACATTTCAAAGGGGGCACTGCTGCAACAGTGTGAGTGGTGCTTCATTTCACTGGGAAACACAAACACTGAACTCATTAATGTTTTAATGGTTGATAAGAGCTGATTGTGAGTCTGAAATGGGTGTGTGAGAGGAATGCTAACTCCCTCTGCTCCAGAGGAGCTGACTAGAGCTACTAGGCCAAAGATAAAGACCAAAAAATTGCTTTACAAACAAAGAATATGACAGGAAACTCCCCCAGTCCGTGACTCCCTGTCTCAAGAATGAAAATAATTATGGTGAGCAAATTGCTCAAGAAGAATCTCTCAAAAGGTGGTGAAATCCATAATTTATTCCTTGTAGACAGAAAACTCTCTTGTATGGATTGACAGTCACTAACTCTACATGTTGGTTTCGCTGAACAGCCAATGATGAAGGCCAAAACGTACAAATACTTCAAGCCATAAAAACTATGATTAACAGTCAGGAACAGGTACTTAACCACAAGTCGACAATTCCCAAAGGCCAACTGTCGACTAGAGTGTCAGGGCCCATAAACTTCCATCATCTACAGGTGACATTCGCAGATGGTACTACATTCTGCCTACTCTCAGAACACTGCATTGACAGAAACAACAGTCACATCCATCATCGTGCATCATGTGGTCTGGCAGGTTTAAGTTCTGTGTTGTCATAGTGCTCTGCAGTGGAAATATGTGGCTACGTGCTCTCTACTATACGTTTTAGCTTTAAAGCAGCTTCTTTAAACTAAAACGATCTTCGTCCTCATGAGCTTTTTAGCTTCGTATCCACGTCCATACTAGCACACCTGAAACCTGTGTGCTGGTGTAAATAAGATGCAGATCGTCTACTCTTGCTTACTTATAGAAAATATTACAAACGGTGACAGCAATGGTAAAAAGTAAAATGAGAGATTTCTTTTCTTGGACCAACAACATGGTGGAACTGTTACTGACAGTAAATGCTTTCAATGTTTTTCTGCTGGTGACCGTCATTGTTTCCAAACGTCCTTTTTGTCCATTCATACTACACCACAGCAGTTTTCCAACTAAAATGGGGCCACCGCCGTTTCCAAATTTCTCAGTTTATGACACTCAAAACCTTCGGAGGTTGAACAGCAGGCGTAAACATGGCAACAGTGATGTGTTTTAAAGCTTAAACGTAGTAGTGTGGACGTAGCCTGTACCCGAGGCATGTCCAGCCTACAGTGACAGACAGATCAAAGAAGATTCAAGCATCAAAACTTTCATTCTGACCTGATGAAAATGCTCATGCAACTTCAAAGTACATTCCACTTAAGGAATCAAGTGACTGATCTCACCTAAGGCATGGTAATCGCACATGAAGAACACACACATCTACACGTTAGAGATTATTCCACGGAGCCTTTTAGTGTCAGTGAAATGTGTAAAATGCCTCTACCTTTCACACAATTTACATTCACCCACACCCTTTTGTGCACACACACACTATGTAAGAACATTGACACAAAAATAAGTGTTGAGTTTTTCTTCCTGTTATTGATTCCATTAAAAAAAGGGGTGGGTTATTCAAAAAAAAAAATCACTTCTGATGTCTTCAGGATTTGAGATCCATTTGAGCTCAGGGGACTATTTCCAGTGTGTGTAGATGGAAAGTTTCCACTGCAACAATAACATACCGTACTGATGAAGTCCAAGGAAGGCAGGAACTGTATGCCAACGCTTTCTCACACACTTTAAGTGGGTGTGCACTTGAACACAGAAACACTCACTTGAAGACAAGCAGAGACCCTGAAGCAACACACTCTCAGCCACACACTGGATGTAAAGGCAGAAGAACTATTTCACATTAATGGTGTAACCCTGATATGATGACAATGAAATTAGGAGGTAATTGAATAAAACCTGAGTGTTTTAATTTCCTCGGTTTAATTAATTAAGATTCTGCATAATGATTAAATTAAAAACAACAAATGTGTGTATATATATATATCTAGTTACAATTCTTTTTTTCCATTGAAAAAGCATAGAGGAGCCCAGCTCAGATTGCAAAACAAAGCATATTTCTGACTGTGTTCTGAGCCCACCCACCCTTTGCTCTGGGAAGAGATGTACATTTTTCTCATTCCATTCTCCAACACGTTAACATCTGTCCCAGGTCGAAGCTCTGTGGGGCTGTATTAGTTACGCCTACAGCAGTCCGCTCAAGGAATCCATGACTGCAGGCTACATGTTTCCTTTACAAGTCCATGCTTTTCACTCATTACAGGACACATACCTGCAGGACCCTCAGCCATCTCTCCGCTCCATCTTCACCTCTGATAACACAGTTGATAGCTCTTCCACCCCTTTCTACTGAGTGTCATTTGTTAATTTGTCACTATAGTAGTAATGTTGTTTGGCTTTTGCTTTTACCCAGAGAGACTGAAACCACAGGAAAGGCTGCTTCACTGAAGCTAAAACTGAATAAACAAATCAGAACGTATGTTGATATTGTAGATTATGTCAGTGTGTAGATGTTTGCTGTGATTTCAAATGCTGTGCTCACTTCTTATGAGAAGAGGAGAGAGGAATGACATCTGCTTTCTACAACATTTAACCTTTCATACGTCAGAGTCATCGAACTAATGTCCACAAAAAAGATATTTGCAATTGTTGTTGCTTTGAACTGTCAACAATTAGTGATAATGGCAAATAGTATTCACACACAATTTGACATGTGGGTGATGCAGAGAATGGCAAGTTGAATTTAATGACTATTCCCTGTCAGCAGCTCATATTTCAGTTGCTGTGATGTGAATGACAATGCAAACAAGCTCCTGTAACATAACTTTCTGCACATTTAAAGTAGGGCCAGATCCTAACTTAAAGAACAATATGTCCCGAATTCTCTCATAGCTTGTATATGAGTCCTCCAGTGAGGACAGAAGTCAAAATCCAATTCACAACTCATCCCTAGATTTTGTGTAGGGATTAAGTTGTTTGCTCAAGGACATTGCAGCTGCAGGTTGAAGGGAAAGCTCTCTACTAGTCAGCCTCTTTTCTAAAACTGAGCAAATTCAACATTGGTGCACAGGAGAAGAAAAAAAACACTTGTAATTTTACAAGGCAACCTCGCCCCTCCCAGCATGCAGACGTGCCTGCACACCAAGGAGACTGTATGTGAGTGTGTGAATTATGGCCACCAGGAACAAGCTCGGCATTCCAGCACAGACAGAGACACACAGTTTACATGGGGATTAAATGACAGCACTCACTGTGGTCACCAGTTATTTCAAAAACACTCACCATTTCTTAGTGCACTCCACCATCAGCTCCTGATAGGAAGCCACGAACTGGAATTTGGAGGCATGCTTCCCAACACGTTGCAGTCTCTTCCACACAGAGGCCATGTTTCTGAGGGGAACGGGTCTTTTCTGTGCACCTATCCCGTCCTGGACTTCCTTCTTTGGGCTAGTTCACGCTGATGACTATATGTTTCTGTGCATATCCAACGCACATAGACACACAGTTAATGTTTTAACGGAAATAAGATGGGGAGGGACAGAGTTACGGCTGCACATCCAGTCCTGAGTGTTGGGTCTTTAAAAACCGCCTGATGAATCCAAATGCAAGGAATCTCTGCAGCGGTGAGGGAGGTCTGACTTGACGAGGTGCATGGTTTTATTTAGAAAATCGCTCCTTGATGTTGAAAAGCATGATGAGAAATCCTCTGGGTGTGAATTTCATCTTTCCATGCGGTGATCGACCTGCAAAATTAAGTGAAAAAGAAAAGAGAGTAAGTGTGAGCCCCTCTGCGTTAAGGAGTATTTCCAACACCGATCATCAAGTTGACATTCCCCCGGTGTAGAGATGCTTGGTCCGGGGTAACAGCTCCTCCTTTACCTCGGGCTTTACCACAACAGATGTTAAACCAACCCCGTTTATCTACATCGACAACGGAACACTTGTGTAACTACAACGCGATGAAGACTCCACTTGAGCTGCCAGCACGGCGTGCCGGTGGAGGCTATACACTAGTGAGCATGCTAACTTGAGGTGTTTGATAATGAAGCGTTTGAACGCGCTGAAACTGTCACAAAGAAGCAGTGACATTGCGATAAAGTCAACTGTTTTAATCAGCCGATGTAAAAGCAGGACAACTGGGAGACAACACCCGCAGAATATTTGCCCCCGGTTTAAATATTTGGTGGAATGTGTCTGAATCCAGGGAATAGCCTGAGCCGCCGTGCTCCGCTAACCGGGGCGACTCGGCTGCGAGGCTAACGAGTTCTAACAAGTAGGCGGACGTATGACACTCACCTTCCCGTAACATCCAGCAGACTGTCCGCTACGTGGCTCTAACCGTGGAACGTCCCGTGGTGGCGAAGGGTCTGCGGCGAAGCAGCCGCCGGGTGAGCTAGCTAATTATCGCCTTCTCCGCGGCGGCACCAGCACCGGCCATGTAGCTAGCTAGCCTGCTAGCGACGGCGGCGGCTAGCCATCACAACACGGTGCGAGTGGAAACCGTTGCTTCGCCCGTTGACGCCGAAGCTCCACGGGTAAGACAGAGGGGAGAAAAAAAAAGCTCCGGGGGCGAGAACCCGGTCAGAGGGGTAATTTATCTCAGCTTGTCCCCAACGCTGGAGTTGAATTAAAGTCTCCCAGCCCCGGGCAGCGAGTCCCGCGGTGAGGAAAGTGTTGTAGTTACCGACAGTTTGACCGATCTGCCTCCGTGAAGCGCGCAGAGCTAGCTAACGTCCCTTAACCACTTCCGCTATGAGCCGTCAAAATAAAGGCGTTACTTCTTAAATAACTGAACTAGCTTATCCACGCGCGAACGCACACGTGCTGTTTGACGTTTATTTAAATGGCACCTTTCTGTAGTTTCTGTTTTCGAGACGAATGCGTACGTTTTCGCTGTGTTCTTTAAACCCGCGTCGTGCTTCATTTGGAAGTCTAAGCTGCGTACTTCCTGTTTGGTTGTATGTGTGTGTGTGGAGCTTGACGCAGCTTCGCCTCTCCATCAGTTCGACCAGCGCCTGGATGACCGAGAGGCTGCCGGAGAAACGCCCCCGGCCAGCGGCCATTGGTGGGGCTTCAGTGCCTGGTTCATGAGGCTCCTCCGGGTGGTTGTGTTGTCAAATCCAACCTCAGTCAAAAGACATTTAATCCTGGAAGTTTATTTGTGCAGCACATTTCAACAACAAGGCAATTCTTCAAAGTGCTTTATGTAAAAGACAGGATAAAAATAAAAGGCACCATTAGGTAATAAGTAACATGCAATACTTAAAGTAGTTCATCCAAAAATTTAAAAATGAACTCATTGTCTACTCACCACTTTAAACAAGTATGTAATTTGTACAGATGTGCCCAAACCTTTGCTTTCAGACATTTTCAGGGCATTCAAAGTTCCTGAAAACAACACGTTTTGTTTGGTTGTAAACTACAACGTCTCTGCAGAGTCTATCAGGTTTGTGTTAATGAGGACAACACTTCAATTTCCTGGTGCTGTCACATTAAGAAGTGAGTGTTAACCTTGTAATGCTGGGTGCCGGGGTCTTTTTCACATGTTGAGAGGAAATAAAACACCTACGATCCATCAGAAATCAATACCTCCTCCCCACACACGCACACACACACACACACACACACACACACACACTTTTCACACCCCCTTGTTTAAACCACAGGCTTGTAAAGAAACAGGCAGACGGGAGGAGGCCAGTGTCGCTGAGTGAAAGAGGGACAGACGACAATAAAATGTGGATTAATTTAATCTCAAAAACAGATATGAGTTTAATGACATGAAAATGACATCATATCCTTTTTGCTCAGGGTTATAAACTATTGTTCTTTTTTTTTCTAGATACCCTAAAAGCCCAGTTAAAGTCTAATCATCAGAATGATCCAGCAAATATGAAATAACAGTGCTGGTGTTTCTATTGACCACTTCCGCTATAAATCTCTACCAGAGAGCCTTATCTGCTCTTTTAGTGAACTCAAAGCTTTAGGCTCAAAAGAAACTCGATCACTGAACAATAAAAATCTACTTTGAGGTTTGGATTTATTCCAGATTTATGTTGGGTTAAAAAAATCACAGCAAAGGTATTGAATTTTCTAGCCCTGTTGTCACGTAACACTGTACGGCTTAAAAAATAAGACAGTGGTGTCTCTGTAGTTTGATATATTGAGCAATATAACACAAGTCCTTTTGGAAATATGTACCTTTAGATCAGGTTGCAGAGGATTGACAGATTATGGATTGTGTGCTTCACGTCTCTCTGACCGTTATGACCGGAAACAGTATTTCAGATCAGCTTTCACCCAGCAAACGTATTTCAACTGAGAACAATTTGGGATTTAGGGTCAGAGCCGATTTGACGGTAGGGGGCCTGCTGATCCTGCTGCTCCGTGTCGCCTGTTTACATTTTACTCTGACAGATTACAGAGCGCCTCCCTCCGTGCGTCAAGGAATGCTTTGATGTGACAAATGACCCCATGCTAAATGACGCTTTGTGTGTCTGCCCACATGTCAGCGAGGGCCTTATTTCATGCGTAACACAGGGGGAGGACGGGCCTGCCGGTGTGTGTCTGTATGAATGAAAGGGTGTATTATAGGGGGACAGTGAGAGAGAGTGGCAAAGGTCAAGTAGAGTCCTGTGTGTGTCCTCCCTCCCTCCCTCTTTCCTTTTTACACATCGGATTCATGAAAACAAAGAAAGGGTAATTTTCCCCCCTGATGCCAAACGATGATTTTATTTTCCAATTTGTATGCTGCTTAATGGTTTAATGATTCAGGGGGACTTCAGAGAACACATCATCAAAAGCTATTTCATCCCATAATCTCTAGAACAACTTTAATCTTGCACCAGGGAATCATTTTATAAGTGCAGCCTTCTCAACCCAAAACACAGCCAGACTGCAGTAGAGATGAGCACCACCCCACCAACTGAGATGTGTCCTATTTGACCATAATATATTCTGTTTCTAGACGCTGCAATTTCTCCAGCCAGAGGAAACGATGAATCCAAACCAAACTCTGACAGCAGACAGTGAGGGAAGGCTGGGATCACTGGGATTAATGATTACCTGATCTACTGGAGTTTAAAACATGTCTCTGCTGCTCACAAGTGAAGTTTCATGGTGAAAGTTTGACTCTTTTTTTGTGTTTTGGTTTCCACAAGTTATTTCATGGCCTCTCAGATGTCCACTGCTCCTCTGTACTCCAGGTGTTTCACATATGTAAAACCCACAACACCCTAACATCTGGTTTTTGTCTGCAATGGGACAGGATTCAACCGGGATTCACTTCCTGGTCAAATGACTCTGCAGTCCACCCCCAAATTAATGGGTTCTCTCTTTACTGCTGTCTCATCCTTCCACCAAGTTTTGTGGAAATCGGTTCAGCAGTTTTCACCAAGCAATAGACAGATTGAAAAAAAAAATCCTCGGCCAAAGTAAAAGATTTCAATGTTGATTGTGTGAAACATTCACACCTATAACCTCTCATCCCCACGCTCCCTTTTTTCCAGGACCAAAGAAAAACACATCCTCCAGGATCTCAGGCAGCTCTTCAAGTTCAGGGTCTGTGGTGTTTGGTGTTCAACCACTTAACACGACCTGTTAACAAAGCGGTGTCCTTTAGATATCAGCCGAGTGAGTGTGAACCACTCCAGTGGAGCAGAGATAGCCGAACGAATCACTCACCGCTGCCTGCATGAGTGGGTCGATCAGAAAACCATCGGCTGTAACCCAGGGATGTGAATGTGTCTATGTTGTGTTTTTAAAGACATTTTCTCTGCGATGAATGTATTTGATTAAGCAGCTCTGGTCATGATATTATATTTGACTTCAGTTGTTTCTCGTCTCCCAGTGGAAATGTGAGTGCCATGCCTCGATGTGCCAGATTAGCATCTTTAGCTTTGAATCATCCTGAGTCATGGCAGAGCATCTGATGGTATCTGCCGTGCAGTTACAGGAAGCCGCAGCGTTTCCGGGTGGATGAGTAGATTTGCAGATGGACGAGAAGCATGGCAACTTGGATCGCCGCCATCGAAGCCACAACTGGGTTAAATATGGATTTGATTTATACAGTGAGTATACAGTATACAGTGGCTCCAGATTGACCATGCAAATTTAATTCAGAAGCTATTTCCTCTTTTCTCCTGTGAACTGTTTTATTAAGTGTAGCACATCCATGTCTGTTTTCCCTCTTACACATTTTATAGGTCCTATATGTTCTATTGGTCAGTGATACTGACAAAAGCATTAATTTCAGTTTAACCTGCAAAGATTGTCTATTACAGTGTTTAGAAGTTGACGTACCACAGTTTATGAACACAGTAGACTCAATCTGCTGTGATTAAAGATCCGTGCACTGCTGTATCAGATTAAATTCAACTGTTTTACATCCACCGAGGAGCAAATAACCCACTTACATCTGGTCGGTTATCAGAACAGCGCCTGTGTAAATTTAAACCCACATTCAACCAGGGAGAGTAGACTCTGTAATGCAATGATGCCTGGTTTGAGGAATCACTTCACTACTGGAGAAGCATGGAGCTCATTACATATGGCCTGCAGGCTGCTGATAGTGAAAACCAATACATCCCATTCCCATTTTATGCTGACCGTGAGAGCGGCAGAGTGCAGGGCGACACGTACGCAGAGCTGAGTGTTGCTCCACAATGGTCACAAAATAAATGTTGACTCAAGCTGTCATGGTCTGAAATCCCATCATCTGCTGAGTGCAGTGGATCAGAATTATATTTGAATGAGGACAAAATACTGATTGGGGCCAAACCCATTTTGTGCAATGAGTCTGCAAAAAAAAACAACCCTCAAGAATATGATGTGACTCATTTGTTCTCCTTCAAATGAATCAGAATATTGAAGAAATGAGCACAAATCAGGTACATGATGAACTTGAACATTACAAACCTCCAGGCTATAGAAAGTGTCAAGATTTGAAATGGGCTGAGTGAATTATTCCTGGCTATATCCATGACCAAACAACAAGTACATGATTGTATGACAGTGGCAAATGAACATGTATGTCCTGAAAGAAGAAAGAGAGAGAGAGAGAGAGAGATGAGAGTAGATCAATGCACTGCTGTGAGATCATTAGAGAACAAGCGTCACTCACTATCAGCTCACTGGTCACTCTCCAGTTACACAGCTCTCCACTTCCATTCACACAGCCTGAACAAAGGCTAAATTAGTCCCTGGACGAATGTCTCGGATCCGTCGGAGCCTCAACTCACACGAGCCGAGTGCAGAACGACGTCCTCATGAGCTCTTCCTCCTCCAGATTCAACACTTCCTCCTGCCTTTTTAAACAGCTTGTTAATTAGCAGCGGGCGGCTGGATTAAGTCATTAAAGGGTTCACTGCTGGAGGTAATTAATCAACATGGTACTTGTTGAATATACTGAAATCAATACAGCCTTTGCTTCTCTGTGCTGTTTCTCGTATATACTCCAAATGTGTCAGTGTACGGAGGATGAATAAAGGTACATCTTATCTCATGGTAACAACATCTTTGAATGGACGGACAATCTGTGGTTCTTCTCTCATCATTCTTCTTTAATTGAAGTCATTTTCTACCCTGAGGACATTTTGTTCACAGTGGAGCTTGTTCCTGTGCCACAGGTCAGGTCGACTCTTTAGAAGCAGAAAACACAGCTGCAGCTTGAAAACTCAACTCAAAACTTAACATTATCAGCTTTTCTGAGCTAATCTGAAAATGCATCCAGATGTTGAGACCTGGGTCGACACCACGCGGCTTCCAGCGCTTGTTAATGCATCTGTTGTTTAAAACCACGGACTGAGGAGGATTGTCACATGCAAACATGTACTTTGATGTAAACGGGTCAAGGGAAGAAGATGTGTTAATGGCCTAGTTACCACAAACCAGATCCGTGCACATATTCAGCTGTTCTGAGGTCTGAGGCCTGTTTCCACTTTTCATGCTTCCCCTCAATGTAAACAGCACACAGACCATCAGAGGCTCAACACTGCGAGTCAGCAGTTTTCATGTAATTATCGTCTTGTCTCCATTTGTCATTTACCTCTAACGTTGTGGAGGGAGCGTTTGCAGCAGCAGCTTTATGACACAAGTCAAGTTGCTGGAGGTGAATCAGGATCTTAGTTAAAAAGTCTCTGGAGAAATCGTTGGTTGTGTTTGTGTTGGGCTCCGAGCGGGTGGATGTGAATTCTCCTTTCTCTTGTTGAAGCAAACTGAAAGCGAATATATTGTTTAATGGTTCTTCTTCTCCCTCAGGCTTGTTTGTCAGAGAAAATTTCCGAGGAAGAAAACTTGTATTTTCTCTGTGTTGTCAATGAAGAGATAAAGAGCGGCTGGTGCCTGTGCAGCATCAGCTGGAGAGCATTACTCCAGCAGACAGAGAGCAGACGTCGATTTATACTGTTTAGCGGAGGGAGTGGGAGAACAAACTGTGTATTCGCTGCAAATAAAAGTCAAATCAAAGCAAAAAAAGATATGAACCAACAGATCTGAGAAAATCCCCCGTTTCCTCATTTCACAACAGTTGTGTCACACGTCAGCTCATCTGCTGAGCAGTGTCTCTGCGAGTTTACAAGTTCACTGTGAAAAATGATCCTGACGGTTTCAATTTATTCCAGTGAGGAAATTAAACATCACATTCCTGCTCGGATACAGCTGATGATGATCAACGAAAAAACATCATGTGACGTCAGGGATGAGCAGCACCACCTTCGTCATATGTCGTTCATATCATATCATATCTTCTAATATTATTTTTTACAAATTAAAGTATCTCCTAAGATAAAAAAGAATCGTCTGAGAAGCTGCAACTCGGGAATATTTGATATTTTATTTTTTAAAAACTGAAACTGTTTAAAAAAATGAATTGATGAGCTTGATTAGGCTACTTATATTTGTTGAGTTTGAGTAGAGACTTCATTATGAATATGATGACTCAGCAGCTGTGCTCATGATTATTATTGCTAATAAAAATGTTCAGAAGATATTTTATAACCCAGGGCCGACTTGTTAATGCAGCTGGTGAAAACACCTCCTCCTCTGTTGCTCAAACTTTAAGAAGTTGCTGATGTTTTGTGAAAGTCTGGCTGCGTCCGCGCTCACACACTGAGACTGGCACACGGATAATCGATCTGTTCTGGAGTTTATTATCAGGACTTTCTTTCCCCGGCCGTCCAAACACATTGAGGCCGAGACGCTGGAGTGGAAGACTTAATAACCTCTGCACTGTTTCCACATGAGCTGAAACTCAAGAATTCATAGACAAGAGGAGTTTAAAAGGAAGAAATATCAGAGGAAGGATATGTTCAAGAAATCATGTGCGAAATAAAAGTGGGGGAGCATCGAGTGGAGATGTTTCCACTTTCAAACTGGCTTCAAGCGATATGATGATCAGAAACAGAATCCACGCTAATCAAACTTCTTTTAATGAGGTTTTAAATTAAAAATAGAAAATGAAACAGGGTGAAAGTAGCTGCACAGAACAGAAACAAGAGAAGACGGTGCCGTGGCGGGAGGCCTAATATTCTCCTCGGCTGATCTCCAGCGTGTAGAGGCTCTCGCTGGCCCGCTCATTGCTTGCAGGTGTAATAACATGGACTGATCCAGAGCCGGGGGTTGGGAGGTTCAACAGCTCACAGAGAGCATATTTCTGCAGCCCCCTTTGGAAAACAGCAGCTCAGCTGTGGTCTGCTAAAGTGTCTCATGCTGTTTCTTTCAAGACACAGATATCAGCCATTAAGAGATGAGCCGAGATACAGCCTCTTGTTTTATTGTTGGTTTTATGGCTTTTCTTCTGGATTGAATCAGGTCCAGTGGCCCGAGCTGCACCACAGATACCTGCAGACAGAACATCTCCGGGGGTGATGTGGTGATGCACTGGTTAGTAAAGATGAACTCTTCTCTCTGCTCCAACAAGACGAGTCTCCACTTAGCATCGAGGTAAAAACAGCAAAGCACAGAGTCAAAGTTACTCAGGCGAGAAGAATTACCAACTCACTCAAATCAGATAAGGACACAATTACTTAAGTGAACTGAAGGAAATGGAAACCAGATGTTGGTTGACTCTGGGTCAGTGCGGGCACCAATTTCACATCTGGGTTCCACAGAATTAAATAAAGTCCTGCTCTCGTAATGTCTTTAAGGTTTTTACGATAAGACACATGGTTCTAAAAGCTTGTATTTTGAGAAGACGTAAAATAGTTTGTACTCTCCGGCAATGGCAATAATGCAAACACCACCATCATGACGATCTCTCACGGTCATGCATAGTTTGTAAATAAACGTAAAGATGGACGACATGACAGCTCCACAGAAGTGAACCAAAAATTGCTGGAGCACCCCTGGTGGTTGGCTGCAGTACAGCTCATAAACTGTGCCTCCTCCATGTTGGCGGACGGGAAATGGGCCGAACTAGAAGGTCAAAGTACATGATAAATAATTTGGGGGTTGAATAAGAGGGTTTCTGTCACGTTAGGTAGCTGTTATCATGACTGATGTTTGGTTATCGCTAGCGAGTGAACTGCTGACGTCTCTAACTCGAGTCGTGTTCCTGCGAGAATCAAGCTTTCAAAGTTCTGCAAACAACAAACCAGCTCAAATTATGTTGAGCAAACAGCTGCCTCCTGGGTAACTCAATCAGAATAATTCAATTCATTACTTCTCCAAACACACTGTGGCACTGTAAGTGAATTTGAAACGGTTAATTCAACACAACCGACAGGCGGCCAACACAAAGCTGCCTCTGTGTCACTGTGTGACAGGTAACGTTACACAGAATAAACAGATACAAACTGAGGATTCATAGATGTGGTTGGATTTACCCTCTGCATTGACTCTGGACTGGTCACTTCCTCTTTAAATGAAAGCAGCTGCGGCCTCGGCAGCCAGATTCATATCTGCAAACTCTCCTCGTTGTGAAATTCAGCTTGAATTTCTTCTATGAGAGGAGGTTGAAAGGCACTCGGAGGAAAAGTGGGGTGTAAACCTGAAAAGAAACAACACAGCTGGGCTGAATATGATCCTCAGAGATGTGGGAATAAGGACGAGCAGGTTGAAATCAGTTTTTCCAGTCGGGATCCTGTGCAACCACCACTTTCCTTCACGACATTGGTAAAATCACATCTGCTTCTGCTGAGGAAGATAAAACAGAGCCCCTGAAACACGATCCAGCTCTGTGGAGCTGGAGATACAGTCAGCTTCACTGTGTTTGTTTGGTTTGAAGAATAAGAACGACAAGGAGAGGCAGGAAATATGACGAGACATCAATGAATGGATCAGGACGAAGATGAGTCGATGTTTAGGTGTTTTTTCTCACTGAAGTGAATGTGAACCTTATTAATTATGACTGCTTTTTAAAGGAATGAAAGATTCAGAGGTTAACAAGTTAAAAGTTAATGAAATGTTTTCTCAGCTTGTCCCGAGATCATGTGAAGAGGAAGGTGTGTGATCACTCAGCAACAGAAGGAAGATAATAAAAACAAATCCTGTGGACACGAGGATTTTTACTCCTCAGTCATTGAGACAGACTGAATAATAAGATGGACACCACGTCTCCTTTTCCTCTCACAATCCAGAATTGAAGTATCCTGGATATTTGGAGCCATGAGTCTGCACAGTTGTGGTTTGGGGATGGAGCCGTGGTGCAGAGATCCTGAAGTACCGTCTTTGACAAAAATATATTTACTTGGACTTTTTAGCTTGTTTAGACATTTAACATTTTGTTTGTTTGTAAGCAAGATTTTGCATAAACTATAGATTGGATTAAGACGAAACCTTGAAGAAGGGTGTTGTACGGATCAGGGAAGAACCCTTTCAATTTCAGGATTTCCTGAAAAGAACATGTGATGATGTTTCAGCTTTTGCTGCATGTGCATGTGGGCCTCAGTGTTTCCTCTCCTGTGCTGCAGCAGCCGGGTGGAGCTGTGTCAGAGGCAGATTGTGCTCGGAAAGGTTTTGCATTTTTCATTTTCTCATTCTTTTCTGTGAGTCGGGGGTGATGATATCTCCGGGTACGATTCTCTAGAGATGCTCTGCTCCTAAACCTTGTCTTTTACCTGCAATGACTGTTCCAGATTGTTTCTCCTTCTCTGCCTGACTTCTTTGCCTTTTTACTCTTTCTTTCCTCTTTTCTTTCTTCCTCTCTCAGCTCCAACATCCCCCCTCTTCCTGTAACAGTTTTTTTCCTCCCTTTTGATTCTGTTCTCTTATCATTTCTCTTTTCCCAGAAGGACACAGAGAATTAGAGCACAACTTCTGCTCACAGAAACCCGGACTGGAAAAGCTGTACTGTATGTTCATTAAAACCAGGAGGTGGCTCATCCATCACGTTCCGCTGTTTCTTCGTCATGTTGCAGTAAATTGCCCCGTCTCCCCCTCCGTGCCCTCCCGTGTGCAGAAAGTGCAGATCTAGGTAGCATTCGGCCGACGGTGTAAACACTGAGTCTCGGGGGTTTCTCTTTGAGCAGGATCATTATTTTTATCACAGCTATCACAGTGTTCCTGTTCCAGTCACTGTGGTGGAAGAGATCAGGCCTCAGTCAGAGATGAGCGATCAGTGGACCGAGCAACGCACCACAGAGTTAGACATCCAGCAGATGTCAGGGAATATTGACTTTTTCGGTGTTATGAGAATAAACATTGACTTATTATCAACTTTTCAGTTGTTGCAGCATTAACATTTGTTTGGATTTGATCATGTGTCAATGTAAATCCAATACTAAGCCTCTTTACGCTCTGGTTTTGGTCTCCACGCCCTCCAGTGGAAATGATCAGGCTCTAAATGCTTCACTACGTTCACCAGCTGCTAATTGTTGTTTGCTGCTGAGCAGGTTTATAGAGTTCTGACTTTTATGAGAGCGGTGAGACGAAACCTAAACAGTGCATGTGCTGCGGCTCTAAATGAGCTGAAACTCACCGTGAAGTCAAAGTAACTCTCAGCGTCAGATGATGGTTCTCTCAAGCTTATTATTACATTATTTACAGAAAGTGCTTTAATAATTTATGGATCAGCTCAGACGGATGCAGAACAAGGAGAAGACTCAGGAAACAAGCCGGGTGAGAAATCAGATTCTGAAACTTTAACGTGTTTACAGAGGATTCATCACATCACAGTTTACAGTGAGAACAGTTTACAGTTCTTGGTTTGTTTGGATGTAGATAGTTTGTGAATATGAAGACACCGAATACAGAAATAGACAGAAAGCAAACGTTTCCATTGCATAAACAAAAACCAGCACAAATCAACAGACACACTGTGAAAGATAAAATGTTTTCAGTGCTGCCAACATTCCAGATGAGATTTCGAGACACGTCAATCTCAGGGACCGATATCTTCATCTCTCAATCTCTTGCTGAGCGCGTACCTGTCGAACGGTGACATTTAAACATCAACAAACACACATTTCCTGCAGTTTGGTCATTTAGCTGGAAAGTGGAGATTTGGATCAGGGTGGTGAGTCACATCCTTCACAGAGTAAAACCTCCACGCTCACTGTGAACAACTGTTTCCTCCACTTCACTTGCTCCAGTTTGGAAAAAAAAAAAAGAAACTTTCCAAAGACTTGGTTGCAAGAATAAAACTTGTCCCATTACCTGATTTCCAAACATGCAATACAAACTGCATGTGGAACATAGCTGTGTGCATACTCTTCTCCATCTCCTCCTTGCATGACGGTGCGTCTGCATTGATCCAGGAGTGCATGTGAGAGAGAAAATTGCTCCTCTAATCGATTTCTGAGAACTTAAGATCCAGTTTTATCATCCTGGCTTCCTGGTAGCGTGCAGATTATGTCATCCGTGAGTCAGGATGTAGTCAGCCTTCCTCTGATCGTCACCCTCCACAGATGCAGTTGTGGTTTTAATCAAATCAAACCTGAAAATGGAAAGTGGTTTAATTTTGAGTCATTTCCTGGAAATGAAGAGTGGAATGATAATGTTTCAAATTTGGACTGGCTGCTCTCAGCCACAACACACACCTGCTTCCCTGTATCACGTCTTTGACCAACACACCCTATCAAACATATATCCTTCGCTCTGACTGTGAAGGTTATATATCATATAACGTAATCAGCCCAATTCATTGATTCTTACACCTCAGGCAGACGAGTCCAGAGGAAGAGAGAAAAAACACAAAGTGGAAAAAAGCTGCAGAAACACTGAGTCAAATGAGCTGAAAATCATTCAGCTGGAAGAGAAAGTGGAAAACTGCTCCGTGGTGCCTCGGCCTCATGCAGACCTGGATCAGAAAACACGTACAAATGAATCCTGGCGTTAGTTTTGCAGTCAGCAGCAGGTGGGCGGGGTTTCCCTGCATTCAGAAGCTTTAGTCATGAACTAAAATCAACCTTCTGCTGCTCTTTGGGGACAAACTGCTGCTCCTGGGTGTGAAACGCTCAGCCACGTCTATCAACGGGAACATAAACCTGTCATGATCCTGTTCTCTCATCTGCAACATCTGATAATAATAAGAATCCTGCTGTTAACTGTGAGAGAACACACACACACACACCAGCACCAGGTGATGAAGCCCCTCCCTTGGGAGTATGGTGACCATGACAACTGTTTCCCATCTTCCTACACCCTGGAGGGAAAAGGCAGATGAGTTCATCTCTAAAGCTGCTGACTTCCTGACATGTGTCTGACTCATGTACTTACACATGTTTACATCTATACTTTCACCAATATTGTTGTAATGTCTTATCTCACGAGGACCTGGAAGCAACACTTGGGCTTCAACTGTTTTGTTTCTGCAAAGTTGGTCTCATTTTTCTTTTGTGTAATTTCATTATTGTAATTCTCTTGACAAAACGGAAATCTCTGTTTTTAGATTTTCAAAATAAATGTTCACATTTGGCTTCAAGCTGCACCGATGGTTTGAGCAGATTACAAGGGTGCCCTCTGCTGGTGAGATGCATGAATCTTTTGAATGAGCTGCACTTTTTTCAAAGGCTCATCTTACATTTAAATTTTAAATTGAATTAATCGGATCTAATTAATTAATTAATTACCATCTATAGTGAAAATATCACAAAACCTCAGAGATGTATCTGTTTTAGTTTGTATTCATTTGGTTTTATTTATTTTTTTACAATTGCTGAGTCTGTGGGGGTCAACACACTTTTTCAAAATAATGAAATAAGGAATATTTCTCCTTGTGAAAATCCTTCAAATGAAGCATTTAAAAAAATTATTAGATTAGATTTGAAAAGGATCACACACGATCTTTGTGGCTTGACGCAGAAAATAAACCTTGGAGTCAAGTTTTTGTTAAGTTGCATTAACTGTTTACTGCATCAACAAATTTCTACATTATATACGATCCCCCCGATTAAAATAACTGAACAAACAATACTTGTGCCACATAATTTATTTGTTTAACAATAAAAATGCATAGTTCAGTATATACAAAAACAGCGAAATATAACTTTATTCAAACAATCAAGTCTTTCTAGGTAATAAAAAAAGCGATCACGCTTAAATGGCTGAAGGATACTCTTACAGATACAGTACGTACAAACATCAGGCACAGATTTGGTTTTTATCACTGACCGTTGCAGCTGCTGTTGAACAATAACCACAGGATTCAGGAGAAACGTGTTAACAGTGGGGTGATGCAGCAAATATTAGAAATGAGTGATGTGAAATGATCCAAATCCTGTGAGTTAACAGTCAAAGTCGCTGAAGCATCAAGTTGTTAGTGAATTTTAAAGGTTTCTGAACATTCAATCTTTATCACATTGATATTTTAAGTGGATCATTTTCCCAGAGTTCATTTTTATTACATTTTAATTTTCCTGTCTTGTTGATGCATAAATGCCCCTTGTTTTTTTTTTCTGTACCCACTGGGTCACACCAACACAAAGAGGTCAGAGAACGACACATTCTGGGAAACGAGACCAAAGAAACACTGACGGTCGACACACACACACAGCTCCTGTGTTTCATAAAGAAAAAGTCCTTAAAAAACAGTCAAACCACCAAGAAGTTGCATATCAGCCTGGTGAACAGAAATCAAACAAACAGCCAATCATCAGACAGACGTAGAAATTATAAAAATAAACGATGATGACTTTTAATAACATGTAAACATTTCAAATGTCAAATTACAAATAAACAGGAAATGTACATTTCTTATCGAGGGTATTTGAAGAGTTAGGGGCCGAGATAATGAACAGATGGTGAAAAAAACTAAAATAAATTAGGTGTTATATTAAAGTCAAGGAGTTGCCAGTGTAGGAGGCTATAACCAGCAGGGGGAGCTCTAACAGAGGCGTAAGAACACAGCCTCTCTCTCTCTCACATCAGATGTTTGAACAACAAGGTTCAGGGAACACGAGACTCAATCCAACACTTATGCCACTTATTCTAAGTGTTGACATTCTGGGTACAAACGCTGAAGAACATCCACACGCTGACGTGAAGCCACAGAAGAGAATCAGAGCTTTAACCCGACATTCAAGGAGAGAAAACAAAGAGAGCATCTCCTCCTCCTCCTCCTCCTCGTTCTCCTCCTCCTCTCAGACACATGAATTATCACAAAGGTGCATCTATGTGTCAAGTGTCTGACTGTGTCTCACACAAAGCTGTGAAAGGAACGTTACATAACAAGGAAAGTAAATGTCTGCAGAGATTCTCCTGGAGAGCGAGTGAAAGACAGCGTGTGAGGTAAAGCATCTCTGAGCCGAGCAACAACTAAAACAGAGAGTTTCATTCACCGGGTTAAAACTTTCAGGGGTAAAACATCTCAAAATATCTCTGAACATATCGTAAGCTTTCGAAGGGTGTGATACAAAGAAATCTACTAAGGAAAGGAATTACGAGATGAAGCCTTTAAAATGATCAGTGCCGATTTGTCGAGTAATGAAAGTTGTGTAGCTTCGATATGTTTTCATGATTTTTTTTTCGCTCTCTGACGTCAAAGCAACACAACTTTTAACAACATTCAAGTTCAGACAGAAGCTCGAGCCTGAAGTGTTTCGACATCTCTCTGAAAATGCACTTTGGGTTTAAAAGAGTCTCTTTATTTTTTGGGTCTTTTTTTTCATTTTGAGTGAAGTGAGAGCCTGAAGCAGAGTTGGACAGATTTCTCCATCCATGTCAAGCCAAGCCCAGACCTGCTGAGCTGCACAGTGCTGGACTCCTGTCCCCCTCATTTCCTGAAAACACTCCACCAAACTCCCCTTTTCTAAACTGTGGAAGGATTTGAACTTTTTACATTACACATCTAAAAAATAAAAAAAAAAACAGAAAAAAAAAGCACCATTTATAGGAATCAGAGAGAAGAACTTTGAGAAACTGAATGATTTTAAATTAGCAAACAGAGAATAAAAGAGACAGAACGGTTGAGTTTGAGTTGGAGCAAGTCACAAGTAAATACTTTAGGGAGTGTGGTTCGGAATAGCAGCACAAACTAAGCCTCCAGCAACAATTACCAGGATGTGTTGACCAGGAAGCCCCTTTAAAGCTCGCAGCAATAAACTGCAGCGTATGGGAACCACTGGTTGTACCACCCACTCTTTTGAGACTTCTCACCTTGGGCAAAGAACAAAGAATCCCAGGTGGACACATCCCAGGCTTTAGTCTCCATATTTATATAATACAGCATTGAGACGCTCCATCGTGGAGCCGACAGTGTTAAAGCATTTTAAAGGCCATATAAATAGTTGTGAAATATAAATATGTGCACGCGTAGCCAGACACGGACGCTTTGGGGTAAAGCTAGTTTGACACAGTAAAGCAGGATTCGCTTTTCTATTGAAGTCTGACATCAAGCCAAAATACTACGGTGGTCCTTTTGAGAACCGGAGCCAACAATCCATCTGTCCTCGTTTTCAGAGTGTGATGCATCAACTGCACCAAGCTGAGGATCCAAATATCCATTATTTTTAATATCTTAACTTAAAGCTGCCAACTTGTAGTCCACGGCCCCGTTCAAGATAAAACGTTTATCACTTGGACGTTTTGAGAACAACCCCAAAATGTCTTCTTCTCTGGGTCCATTTCAGTCCGTCCCAAACTGACTGTGGTGGAGTCGTCACTGGCAGTTCAGATCCGGGCTACTGAGCCAGGTCCAGATCTCGATCATCTGCTGCGGCGTCCTTGGGTGAACGAGGATTAAACTCTTGTAGGCACAGGGGTTCGCCCTGTACTTCTCTTCTATGTCAAATGTCCTGAAGCCTTTGTGTTTCTCGGGGCCCAGCCCTATTTTCTTAAGACACATGCCTGTGTAGACATCATCTATTGGGTAGAGCGGGACTCTGTGTGACACGACGTGAAGACGGGCAGCGACGTCACCCGAGTAAAGGTACCCGCCCCCCCCTGCGTATGGCGGATACTTCCCAATGTACATGCTCTCTGGGATGAAGTATTTGACTTTCTTGTCTCTGTGTGGCCCTGCCTCAGTGATCACATCACCCACAAACAGGTCCCTGGCTTTGGGCTCCGAGAGGCCCTTGAGGAAGTCCAGGATGCGGTAGGTGTTGACAAAGACGTCGTCGTCTCCTTTGAAGATGAAGCGAGCCGCGGGGCAACGAGCCTGGATCCATTCCAGGAACAAAACTTCTTTGACGGTTAAATTAAAGAATGAATCCCGGTAATCCCACTGGATGATGTCTCGATGGCGGGCGCTCTCGTCCCTCAGGCTGTGGGATAGATCTGGGTGGTGGTCCCAGGCTGTGGCATTGCCCAGAAGGAAGACAGTAACCACCGTCTGATTGGCTACAACACCTGCCCGTCCCCAGGATTGACGGATAGCCTGGCGGCGGTCAAAGTGCGATACCTGGGATTTAATAGCTAGGAGCAGGAACGGCGGCTTCTTACAGATATTTGGCTGGTCCACCATCGTCGGGTAGGAGCGACAGTGCATGTAAAGCAGAAAGTCCTTGAAGCGGTCTGGCAGGGAGTTGTAGTCTTTCACCTGAGTGGTGACCCTGATGTTCTGCCTGCAGGGGTCAGAGGGGAGACCGGTCTCAGTGAGCCAATCATGCAGTTCTGTGGCGTTGTAGTCAGACGCTAAGATGGGATTGTTCTGGAAGTCCAGGATCTGCTGCTGGCGGTTCCAGTAAGCCGGGACGGGAGCCAGTTTGCTCCAGAAGGGCTCAGAGGGGATGCGCACCTTGGGATTCCCGTTTTTGTCCTGACCGCTGTGTCGGACAATGAGGATAAAAATGAAGAGGTTGATCGTCATGACTGTCACCACAAGCTTCAGCCTCCTCCGCTGCATCGCCATGATCCTGCACCCACCTGAGCAGACACACAAAAGAGGACAGATGTTAGAAAAACACTGTGAATAACAAGGACAGAAGGTTTTAATATTGCATTAATATTCTGATCGATACGTCAGGTAGTCAGGTAAAGACAGTAAACAGGTAGAAGTAACCTGACTGGCACTGAATGTGTCCTTTGGGAATCACTATAATGTCGAACTGGAATAACTCAGAGCAGGAAGAGCAAAAAGAAAAATACACAGAAGAAGAAGAGTTGTGAAAGTCACACCTGCATGGGGTCGTTTATCGTCAGGTCACTTCACTGTTTCCTGTGAAGTGACTCTGCCTGTTGCTTTGAACAGAGAGGTCAAAGGTCAAGTTCAGCTTCCAAACTGCATCCTAAGAAGTGATTACTCAGCAGGTAATGGTACAACCCGAGATGGGATGTAGTGTTCCATCCTTGCAATGAATTTTGGAGCTCTCGAATGATCGGTTAAGTCTCCATCTGATCCTTTGTGGGTCTTTATCCAAACTCTGTTCAATGCATTGTTAAGTTCTGCAATCCTATCAGGGGTTAGTGCTCAGAAATGACGTACGGGCTGGTACAGTTCAGAAGGGTGGTGCTGCCAATAGGGCTTAAATCTGTGAGTCCTGGCATCACTTACACAGTAAAACAAATGTCTGGACTGAAGGGGGGTGTCAAATTTTGCGGTAGTCTGGAGTGTTAACGTGTATTATCTAACGTCATGAGTGGCCAGTGAGGTCAGTCCTGGAACATGGATGCAACATAAGCCGGAGAGTGTTCGGACGATGTCTGAACGCAGCTGTATGTGGCTGCAGCACTCTGTCTTTGTGTGTGTGTGTGTGTGTATACACGCCCTCTGTCTATATTAATATTTGCCAGTGTGGGTAATTAACTTTCTGTTTACCTTTAAAATAGCCTCGGCTCTACATCTCCAGGTTTCGTACACCTGCCAGGCTCTTGGGTCACACTCCCTTCTCTTTGCTTTTTTTTCCCCCTTCAGAAATTCCCTGATCTCGAGCACGGCCTCTCTGGGATCCAACCGACAGAAATCTGTAACAGCAACTGAGAACTTTAATCTCTGTGAGTACTGGGATCACACAGACAATACAGTCTTTCAGGAGGTTTGAGTCCACCTCGGATTTCTGCTTTGGCAGAATCACACATCCCTGCTGATGACATTTTCTCTGCCATCTCTCACGTCTTTCTTTTTCCCGTCTCACCCTCCTTCTTCCCTTCCCCTCCTGGGCCTCTCATTCCACTTCTCTTCCTCCGTATTGTGCTTGCCAGCGAGGCAGCCACAACATTTGCTTGGACTACTGTAGTTTTCTTTAGGTTATTGATGAACCACAACCTTTAGACGGCTGATCGATTAATCCACTAATCCTTGTGGCCCAACTGGTTGATTTGAATGTGATTTGTATGACGAGGCGAAGATAGAAAGAGATACTAACATAAAGGAAATGTTAGATAGCATGATGAAAGAGATGATGTGGAAGATGGTGCACACACACTAATAAATAACACCATATTAAATATAACCTAATTTAAAAGTAATTGTGAACTCAATGTGACAAGTTACCCTGGATATATGTCGGCTCAGTTGGTTTTCCCTCCTCCACAACTGCCCGTATCCTTCCTGCCTCTGTATCATGTTCCTCTCAGCCTCCTAGCAACATCTCTGCACCGCTGCACTCCTGTTTGCTCCCTATCCTTTTGTTTACCCCACCTTTTCCCCCCCCTCTCCTCCTCCATCTGCCTCCTCTGTCCTTCTCCTTGCTGTTTTTTCCCTCCTTTCTCTCAAATTCTGTTCTTGAAAGTCAAGTGACAGCAACAGAGGACGATGACACATAATCCTGACAGTATATCAGAGCGGTATTATGAACAAGGACAAGCCCCGACATTGCTTTACCTCTTTAACCCCCACCTTTTCTTTCATTCTCTGTTGCACATGGATGATGGAGCTTTCCTGTATTGCCATACAAACAAAATGAGTTCTGGGAAATGAGTTGGTGGGGGAAAGGGGGAGGGCTTCTAAAGAACATCATGTTGACAAGACCGCAGCATCCAGACGTCTAATTAACCACCAGAAGTCTGAGGCTAAACATACACCTACCTGCTGGAGCCTGACAGAACATCTGCAGCTGGTTAGCAGGCGTTTGATTCGTCTGTTTGAGCTGAAGTCCTCAGCAGTGGATCAGATATGAGAGTGGTTCGCTGTGTTTACATGGACGGTAATAATGTCAAAGATTGGAAACTAGTTCAAACTCATTCCTGGTTTAATGCCACAAAATGGAGCAGGTTCTTGAAAACTCAATATAAAGTTAACAGGACTCAATTTAAGCACATGAGCAAAGTGCATTTAGGTCATTTTCAGATCCACTTTAAGAGTTTAACGGAAATGGAAAAAAAAGGATGTGGTAATAGCTCAAAGTGGGTTAGCTTACTATACACCTAAATAACGGAACTTCGGCCAGTAGCTGTCTCTCAATCAAAGCAATAAAAAAAGACCCACACGCCTACTATTAATAAGTGGACACACATGCGAGATCGGATCTCACTTCCCCACCCTACATGCAAACAAACAAGTACATCATTTCTGTTCACGAAGACCAGACCTGTGTGTCTGCACAAGCGGGCGAGAGAGAGAGATAGAGGTGGTGGTTACAAACAAATCAACGAGATGAAAAAATATATACGTTTGATTCGTAGTGAAACTGCAGCAGGTCAGAGGACGCCAGCTGAGTAGGACGTCCTTCATATGTTAACCAGGATGCATTTGCATCCACACAGTTTAAAGAATGAGGACACAATGTGGCCCAGACCACCCTCGCATATGGTCTGGCAGTCACCTCCGTTCATGTGGCTTAATGAGGCTTTTATTTCTGAATTTTTCTAGATGTTCGAAAAAGACGTTTGCACATTTAAAAATCTGTGGCAAGTGAATATTTATGTATTTTTGTTCTATCGTTGCACAATAAGTCGGTCATGATAAAACGTTCTTACAAAAGGTGAACATTTCCACCCTCCCTTCTGTTGTTAGGCTCTTAAAACAGATTATTTTTACAGTTCGTCGCTGGTGCAGGTTGGATCTTTGCAACAACAGTGGGCCAGATGGACTTTGATGCTGTTTGCAGAGTAACTGATCAGCACAGACAGCAGGGGTGTGGTGAATTGATTAGATCTGAGGGGACAATGCCAGGCTGTGTTTGACCGTTGTGGTTTCCACCTGATAAAATGTTCAGTGAAGAGGCTTCCCACCTGGGTGGGGGAAGGGCGGGAGGGAATAAGAACAATGTGTGTGTGTGTCTTTCTATAGTTATGAGGACAAACTGAGGTTCAGAACCATTGTTGTCCTTCTCTTCAATTTGCATGTATGGAAAGATTATTTGCATTATTTTGACAGTGGACGTTATATGAATGTAAGTTGACAGCTTGGCAAGAAAATAATCAACTTTACAAAACCATCACTGTGAGGAAAGGTTGGCGGTCGTCACATTTTCAAAATGTGGGTTTAGGGTTTGAATTAGGTTTAGGGGTGGGACTTTAGTTGTGATGGTTAAGCGTAGTTTTGGTGCATTATGACAATGAGTGTCCTTGTACCGATACAAAGCATGTGTGTATGTGTGCTATTAGTTCTCACTGATACAAGAAGAAATTAAGGTTTCTGGAGGTTTGAGGTCACACAGTAGAATGTTACCTGTGCAGGTGAGCGGGCCTCCTCAGCTTGACTCGTCTTTGCGTCTCCTCTCGGCTCTTTTACCCCATACTTAGCTCTGCCCTCTGGGGAACAGGAGCCAGTGCGGAAAAGGGATGAAGGGAAGGCGTGGAGGAGCGGAGGTGGGGTTGAGCCTGACAACAGATGAAACAAGCATTGTGTCAACAGCTGACGGGAACTTGAAAAACCACTTCCCTTTTTCCAAATCTAACAAATGTGAACTAAAGAAGGAGAATAATCAACCCACAGGAAGTGCCGGTTAACTGCCGAAGAGAAGGAAGAGAGCGCGAGACACTGATTCTGACTCATAATTAGACTAAGTGATCGACAGCTTGTCCCATCATCAGCCATTGATTAGCACTGACTGACATGTGAAAAACAAAATGGTACATGGAATATCGTTAAAACATCACAAATAAAAAAATAAAGGAAATAACGGCAGAATAGGATCTTATCAAAGACCCTGGTGTGAAACTGAGTTTCATTAATCATTAATCCATCAGCTGTGTTGGTTAGATATGAGGAGGCGTATCACTTTTCAAACGGCCTGAAACATTCACTTCCAGATAAAAGAGCAGAGGAGAGGAGTCAGTTAACAAAGCAAGGTCTCTGTGTTTTCTGAAAACGCTCATGGACTCCGATCGAAGGATGACCCGTGTATTCTGGATTTTACTCTAGGTTTGCACATGTATTCAAAAAAAGGTAAATAATAAAAACTGATATTTGGCAGTTTAAAATTTTTGTACCTGTCCCATCAAAGCCATTTTGAAGTGGAATGATTATTCAGGGTCAAGGTCAAGTTGTGTTCGCAGAACAAAACTAAATGAGTTAAAAACCCGACAATCACAATCGATCTCACATTACATAAGTCTTAGAGAAGCAGCCTTCCTAAAGAGTCTAGTGTGAAAGAGGTCACCAGGGACAGACGTGACCCGGGCTCATGTTGCTGATTACCTTGCATGTGTAACAGCAGATAAGGAGGCAGCGAAGCAGACAAGTGTCCAACACCGAGGCCACACCAGGTCCCCTGGACAAAGTTCAACGCCTCACAGACAGAGGGGGGAATAATGATGATAAATGAGAAACACAAGATAAACTCTCGTGAGGAAACATTCCTGCAACGTTGCAGTTTGACCGAACTGTTTGAACGGTGCACTGAACACAATGGAAAAAGGTTTTCATCATTGCACTGTGAAGAGCGAGAGGAATTTTGGTTAAACATTTAACCATCTCCCTGCAGGCTCTTGTACCAGGCAACAAGTTTTTACAAGCCTGGGTAAAGGGTTCAAATTCCAGGTTTCCTCGCAGCTATGCTTTTCTGACACGGCAGAAAAACCAAGGAGTGAGTCACACTGGACGGCTGCAGGTGAGGAGCAGAGGAGGTTTGAACCTGAAACTAGTGTCCAGGTTTTTCATTATTTTTTTTTTTACAATCACTTAAATATTCAAGGCATGTTGCAAGAAAAAATATCCTTTCACTCAATAATGCCCAAACTCTCATTCACACTGTTATCTCCAGGTTACTGCCGGGCTCCCCCAGAAATCAATCAATCTGTTCCTAACACAGCAGTGAGGGTTCTGACAAGAAGTTCAAAGTATGATCACATCACACCCATTCTCACCAAACTGCACTGGTTACCTGTGGCCTTTAGAATTTTAATCCTCGTCTTTTAAATCACTGAGAGACCTTACGCCGTCGTACCTTTCAAACCTCCTCGTCCCTTATATCCCTGCTCGTACTCTTCGATCTGGCAGACCTAAAGAAAGATGAGTAATGCTGCTCCGTTTCCATCACAACTAGAGAGGCACTTAGTGCAGTGCATACCTCCGCCACAGTCAACAGTCCCCTTAAATTCAATTACGCTGCACAAAATTACACACAGCCCAAAAGATATCAGTCCCGATCCATTAATCATTCCCTGTGAAAATGATGACAACGTCAAAAAACACTGACAATGTTAAAGAAAGTGAAAGTGAGGGGTGACAACATAACGTCCTTCATTTGTTTTATAGTGAATTTAAGTTATTGTTTAAAACAATAAACATCAGTGTTGTGATTCGGTTGCAGAAATGTGAGTCTCCTCAGGGGCTTCTCCAATGACAAGTGATTCTAATCACCAACATTCAGGGGCCAGCTCGACTTCTCCCGACGGACGTCTCTCATGTTCTGCTTCTTAAATTCCACAGTGGGGTTCGATGTGACGTCCTCCAAGAGACGCAGAAGGAAAAATAAACAAAGACCACCCCCCCCCCCCCTACAATTGAATCAGCTTGAGTTACTCTCAGAGCCTTTGCTTAAATCTCTCTCAAATGGCCCATTAACAAAAGCATTGTTGAGGACACAAATAAATCAATGTCTTCCATCAAAGATTACTGCCTGTCCCCACCAACCAGGAATACAAAAGAGCTTCAGCTACTCTGGTTCACCGGCACTTTCCACTGTAGAGTGTTACCTCTAGAAGTCATTTCCATTTTGTTTTCTCTTGCCGTACGTTCATGCGTTAAGCAAAGCGGTTAGAACCATGAATAGTACCATGCCAATAAAGTTGCTGATACGTACCAGTGTTAGAATGTGTTGCACACACGCACACACCACCATGCACTCGTGTGGGTTAAAGCTGGAAAAGAGCTATTTTTGAGCACAGCTTGACCCGGGTCAGAAATATATAAGAGGATATTTCGGCACGAGGGAATGTGGGGGCCTAATAGCGACATGGTGCGAAAAGAAGCGCACCATAAATAGCCCGAGGGCTGCAACCGGGAGAGGTGCTGCCTGAGCTGGAGCCTGCCCATCAAATATCGACAGTCATCACCATTATTCACAAAGGCCAAAGGTCCCCCTTCATGTGTTGGAGCGAGTCACAGACACGTGGGCTTGACTGATGACTTCACTGGCCTTTAAAGATGGGAGTGCTGGTTTTCGTCTTAGTCGCAGCTAAAAATAACACAAGGGTTTTGTACTACAGCTATTGAGGTTTGTTTTTAAATCAAGTTCATGATTTGTTAACTAACCTTCAAAACATGATGAGGTGACATGAATAATAGTCTTTTTACAGGGAAGTTGGACATGTACCCCTGATGGGACAATGAATTGATGTCCATTCAGTGTTGACAGCCAAACCAAAACCATCACCATCATGAATTCATACATAACCCTAAACACAATTCACACATTACCCCTGAACTCAAACAGGACCTCAGACTTGATTCAGGCTTTGGTCTCCACAAGGTCGGCTGGTACAGACAAGGTCAGTGTTTAAAGTGGAAAAGGTCCGAAAGAGGTAACGTGTACTGTATAAACACACACACACACACACACACAGACACACACAGACACACACAGACACACACAGACTTACTTAACTTAGAATGGAATTCTTCATTATCAACAGATACTTGCCACATGCTTCACATCTCTCACACACTATGTAATCTACATGAGTGACTGATAAGCTTTGGCTCAATTAATGCAGAACACATACCACGTTCAGTCCTGACACATGATTCACAGTGGGATCTGAAGAACAAGGACACCGTGTACATAACTGAGGCTGCACAATGTATATCATACTTTATACTGACTGGATGCTAGAATATCAGCTGTGACATAATCTGAATTCCTGTTACTGATATCAAGCCCTGCGTTAGTAGAGCCAACCCTTCGCCTGCTGCTTGTCTTGAGAACTTAACGCTGTTCTTCAAAGAAACAGCAACTCAAAATAAATTCATACCAACGGCTTATAAGGGAAAGTGAGGTAGACAAGGAAGTGTGCCTCAGCGAGGGACAGGACACACACCCACACACACACACACACACAATGGTTTGGTTTACAGTAATGCAACTCAAGATAATGCAGTGCAGCAGACAACCATCTCATTACGCTGTTTAAGTGATGGAGTAATTTGACTCTGAGGATAAATCATGTTTACAAAAGTTGATGCAAGTAAACAGAGAGAATGATGAATGCTGATCATTTGCATGCAGCCATTTTATCAGCTCGGTTTTACTTGGGGCTGGAACATATGGCCAGAAATGATAAAGGAAAAAGGTTCATATCACAAATAGTTGTAAGACTGATTTTTGCTCCTGAGGAAAGGTTGAAGTTTCAAACCCTGAGGTAGATCAATTATGAGTTTGCACGATGCATAACATATCAATATATATTGAACTTTTGTTATATTGCTATTGATGAAAATTATTGATATTGTTATTTTGCCCAGCCTTAGTTTTCGTGATAATAAATAAAATAATAAAGTCATGTCAGAGTGAGCAGAGAAGCAGCCAAACCCACGTCGCCGTCTACACTTCCCTTCTTCATGCATTACACAATGAGTGACATACATGATCACATTAGTAAAAAAAGAGTACTGACATGTCACAACTCATGTCTCAGAAAATGAACTCAGTTTCTACTGAGATCAAAATCATGCAAAGAAAATCCCGTTATAAAGCATGAAGTCAATATATGAGTCAATATATAAAAAAAGAAAGAGTCAGTATGATTTGCACATGATGAAGCTGGAGCCTTGGACACCCTTGTAATAATCTTTTTAAAGATAATGGAATTAAAAATGAATGGCCTGAAGCAACCTGTATATTCTCAAACACATGGTTGCAAATACAATAAAACAAGAAACCATTCAGAACAAGTTGAGGAAATCTGATTGGTTCCTGTGAAGGAAACTGGTATATCCGGTATTGCTTCTGAATTATGATCTATAAATGTCTAAATTAGTATGTTACACATCCTCAGGAACTTAGACAGGAAGACTGAGGTACACTCCAGACAATAGTGCACAATCTTCTAAAAGATGACCATAAACATGTCCCACCTTCTGGCAAATAAAAAAGAATATATTAAACGATAAAACTGATTTATACCAAATTTCTTGCCGTGTTGTGCCTGTGACAATGCTGGGCAGCAAACTCGTTGATCTGTGACCTCCGTCTCCAAACAGTCACATCCTGTTGCAGCACAGACGCCTCCGCCTCCTAAACGAGATGGTCTCATCTCTTCCAGGCAGCTCACACAGAGGAGGAAGTGGATGAACAGAAATGCCGTGACATCAGTCCCTCCAGGTTCTCGGTGGTGGGATTTCCTGCTTTTTTCGTGTATAACAGTAACCTGAATACGTTTGTGGTTTGACCAAAGGGGGAAAAACTCATGAAATCAGTGATTAACTATTTTCTGATATTTTAAAGCCAAAACTGTTGAAAAAAATCCAGCAGATCACTTGTTAATAAATGGCATTCGCAGCCCAACTGTGTTCTTAAGCTGCATAAAATGACACACATTCATAGATAGCAGTCCCCTAAATATTCCCAGAATTATTCATCAAGATCCATGAATTAGTCCTGCTACCAAACAAAAAAACAAAAGGACTGGGGCAAAAATCCTTTGGAGGTATAATAAATAAATAAAGTTGTGCCCCTAAGTTACCAAAAATACCTGATCATTGCTGGGAAATGTAGTTAAGCTAGTAGCATGCTTTCACATTGTGCAGTCTACAGTGCACATGATGATATAATTGAGATAATGCCGGCACTTTGAGATTCAATACCTGTCAGTGCAAAGCTACATATCCTGTGTTTGAAATTGTGTTGTTGGCAGATAAGATGTAGTACTCTATCCCCCCCCAGAGTCATGCTGAAATGTAATCCCAGCAAAGTGTCTCTGAAGTGGACGGAAAACAGTGGAAACAAAATCAGACCCTGAGACACAGGCCACACATTAAGTTACAGGTTGTTGTAAGTGCCCCCAATAGAAAAGGTCTTGCTGCTGCAAAACCGTCGGCTAAGCAGGAGATCAATTATTCATCAGGTTTGTTCCAAGGTAAATATTTTGAGATTGAACGTCTCAGATGTGATCTGATCAAGAAGCTCTGAGTCACGTCTTGTTATAACAGTTGTATCACACTGTCTATGTCTGTGTCTAATATCTCCATGGCTCATTTCCCCCTTCATCAAATTCCTCCTCCCACAGCACGGCTTCTCCGCAAGTACATTTCCTTTCCACTCATTCTGGTAAAGTACAGGAAAGCGAATGCGAAATCAGACTAATGAGTGGCACAAGAGCATTAAAACAAATGCAGACAGAGAGTCAAGGCAATCAATGGCAGTCCGGGTTTGATGGATCATACCAGTGACCACTGGATCTAAAATATTTAAATGTTTTAAATAATTTAAACAGCGTGGAAAAGTGATGTTTTCCTGTTTGAATTATAATGGAACTGCATTGAGGTTAAAATCCCTTCTTCCTCTCTGCCACTGAGAAGTGCTGTTTTTAAAACAGAGACTGCCCAACTAGATATCAGAAGGAGTTCCACGGCATCCATGTATTTATATTCGTATGTCAGAGGTTTTAAACTGAGCGAGACCTCAGTCAAAACTCACTCATTTCACTTGTGAGGGGGAAACTAGCGGTGATTCAAGAGAGAAATGATACTGGCTGCAGAACAATGCAGATGTGTGTTGGTTTCACACACCAGCCCACTGAATGTGAAACATCCTGCAGTTTAACCACTTTTATCTCACATACGATGATCGAGTTACAAAGACAACCAGTACGCCCTCTCTGAATTCACTCACAAATGAATCTGCTGAATACATGTAAGGTATCACTTACAGTAAAGGCTGTTGGTCATCATAGGCTATACTTTGTTAGTTTATCATCCCCCCCCCCCCCCCTTTAAAACTCTTTAAAACTCATGTATTTACCACAATCAGGAAATGCTGATGTCGGTAAAGTGGCTGTAATATTATGGATTAGTTGTGTACATGCTGCACTATATCGCTGTAAGCCGTTTTTAATGGATCTTGGAAATCAGTGGCAGCCAAACATAAATAACAGCAGTTACTTTAGACACTGGCAAACACACGTTGGATTAAGATTCTCACTCAGCCATTGTTTGTGATTTTCAAACGGTCATTCCAAACATGATCATTAAGTATTTTGTTTTGTGTAATCTGATTACTTAAGTATCTCATCATACAACAGACGCTGTAGATGCTATAGTGAGTCCTGACTTCTGATGTATCTTCTCTTTCAGAAGTTAACGACAAACACAGGAAGCAGAAAACTCTCAGGCACAACTTCTGCTGCAGACATGAAGCAATGCACTTTACTCAATGCGAAACAGATTTAAGAGTTTACTCAGAGTCAGTCAGATCAATTTAAAGTTTGGGTGCTGATGCTTCTATTAGGGAGTAAAAACATTCTGATACAGATATATTGGTTGATATATATAAAAAAACAAATACAACCAAATATATAGATCTTGAAATTAAGAAAATAAACAATTTTCTGATTTAAAATCTAATCATACATGCAATATTTTCTGCATAGTTTATTTGATAAGTTGATATATTACTGGCTCTAATATCTATCTCATAATTATCAAGGTACGTTCAGTCAAGCTAACACATAAACTGTACGTGTTGCCTCAAACACTGATGCCTGGAAAGTGATAATTAGAGCCAAAATACTGTATGGTTGATTATCACCATACACATTAAGGTGGACTGGTAGCTAAAGAGGTGCCAGTTCACCTCCTGGGCACTGCCGTGAACTGCATGTAAAAAATGAGTGTAAAAAGGATTTCCCCTTGAGGGATCAATAATGAAAAATAAATTTAAAAAATTGTCCAGAAGATAATAACAACACCAGTTTCATACTTGTGCGTCTTGGGCTTAACTGATCCAGGACGTGTTTAGCATGGTTCTGCATCAATGCTTGAAGCAAGTGGGAAACTGTCGGCTGAACCTTTGTCAGATGTGGGGAAACTGCAACTGCACCATCGTGGGTTACACAACGGTTAGCACATGCAGCAGTTAGCACATGCAGCGGTTAGCACATGCAGCGGTTAGCACATGCAGTGGAACAAATTCTTGACAGACAACCGCTGTGCTTGGTGGCAACACCTCAGTGGTGCTGTTCAGTTTTAGTGTTACTACAGATCAGTTGATTTCTCTGATTCCAGTTGGTGCTATAAGATTCACTTTACTCAGATGACAGAGATTAAACTGGTATCAATCTTCTCAAGAGAAGCTTGCTCAGGCCTAAACCAGCAGCTACAAACAAAGAAATATAGGGTTCTGCCCGAGCAGCGGCAGTAACACCAGCTGAGCGAAGCTGCTGTCAGCTGTCGTGGAGCCATGTCTGGTTTCCCACTAATGTCCGGTGAAACCGGACTCAATTATACTTATTATTATTGCTGACACCAGAGGAAAGACAGGGACACTGCAGGTGGATAACGTCAGACTTTCATTCAACCAAAACAGAAAGAAACAACCAGCGAGTTTGGGAACAGTAGAACCCACTCGAATATCTCTGTTTGACTGGAATTCAATAAACAAATTTTCCTGAGAAAACAGAGGAGGATGTTTAAGACACATACAATACAGTCTTGACTTCCGTCCCCCGGGAAGTTTCACTACAATTCACACCTTAGGACACATGACTCACAGGGGGCACTCTGAGTCAACGACCCGCAAGCGACTCCCAACGAAACCAACAGCACGGAGGGTCCAGCTTCTCAGGTTACCTCAACGACTCCTAACGACCCTACAAGTTAAAAACCTGGGACTCAGCCACTTTACTAAAGAAGCCTCTTGGATGAGAGGTGAAACTTATCCAAAACCGACACTACTGCTATTACAATAATAAAAACATACATACCAGCCTGTGGAAGTATGGATTGCTATAACCGTGAGCCCTCAGGTTGAAAAACAAATACATACAGAGAATGAAACTACAGATCTCTCTTGTCATCTAGTGTGACCATCAGTGTTGAAAACAAACACAGATGATTAATATTAGAATATTAGTCACAGTACAGCGCTACTGCTGTTTTGGGTCAGCTAAGAAAAAGATATTTTTGGGAAGGAGGAAATTGCAGTTTTATCTGGATGAAAGCAATATACTGGATTGGTGCTTAGACTACCCACCACTGTATTTTGTGCAGTATGAGAGGCTGGTCTCAGTATCAGACCATCTTTCAGTAAAACAGTTCTGCTGTGAGATGTCATTTCAAACTGTGTGACAGTCTCCCTTCACATGAAAGTGCACGTTCCTGTGTCACCATGAACAATGAGAACGTGGTTACAGTACAGAGCTGATGGCATGTCCCCATAATTAGCAGCACCCGTGGGAATCTTCAGGTCTCCCATTTGGGATGTGCTGAAATTAGTGACCTTGAAATCCTTGACATAAAACAAAGACTTATGAGGAGCCTTGGAAAAATAATATTAATATTTTCCAAGTAATACCCTGAACGTTTGTTAAGAGTTATAAACCGGATTAGAGCATCTCAGCCGAAACAGAAGCTGTCAGTATTCTGCTGTACATCTAAGTCAGGCACACTCACTAGTTGATGAATAGACAACCTGCCTCTTAAATTGTTCTTGCAGAAACATGACATCCCCCGTGTAGATGGCTGTTATTAGCAATGTCTCATCTTCACATCTCCCAGAGGAGGCAGAGGAAATGTCCTGACTCTAAAAAGGTCACAGGTTTGATTTAATCATCAGGTGAATCACACACACCCTTTGACGGACACAGTGTCCTTGACAGTAAAGTGGAGGTTGTTGTTGCTCACCGACTGTTCTCCATCTGAAGGAAAATGCACGTGACTCATTATGAGAAGAAATTACTGACTTATTATGCGGAGGGTTCGTCTGAATGGCTAAAGTGAATTTGAGACCGAAGACTCTTTGCTCGTCCATTTGGCCGAGACCCAACATCTCAATCTCGACCACAGCAACTCGACACTTTAATGACAAACTACCTTAATCTCTTTATCAATAAAAAAAACAGCTCATCCCTACAGACATGAACACACAACAAACATTTTAACTTGCTTTATCCAAGGCTACTCGTCACAAGACATGCGTAATGCTCTACGCTGAGCAAGTCGTATCACAAGCTACTGACCATGCAGATGCAGATGTGTACTAAACACTGAGATGAGCCACATCTGAAGAGTCATGGGAAGATAATAAGAGCTGTTGTCATGGAAAACAATCTGACAAACAAAACAGTTAACTGTAAAATAAGATAAGATATCCAGGGTTTGGTATTTGTGTGAGAACAGGGTCAAAACACGAGGGAATCTTTTTACTCAAAAGTCGGATCTTTTCTTTATAAAATCTGCATTTAAACCTTAAATCAAGTTTTCTGGGAAACAAATATAATTTTATCATACATTTTTTTCATAGTTTTCACTGTGTGTGGTCATAATTTAGCCCCGTTTTCATTCGCCTGCAAGCGGAATGAAGGCGACTGATTCACATTGTGGTTTAGACTTTAATGTCTAAACATAGCAGAGCTGAGGAGCTGACACACGCATCTGCCCAGAGAACTCTGGAAAATGTTGCTCATGCGATTAAAACCTTTTATCATATTGATGCAGAGCACATGTGGCGTCAGAGAGGAAGAGCACAGTCTCGAGGAAGAGTAGAATTCTGGTGTATTCTTCACATTTGTTCCAGTTGAAAATGTACTGCGGTCAAGTGAGTCATTCAAGCCATGTGCAGGTGGTTTTCAGGTCAGTCTCTGACAAAGCCTCTTGAGATCACTCATTTTTCTGGTGTCACGAAAATTGAGGTTTTTACCAAAGCAGCATCACTGACCTGGATTCAGAGGTGTCTGCTCAGACGCTAACGTTGGCTTTATCGCCACCTACTGACCCAGCATCATTATTTGAGTGTTGTGTTCTTCTCAGGATGGTAGTGGAGACACGGCTCAATGTTTCTGTTAAGTTTGATTTAAATCAATCGATATAAAGGCGGTGAAACATCATTATCTGGAGCTGAGACTGACTCGCAACTACTGCGGCTCCATAGCTACCGCACAGACTCTGGTTACGAACTTGCAAGATGGCGGCGTTGGGGATATTTTGGCTTCACTTCTGGATAGTGGGAGAAAGTGGAGCTGCATCGTCGACCGCAGAGAGAAGAAGACCGTCAACATCCACATGTCAGAATTGGTTCCCTCAGGTGCCTGCTTCAAATCTAACATTAGCATTAAGTGCTTGGTTTGTTTGTTTTTGCTAAGGCCTCAGGGACACCGTCAGCTCCAAGTTTGATAAAAACGTATTTACACAGCTCCGGGCAACGACTAGTATTCCCAGGTATGAGTCCTCCATCCAAAATAAACAGGAACACATGGATAAAACATAAAAGTAGAACATGTCAGTGACAGACTCTGAACTGTCCCAGACTGACTGATGTCCCACACACAGAGCAGCAGCTCCTCCACAGTTCACACTGGATGTTAGCTCTGAACTGTTGAACTTATTTCTGCTCAGGATCTTTCCCGCAACTTGTTTCCTGTTGTTTCCAACTCTTCACCTTCACGCGCCTGGCTCCCTCGCACAGTCTCGCTATTCTTGAAGAGACGTACGTAAAGGCTCAGTTTACAGTCGTATGTGCGTGTGTGTGTGTGTGTGAGGAGGTGAAGACTCGCAGGAGTAATGGTGGATACTCACAGTTCACCGGTCGGTTCTCCTCATGTGCTTGAGGACTCAGCTCCTCCGAGGAGCCCCGGCTTCCCTCCGTCCACGCGACGTCACCGGGAAAACTCTCGGTACATCCACGCGACTCGGTTTCTCCGGCGGGGAGACGTCGGCTCTCACGCGGCTCCTGGTTGACGCTGCGCCGAAGACTGACTCTGAAGCACACCGAGGAGGAGGAGCCGGAGAGAGGGAGGAGGAGCGGGAGGAGGAGCGGGAGGAGGAGGAGGAGGTGGACTACGCCTTTCAGCGGTTGTTGTGGGCGGAGCACGCGCACACACGCACCCTCCTAACTTTATTAGTGTTTGTGGATTTAATGAGCACTTCATTACTCAGGAGGAATGTTTTATATTTAAAGTTTGTGTTTTCAAATACCATTCCTAAGTTTCACGTACGAATGCAATTTGTATTCTCCCAATGTAAATATTAGTTTAAGTCCATTCATATGTTTCTATATGTTTTATATTCCTTACACTTAAGTATTCTATCTTACTTAATACTTAATGATGCCTATTTTTGATTCTTGCTAATTTCCCCACTGAGAGACTGATACAGGATTATCTTATCTTATCTCAGTAATCGGCTGCAGCATAGCTTGTCTTTTTGATATAATAACCAAGGCGCCAGGAGAAGAAACTCCTGTCGCCTCGTTGACCTGGTGATCTTTTCATTTTTAATTTTCACCTCATCCAAGGGGAACTCTACCCATATAAATATGGATTGATAAGGGACTCCACAAATGTTTTTTAAACAACCACAATCTCCGAGGGCCTGACCCTGAGTTTTTTACTTAACCTAATCCTAACATAAACCTAATTCTAACTCTAACTCTAAAACCAAGTGTTAACCCTCAAACAGTCCATTGAAAAAGTGAGGACCAGCCAAAATATCTTCACTCTCCTGAAATGTCCTCACTTTGTAGGGTCTATGCTCAAAATGGTTCTCACAAAGATATAAGAACAAGAACACGCACACATCTAGGTTGTTTATTTTATAAAGGTGTGTTCGTTTGTGAACAGGAAGATGAACCCTCGGCCACGTGTCACAGCACAAACCAGTTAAGGTGGATTCACTTCCCAAAGGTGAGGCTCTATTTGACATTACAGTTCCAAACCTTTAAGACTCATGAATCATTCCTTTGGCAATTCAGAAAAACAAAAAAGCAGAGGAACGGTTACCTTTCCTCATGAAACTGTAAAAACTGTATTTTAACACTCAAAAGAAAAAGTAAGAACAGAAGCCTGCGATAACATTAGAAGATGATGGGGAGTTTGAAAAACTCCTTTGGGCATTTCGTGAGAGGATTCAGGACATGAAAAGCAAACAAAAGAACTTGAAAATGCTGTTTGATGAGGAACAAGCTGACGTGTCTGTAAACCTGCAATTAAGAATGACTGAGCAACGAGCTCTAAGCTACAACAACCTCCATCCGCTTTACTCCTTTAAACTGTGTGTACGTACCTGAGGGGGTTTCCCATTCTGAGGGGACTGCTGGTGACAACCATCTGCTGTGAGTAGTTTTCATTCATAAGTTTATTTCATTCATCCACCAAACTAAAACAAATGAAATGCAAACGCAAAATCTCCAATCTTGAAAGAAAAGGAGCAGAAAGAAGAATAATCGTATATAATCTGCACCTCTTTCCCAAAACATTAATCAACAAGGCAGTTCAATTTGCACAGATTTTGTTCTGCTCAAGAACGATGAACCCAAACTTGATAGCATCGTCATCAGTGCCATCTGACTTAAGACCAAAGTCACAGCGATCAGATTTCAGAGGTCAAAGAATGTGATGAAACATGATGATGTTACTGTGCCGGACATCACTGAAAGGTGCAGGATGTGGGAGTTATATGTGCATGTATGTGTTTGTATGTGCATTTGTGTTGGGTGTGGGGGGTTTCAAAACAGCAGGGGGCCACTCCCCACTCCTAATGAGCGGGACCAGGACAAAGGACGTCTGCCGTGTGGAGGACCGGAGACTCCTCATCCTTCTGTGTCACAGATCCACAGCTGGTCACCGCATGGAGACAATGGACGTCCTGCCCCGTGCTCTCATATAATAATGCCATTTATGTACACACTCTGTATGACTCAACGTTTGGGATAATGGTTTTTGTGTGTGCAGCCATTCAGTATCTCTTAGCTCAGGGTGCAGCATATGAGGTGGTTTAATTTTAAGTGTCTGCATTCTATTATATTTCCCCGCCCTGATAGTATTCTGAACTTGGCATAAAGAAATCTAGAGGCCTCCTCACTAGGATTCGGAGCCACGAAGCTGGAGGGGTAACAACTCCAATTGATCGTGGACTCCCTCATGACTGCTCTCTAGGTGAACTGCAGACATCAGGAGGAGGTGGACAGACTCTGACCTTTAAGAAAATCACATTATCTTCAGATGCACACTCATGTATTTGTTTCCCTCGGTCCTCTGTATCTTTATCTGCTGGTGGACTGAATCAATCTACACTATATGAATATTTTAAGGAGCAATGATGTGTTACCATGGTAACAAATGCCAGTGTCGTCAATTGAAAATTATTCCATTTGGTGGCATCAGCCCCTGAATGTAAAAATGTCACATGTTCCTGTCACACACATGAATTAATGCATGCATATGGCCCACACTCTGCTGTGGGTTCTAGGGTTAATTGCTTCATGTACTTCACAGCCATCCACAAATCACTGTGCCATCAGAGTAAAGGGCCCGGTGCCTTTCCCGGCTCATGACGTTAGCAGGAAGCAGGATAGGATGACTGCGGAGCAGCGGCTGTGAAGAGGCCCTCGCAGAGCCAGGACTCAGGTGTCTGTCCGGCCCACCTCCCAGAGTCTCAGGTGGTCACTGGGGCATTGTTGGCCGTGTATGTGCTCACCCAAGGGTGTCTGACGATCACGTGGTGGCACTTGTAGCCGCCGTTGCCACCCAACTGCTTGTGTATCAGGTTTATCAAACTGAGAGGAACACACTGCTGCTAATGTGATGAAGAAAAAGAATAGAGCAGCAGCTACACACGAGAAGCTCTGATCAAACCACTTAAAATCACAGACAGTGTAAACTGAAATTTGCGACACGTGCTAAAACCCCAAATGAAAGTGTCAAACTGTCATTTTCCTGCACATGACACACTTCACTGCACATTTCACTCACTTTTTGTTTTGTGTGAATGAACATTTGTACGAGGCTTACACAGCTCAGTCTGTGATGCTACTTGGTCCAAGACAATGTGGGCGATCAGCCTCCAGGGTAACTGAGCCAAAACCAAACACAAGACACACACACACACACACACACACACACACACACACACACACACACACACACACACACACACACACACACTTATCGATCAATGTTTTACTGTAAGTGACATTCCTGGTAAATTACTGATTACTGATGCAGAAGTTATGATATCAAACAGAGCTAATATACAGCAACATGTGTTTGACTGCTCCCTTCTGTGTTTGTATATATGTATGTGTGCGTGTGTGTCTGTGTGTGTGTGTGTGTGTGTGTGTGTGTGTGTGTGTGTGTGTGTGTACATGCACCACCACAGAAACCCTTTGTTTACAAAATAAAATGCTTATTGTGACAACAAGCGATAACAATGTAAAATGTTCAACCTCGGTGCGCTGGAGTTTCATAGTACAACAGTGAAGACGCAGGAGGAATGAGAGATGCAGTCACTTCCTGAATGTTTGTGGCACCACATGTGGATAACGTGATAACCTGGCATCATGAGGGAGTACACTCACTTCCTGAGGAAGAAAAACAACAGGCAAGACATTCTCAACACTCTCACAAACTTTTGGATTCGGGTTTCGGATTAATGAGATCGCTGAAGAAAAGTTCAATGAAATGAAGATTAAAACAAGTGATTATTGATTATTATATCATATTATTAAACAAAAATGTACGTGGAATCTTTTTCAATTTTTTAAAAGGATGTCAATGCATCCAACAACATAACTAAGATCAATTAAATAACTGCTATATAATGATGATTGGAGGCTTCAGATTTCTGATGGGAAACAATATCTTTCTGAGTCAGGCAGGGAGGAGATCTTTGAATCAACTATACACACACACACACACACACACTCATTTTCCCACAGAAAGGCACTGGAGAAACAGGGGAAAAAGATCTGCCACATGAGGCCACAGTCACGGGAAAATTCTTTGGAAAACATTGCACGACAAATAGCACAAATAAAGCTTCACACTAATTGGATCAGACCAGCAGGCGTGTCGTCTCAGCCGTGATTGTGCTAACATGTCAAGGCCACAAGCACATAATCTATTTATCAAAGTGTTTGAGGTTAAAGCACAAGAGTGAAGGTGATGAGGCGTCAAACCCAAACAAATGTTTGACAGACAGTCAAACATTTGAAGCCACTGTAATGATTTACAGGCCTGTGGACGTCACTGAGGACAAAGGTCGTCTTCTCTGGGTTTGTTTTAAATTTGGGGTTAACCTTCCATTTATAAAACAACATCTATTTTAAACTCAATATATCAAAATGTGTTCTCAAACAACATGTTTTTCTGGCAAAATTAAATGCCGCAGACAATATAACTGGACATTCAATTGATTAAATATTATATGATTAATATTTAAATGCCTCGTGACGTTTGCAAACTATTTTTGGGATCTTGTTTGGAATCATCTTGGGTGGTGGTGGAAAGTTGGAAACTCCAGCGTGTGAGTCATGATCACATGATGTTACTGTACAAACCAGTTTTTAAACCTATACCCTGAGACATATTTTGACCTACAGCTGTGAATGCCTTATCGTGCTGTACTCTGAATTTATTGCAGCTAATAAAAAAAACCTGGGGGTATTCGTTTTTTAATTTTATTGCACTGATGAGGTGAATTCAGGTAAAAGTGACTCTTCCTTCTTGTCTTAACGGACAAAGTCGGTTGGCAGGTGGTTTACATTATCACTTGAGGCATTCTGACTGAAAACAACAACCAAAAATTGGGAAAGTAGCAACGCACTAAAGCTCCAATTCAATTAAATAAACCTTAATAACATGGCAATCCCCAGGATGTCAATATGCTGGGTGCATGTGAAAACATGGAAATGAATGTGTGAAATGATTAAATCTCATGTGGAAACGTTTTGGTTTAAATGATTAGCGTCGCAGTTGCCCATCCTCATCCTTTTGACACAGTCACTGCATTTGTACATATCAGGAGGGGTGGTTTAAATTCTTTGTCATTTGTCCGCTCGAGGTTCCTCTTCCAGCAACAATAGCAGCTTTGTCGCTCTTTGCCCGATCCTGGCAGCGCTGTCCTTGGGTCCTGTGACTTTAGGTCCCTGACGTCCATCTCTTCATTCCTCTTCCACAGTCTGTGCCCTCTCCTGCTCTGATTGGTGCGGTCGCATCAGAAGACTGTCTGACCATAGATAGATGATAAAACAAATCAGTGATCAGACAGGTCGGATGGAGGGTAATGAAGTACTGGACGCAAATGTAAAGTGTCTAGAAAATCCTGACACAACGTAGAGAAACACCACGATTTACTCCTTTATAACCTCTGCCATGTCTTCTCCAGATTGTCCTTTTCTTTAAGTGATTTTCAGAAGAATCACGCAGACACTACTGAACGGATGTCCAGGACACTTGGTGGAAGAATCGATTACATTTTGGCACGGACCTGAATCCAGGTTTTTCTTTCACTTTATCTAACATTTCAAAATAGGGCATTTTTGCAACTGGATGGGTTTTAACCCTCTGAACTCCACAAATACGCCAAAGAGATCAAACACACACAAGTGAAATATATGGATAAACTCTGTCCAAGTGAAAAAAGTAATTATCTTGTCATTGTGGCAACGTTGGGCTTTTTGCCACCTGGTGTAGAGAGGTACAATTCAAAAGCGTTAAAAAACGGCACCATTCAAAATAGCCCAGGACTCCCAAGGGTAAAGGGGTCTGTTGGGCCTTAGGAGAGGTTTGTGCTCTACTGAGTGACATCCTCATTATAGCTGCGCAGGGACTGAAACACACACACACACACACACACACACACACACACTCTCACTGTCACACACACACACTAGTATAGTAATGCTTTGATATTTCCTGGCTTTAGATAATGTTTTATTCAGTGTGCGGACGCAGGTAAGAGTTCAGTATTTCATCGGTGCTGGTCGTGACTGTGCTTCTCAGCTTCACTTTACATGACAGTGAGGAGATTATCACCCAAGGTCAATATGTGAAGCAGAAACGTGCTCTGGTTGAAGCGTTAACTATTAGCTATGAGAGCAGCTACTGTCGATGTTTACAGGATGTTCTGTTTGTCTCGATGAGGAATGAAACTGCTCTTACATCTGAACTTTCGTTTCTGCGATTTCAGCTTCACGCATCTTTAACGCTGAAGGTAAATATAGAAGTGGGAGTGAAAAACTTTTGCCGATTGTCTCGCATTCGACCCACTGGGTCATGGGACCGGATCAGATGACCTGATGTGTGGAACTCCTCATGACTTTGGTTTTGAAATGCTGCATGTTCTCAAATGCAATCCTGCAAGTGTGTCTTATTCAACCACATGGCTGCACGGATCCTCATTCCTCTGATGAAAGCTTGCAGTTTGTTCAGAGCAGGTGCGGCACAGACGAAGCAGAAATGAAACTGAGAAAAGTCTAGTCGGTCAAAAAAAGTCTTTTTCAGTCAGATAGACAGACAGGGAGTCATGTGATCACGTCACAGACTGAAGATGTCACTTGAGGCCTCGCTGGCTGCTGTTAGACGTGAGCTTTCCAGACCAAACCTCTGTGTCTGGTGCACAGCTGCATCCTGACCAAACTGTCTGAAACTACTGCATTGTGGGTAATGTAGGTATCTGGTTTTTGACAAGAAAGAAGAAAAGGTGGAATAAAAAATAAAGATAACTCATCCTCTCAGAGGGAAAATGAGAATTTAATGAAACACTTCAGTGAATCTGATTCTGTAAATGATGCTGATCGAATAAAAATGTGATATATACATAAAATAAGTGGTAAATAATAAAATGGTTAAAATTAGTTTTCGTGAGGAAGCTTGTAGAAGAACTGCTGCTGCTTCATGTCCAAAGGGGAAGGTTGGGGCATTCAGGGCATCTGATCAGGATGCCTCCTCGTGCCGTCTGTTTGAGGACACACCCAAACAGGAGGTGACCCTGGCGTAGACCCAGATCCTGCTGGAGGAAGTACATATCCAATCTGGCTGGAAGGATATTAAAATAAACATCTCTACTTTTTTGGAACATCTCTTTGGACCAGGCTTCTTTTGCAGACCACAACGTTTTTTATTCATATCACTTGCTCACTGGCTTTTTCCTTTTCCTCTCAGTCGAGTGCATCTGGACAGACTTAGATATTGATTTAATAAAGGAAACTCTGTGTGTTTGTGTGTGTGTGTGTGTGTTTTATCACCAGCCCAGAGCTTCAGTGCTGAAAAGACCTGGAGTGTTTGCTCTTCTCTCTGTTGTGTGTTCTGGTCGGGGAGAAGAAACAGTTCCCATAGAGACTCGGTTATTCCTCGAGGGTTAACGGACGGCCACTGTGTCAGCGTCAGGTGACAAACTGTTGTCTCATTACGGAGCAGACAGACTTTAGCTGCACTTTGTCTTCAGTTGATGGCAACAGTGAACAAACACAGACACAACCACCAGGCTCCATTCAAACCCCTGTGGACTCCTTCTATTTGGCTGAATTCAATTCTAGTTTATGCATCTGCAGATGAGAAAATAGATTTGTGACATTCATGTATTTGTCAGTTGTATTGAAGTGGAATTTGTTTTGGCCATCAAATTATAGATACAGATATAGATTTTGTGTTAATTTAATTTTAAAATATGATTTTGAAGTTACAATCCTAAAAAGGAAATTAAATGATTACATATTTTCACATTCAGTAACTCCGCGGCAAGGCCCAACAGTCCCTTTATGAAACCACATAAAGTGGGCGATCGGATGGGTGGGCCAAAATGCCGGAGCTGATTTGTTGTTCCCAGTTCAGACCTGCACTGGGTCGAGGGAACTGATGCATGCATGTAGCCCAGTGTAATTTTATATCACTGATAAGAGCCTCATTGTTCACAGGGCTGTATTCAATTACTGCTAAAATCTTCCTACAGCTGCTCCTTCCCATTAAAAGGGGACAAACAACACACTGGGGCTTTTGTTGTGATCTGATTTCACTTCACAGCAAAGAAACTCGTATGAAAACACCAGATTTACACACATGATAATATGAGAGATTGAAACTAAAAGTGAAAGTGTTGGGAATTTGCATGTGGACACTAACTGCTTTGAATCAACATGTCTACTTATGGACGTCTGAACGTGAGAAACCTCCCCAGTGGTTAAGTAATCTACAGTTTTCACACATGCAAAAATCTCAACCTTCTCTGTAGATTTTGCCGCTCATGGAAGAAAATTCCCCAGACGCCACCTACTGTGACCGCCACGCTGAACGCCACTGTTTGCATGTGCGGTCTCCTGGCTGTCCTAAAAGCTCTGCAATTATCCTGGAAGGGCCCTGCGCCGTGGTCATCACATATGTTTCTGGAATGCAATGTGGAGACGGAGAGGGAGGGAGGTGGAGACACAGATGATTTTCATATCACCAAATTATAGGAAATGCGATAATGTGAATGTCAATGAAAACATTTTACAAACTGAAAAACACAGGGGTGGTGCTATGTCATATATGCTATATTCAACACGGTATAATGCTTATCACAAGATTGAATGTGTTCTTATGACAGGATATTTTATGGGCCTGTGTGATTAAATAAATGCACAACTGTTTGGGTGGAATATAACTCTGGTGCATTGATGGTCACGTGTGTTGTCTGTAATACACACTGACATGGGGAAAACACAACAAAAGCAAATAGCTCCACCCTCAGCTGAGACACCTGAGCTCAGGTGCAGCTGCCAGAGAACAAGCAGTCCCAACACACTGCAACTGTGTGTGTGTGTATGTGTGAGAAGTTGACTTTGCACAAAATCTGAATCTAAGAGTTTGTTGTGATGAGAGTGATTGATTTTGAGCAACCTCTCATTCTTCCTGACGACCTTTAAGGGCCTTCATCGCTGCCCTGGAACTCTCTCCCTCTCATCATCCGTCTCTCCCTCTCATCAAGAAAGCTTTTTAGTGTTGTGCTGTAAAGCTTTGGATCAACAATGCTGTGTTTAAAGTGCTTTATGAATAAAGTTGAAGGAGTGAGGCAGAGGAATGTGTGGTCACCAGACAGGAATGTTTTTATCTAAACGATAAAGGACAGAGTCGGGGTTAAAACACAGTTATCATGACCTCTGACTTCCGCCCAACATCAAATCAGAAACATGAAACCGACCCGAGCGAGATGCTGCAGAAATCAGCTGAAGGCTCTTGAAGGAGAAAAGCTGGGGAGTGTGGGTAATGAGGGAGAGAAAACAGGCTTCACCTGCCATAAAGCTGTGTAGTAGTCATTTGCTAATGTATCCTGCTGCAGAAGTGCTTCACTGTAATCCACCTTCTCTCTGATGAGTGGGCAGTTCTGTGGAGAGGTGCTGGTTTGAATCCCAGGGAAGGCTGCAGGGGAGTTAAGTGAGAGAGTTGTGATTGTGAGATTGTGTTGAACTTCTGAAAGAGACTTTGATTTTTCCTTGTGTCTTGTTTTTGAATTTAAATCTCTTACTTTCCCTGCTTTGTTGAGAACCTGCAGCACCTTGATTAGCTCCACCGCTGTCTGAATAACTTTATTTATGTCTACTCTCCTGTGGAGATATTTTGAATTGATATTTTAGTTTTTCAAAATGTCCGTCCACATACAGACTCATACCAAAGCAGATGCCTGCCAATGAATTGAGCTCCAAACTAAAACTGGTACGGTCAGTATCGTTGTTGCCTCATTCTGATCATACAGAGCATCATTGTTTGCAAAGTTTTTCCTGATGATGTTTTATTTTTAATCTTAAAGACAGTTCATTACTTCTGCATTTGGGTTCTCGCCAGATTCTTGGTGTAACATCAGCGGCTATCGTAAAAGGCATGAAACCAAAAACTTTCTCCGCCAACGCAATATTTGTGAAATAAGGATGAGGTGGAAGTGAAAGTCTTAAACATTTTGAAATCACCACTTTATTCAGAAATGAAACTGAAGCTAGAGTAAATGTCAGTTTGCTGTTTGTCAGCAGGATTACGTAAAAACTACTCAACAGTTTTTTTTATTTGAAGCTAAAATCTACTTATTCACACACTTAAACTTTCAAATTGGAGAAATCTCTTTGGATGGGTTGCTCTGTACCAGCACTCATATCACAACAGTCTTATCCATGACGGGTGCACCATGTTCAACTTGACAGTGACGGTTCTATCAGCTACAGAAACACATCGTCTCCTGTATCACTGACGTTCAGTGAGATCTGATACTGTGAAGTACTTCAGAGTATCTCCTCCTGTGATGTCCCTCCATTAATACACACTCTGTTCAGACACACCCACAAACATGTTGATAACAGTCTGATGGAGGAGGAAGTGGCCCATTAAAGACTTGAAATTGTTTGTGTGCAAACGTTGCTGTTTGTGTGTCCGGACGCAGTTCTGTGGACGTCGTGTAGTCGCCTGCAGCTCTGCTGTGTTTGCTTGACAAAAGGACCTTGATGTTTTTCCAGCAGTGTTCCTCTCTTTGGTCCAGTCTCAATGCTCCTCTCATCTCTTCCTCTCATCTCTCAAACACAACCTGACCGCTCTGTTCCTGCTCTGATTAGACTGCCTGGCTCTTCGCTGTGTGACGCTGGCAGAGCCACAAAGTCTGGAGCCGACGCACGGCCGATGCAAATTTATCTCTCATGAAATTTATATCTGCGTTGCCTGGTTTGGGTCATCTGATATTTTCAGATATGTCAGAGGGGCCATGATGTCACCTTATTGTGTAGGTCTCCTTAAAGGCTCAGTTCATCCAAATGGCTGAAACTCGGCTTTAAATTAAAGATAGCAAACAAATAAAATAATTTAAAATGGAAACAGAGCATAAGAGAAGCTTCTCCAGCTGTGACACACGACATAGTAAAGTGTCCTGGTCACACAGATTTGACAGAGAAGCTGCTTTCATACCCTGAACTTCTCTGTGGGAGGCGCATGTATGAATGTAAATGTCAGAGTGAGAACCTCAGGGCTTCCTGCAGACTTTCTCCTCCTGGCCTCCAAGTGTAAACTCTGCAGAATCCAAAGTGCGAATATAATGATGACGCTTCTAACGCGCGGCAGATGCAAAAAGTGGAGCCTTACACAGACTGCCCACTGCGTCACCCCCCTCACCTAAAACCTGATGGAGAATCTGTTGCTGTTCTGAACACGTCATGGCACAGATCCCTCTGATATGTTGTGTGATTGTGATTGTGTGCGAAAGCGAAACTGCGAAGAAAATCCACACCCAAATTATTAGGAGTTAATTTGGGCCATTTCCTGAGCAGAGATTGTTGAATCTGGGGTTTGTGTGTTATCCAGAGGGACCAAGACTTTGTTACTTTGATGATTAAACAGAAGAAATAGTTTATTCCAGTTATTATCACTAATTTCTAAGTAGTGGTGACTAAAAATATCGATCATGACTTTCACATGCTCTTGTTTTGGACCCAGGGGGGGAAACAGGCCTGCAGGGTAAACACTGTGCAGTTCTCCTCAGTCGTAGCTTTGTTCGGGCAACTCGAGGACTGAAGTGAATCCAAGATAACATAAACATATGAGAAGCAGAGAAAACATTCTCATGAAACACAGCGACGACTAAAGTGTTGTGTGAGCACAAACCCAGAGAGGGGAGGAACCGCTGAGTGCTACAACTGTACCAGACTGCTGCTTGTTTACAGAAGCTACTGCGATGACTGTAAAAGGGAAGAGGACTCTTCCCTTTCTAGTAAAAGCCAACTACGGTCATAGAGGAGCCCCCCCCCCCCCCCCCACCTCACATCCTCCAACCTTCCCCTCCTCTCTCCTCAGACCAACCGCAGCGACAGAGGAGCCTCAGTTGTTTGAGCTGATGATGGTGGAAACGCATTAATGACTGAAAAAAACAGAACGTATCATGAGGGCGAGGTCACTTTAAATGTGTTTCTTGGGCTTGAGGAGAAACAAGATGTGGAGAGCAGCAGAAAATATTTGCTTCTGTTTTCATGTGATTGGAGCTCAGTCCACTTCTGATGTCTGGTGTGTTGTGATGCACCTCTTCAGTCTGACCTCAGGGTCACACGGGTGCAAGGTTCTTAATAAACCCCTCAGTCCAACTCTGAGCTTTTAAATCTCTCTCCCACATTTAAATTGGTTCTTTCTCCTTGTTCTGATCTTACTGATCATTCTATGTTTTATTTTATTTCATTTTTACTCTTTTCACTTTAATATCTGCGCTCCTCTATTGTTATGTGATCTTCAGTTAGATTTTAATTGATTCCTGTTGTCTTGCCTGTAATTTTTTTTAAAGAGCACCTTGTACCTATGTTTTAAAATGTGCTATATAAATTATTATTATTATTATTATTATTATCCGGCTCCTCTCAGGTCCCAGATCTGTCAGGTCCTCTGACCAGCTGCCCCCTGTCGTTCCCCATTTTCAACAACGTGTTGCATCAGTGGAGGTCACATGCATGAGATGTGAACACAAATGAATAAACCAAGGTTGATCTTATCAGTCTCCTGTTATATATATATATTTAACTTGTGCATGTATTACTTCTATTTCACTCTGTGTTATCAGTGTTTCCCTCCAACAGTCTGTGAATGTGTGTCAGAGCTGCATCTGTGTCTAACTGTCAGGACTCTATCAGGGTATTTAACACCTGCTGTATCCACCACACTGACAGTCAAATGATCTTCATCAAACTTTCTCTTTCATGATCTGAGAGATGTTAGTCTAGTATATCGTTCAGATCGTTCCGGAGGCTTCTGAGACCAAACTACACTTGAACCTGTTCATTTTCCTGATCTCTTGACGTGAACAATTTCCTTCGACGTTCTTCAAATGTGAAAAGTAAACTTCTCTGGACCCAGTTGTTCAGAACTCACATCTGAAAATGTTTCTGGAGAAAGGAGACTACATCCTAATGTTCATTTCCAGTCATCTAATGCAAGAACGGTGCTGATGAGTAACAGAGAGAAAATAATCAGTTATCCAGAATACACTCAGGTTTCCAGTGAGTGCTGCAATCAGAGAATCAAAACAATTCCTGGAGTGCGTTGACCATTACAGCTAATAGAGTATCGCAGTATCTTGCTATTTAATCAATAACACACACACACACACACGTATCTCCACCCTGTCTTTGAAACAGTTACAGTGGAAAGTAAATCAGTGTGTCTACATCCAGGTTGCTCGGAGAGGTCAGCTGCTGCACAGTGTGCCTGTTAAGGTCAGAGGGATCATGTTTCTTCACTGACAGAATGTTTTCCTCTCAGGGCCTTTTCAAAACAACATCTCACACCACGTCACACACTTTGTGCATTAGCATTAAGATTAACATCTGTCAGGCAGACGCAGGCCGGGTCGTCTTCAGATCTCGTGTCCCAGCTGCTGCGGATGCGGACCTGACAACACCGCCTGTCTCACGTGATGTTTTTTTACGGAGCTAAAATACAGAGACAAGCGGAATATTTTCATCTGATCACACAAATGATTAGTTCGCATTTGACTGTGAATTCTTTAAATATTTAGAATTAAGCTAAATGTTAAAACTGTGCATCCGCCACTGGATTTTAATATTTTTTAATTCATGTTGGTATATGAATAATTCTGCATAAGATGATTATGTTGCCGAGTTTTCAGACACATGTACATTGCACACACATACTCTATTAATACTGCATGTTCACCACCGTATCCACCAAGAACTCTGGTCCACTTGTGCTGAAACGTGTCTTTGGCCACAGAACAGAACACATGTTGTGATCAAATGGGTAAAAATAAGAAGACACATGACACAGACAGTTCGTACATTCAGACAAACTGTACATACTGTACATGCCTCTGAGATAACAACAACAAATACAATGAATAAATGAGCCTGTAGTTGTAAACATCTGAAGAAAAAGTGTAACTGTAGCATGTACATACAAATCATTAGCTCAGTAAGACGGAATAAAAGATTATTCAAAGATGTTGGAAAGTGTGTGAAGGGTTTTCAATGTAATTTCCTCTTTTTTGGGCACTAATGTTTTTATGGAATTGATTTTTACAATCTGGTCCAGGTCAAGCTGCTTTCAGACATGTAATTAAACCAAGACATTTTTCTGAAATTTGCCACTTGGGCTGAACATGAGAGCAAAAATGCCTGAGTCAGTTGCTGTGGATATTTTCCGAGTGCACGTGTTGAGACATTTCTAACAGATGCAAAACTGAGAGAAAAACTATGTCAAGAAAAAGAGGAGCCATTCACGTAGAAAAGATGTCAACTTAAAGACAAGAAGATTCAAGAGCTCCAGTGACATGATGCTTACACCCTTGCAGAAATCTCACAAGTGTCCCCTCCATAAGAGATACCAGGATTATTCACAGAGATCCTGTACTTACAGAATATAAACTTTCAACTTGGGGCCTGAGAGAAGGTCATTTTGAAACATGGCACACATGTTGATTCTTCAGGAATGAAACGCTCCAGGTTGTGTCTCAGTTTAAATATTTCAGAATCATTGGGAGTTCTTGAAGGATCTTATTTGTCTGAGTCGTATATATTTTGAGGCCAGAAGTTCGAGCACACCCTCACATTACACTGGTGTTGATACCTTGTCTGAACACATTGCATCTCATTGCCTCTGTCTTTAGGGCGGTAGCCATGTTTGTGTGAGTCTTATATTTAGGCTGCTATTCAAAGCCCAGCCTGTGCAAGAGAAGTGGTTTGAGGGACTTAATGAGCGAGGCTTGTTGACGAGAGGGTGGAGTGTCCCTCCTGGAAACAAACAGGTTTCTAGTCGAGCCGCTCTGCGTCGCTCCACATCCACCTCACTGTTTGTTCCTCAATAGGTTTTTGAGTGGAGTGTGTCAGCTGTGTATCTGTTTCCATCACACACACCTCATGGTTTAATCTCTGTAGGTGATGTGAGGTGAGGGGGGGTTCTCCTCAACAGTCCTGACAGAAGAACAAAGCTTCTTGAAGCCAACACAGTAAATAAAAGAACTCCACAGCTCTGACACAGCAGCACCAACCGTCTGCAGCTAATGCAGGAGTTTCTTATTTTCACTAAACTCAAGGAAGAAAGAATAACAAGACTGGTGTCTGTGTGGAAATCTTTCATTTGATCACTGAGTTTGAGTTTCTGGCAGATCCAAAACACCAAAAAGAATTTATCAAAGCACAAACAAAATAAACTTCCGCAGAAAAAGCGCAAACCAGGGAAACTGAAATGTTAACAGATGAAGAACCCGAAGCAGAGTGAGGAGCACAGAGACTTTATGAGGAGGATCATTGAACTCAGGTGAGACACATCAGAGCAGGTGCTCACAATCTGGAGCTGGACAATCGGAAAAAGACAAACAACTCCAACGACAACATGTGGAAAGTACGAAATAGTCATAAAAGTGAAGACGCTCCAACATAAAACCGTAACATAATGAACTCCCAATAAGAATCATAATATAATCATAAAAAAAAATATGATTTTATTACTTGATGCTGATAAAAAACAGATGACCATCAAATTCAGAAAACATTCCTACGTCTAATTTATACACATCAGAAGTGAGCAAGTAATTTGAAAAGAGTTCAACGGTTAAATAAAAAAGAAGTTTGATTTTTCTGAAGAATCTTTCAAACCTGAGGACAAATAACAAATATGACGTCATCTTTATGATCTGATATTTGACTTTAAATCCAACTTTGACCAGAACCTTAAAGGAACCATAATCAAATGTCATAACCATAAACACGAGTGTGAGGTTGTAAATGTTGTGTCTAGTTTTTTTAATGATTAATGGAGCAGCAGGTGGTTTGTATGCACTGGTTCTGAAGTGCCACTGCATGTTTCTGGATCTTTAAAGCATTGCATCATATGAGAATTGTTTTTTTGGGTTAAGTGAGGACCCCTGCAGGTATTTGTCTGTTTACTAAACCGCTGTTAGTCGCACAGAAAGCAGAGCAGAACCGAGGCTTTGTGCCGCCGCTCTGTTTCTGTGCAACGGAGAACGGCCAAGCTTGTGATAACTGTTTACTCAGCCCCACTCCGACTGAACACTGCCACTATTCATCCCACGCCAACACACTGAGGAGCCCAGTGGAAAACTGGACACACACACACACACACACACACACACACACACACACACACACACACACACACAGCAATGTCCCATAATGTCAGAAATATGAATTTCACTGGACACAATACAAACATTTCAATGTATTCATCAACATGGAGCTGTTACTCACTTGTGCACATTGCATATCGTCTTAATGCAGCTGGGACCTGTCCAAGGTGTTTCTCTCTTTTGCCCAGTGAATGCTGGGATATCGGTTCTTCTACCAGTGACTTTTAAACAAGTGTAATCTGTTGTTACATTAAATGATCACGTGCATTTTCACATTATTTTCTATGTTTGAATCACTGTTTAGCTCTCCCAGACTCACACACACACACAAACACACACACACACACACACACACACACACACACACACACACACACACAAAGGGGAGTCTGTATGTACCTGGGAGGTTGTGGAGGAAAAGTTCAACGAACTTTACCGAGGTGTTCTGAGAACTGTGGGAGGAGTAAAAAAAGTACCATGACTCCAGAAAACAACTGTGTGAGACGGAAAAAAATTAAAAAACAGTGAAATGTCTGAATTAAAACATTCAACTTCCAGGTCAGGTTGAAAAATGTCTTTATGGTCATTGCCCAGAATAATTTATGTTTGTTTAAAAAGTGATGAAGAGGCTGCTGTTAACATTAAGTTCAAACACAAAGCTTTGATCATGACGTGTATAAAATTGGTGATTATAACAACATCACATTAAAAAGTAGTTTTCATGACAAGAAGCTTCCTATTTCCTCTCATGTAATTGAACAAAAAGTACAGTAGCTCCATCTTGTGGACAGATGCTGTCTGTTCTGGTGTGAACTGTAAAAATGGTCGTGATGACAAGAATGAAAACGGGGTCGAACTTACTGTCATAAAACAATTCATTTTATCTGTAGTCATGAAAGATCTGATTTCAACATATCCACAGAGAGACATCTGGACACCTTCAGGACTGAGCGACAGACGATGAATGAATAAATCTTCCACAGTTGACAAAGCATTAAATTGAGAAGACAGAAAAGGAAACATCTGGTTTTCAGATGAAAATCAAACAAGGAGAAGGACAGATCCACTTTTGGTCGAGGTCCTGATATAGTTCAGACAATGACCTGTGATGAAGGCTCACAGGCAGATATTCCTCGATGTCTCTCTGCCTCCTGCTGCCTCTGTGTCTTAGGTAGATGGATGTGAGATGGAATAGAAAGAGACAGGAGACAGATGGGGAGACGGCCCGGTAGCACGAGGTGAGGACTTGTAAAGACAAGGGCTGACAAACCTGAGTAAACGGATTAAAACAGTTGGCTCTGGAAGTGCTCTCCCTCTCCAGCTTTATCCAGGCAATCCCCCAAAATCTCACGGCTGAACTGGGGCCGGGCTTCATTTCACTGGAGTCTGGGAGCTTCCCATGTGGGCCACTGGAGCAGGAGCTCAGACGTTAGCCCACACGCACAGATTCTCACTTGTGTCGTTGTGTGTTGTTGTGTTCTGCACACAGAAGACGCCAAAAGTAAAGTTGCAGTGATCCGTCAAATATTCTACAGCTCGGTTTACAGCAAAATGTCATCTTCGTTCTCAAGCACGGTAAATAAAATCTGCTGCAAAAAAACTTAGAAAGATTAACTTTCACAATCATCCAATCAAATCAAATCAGCACAAAGTGAGTGAGAATAACGTCCCTTATGTCCTCGTACGCTGGACAGGTCAACAAAAAAGGATCCTCATCCTCACACTTCGAAGTCTCTGTAGATCCAAACTAGCTGCACCAACTTTCCCCTGAAAAAGCTGAAAATCACATAAAGTTTTGTGATTTAAAATCTGTTCAGTTGTTGTTGTGTCCTCTTGGTTATAACAAGCAGACAAACATGCAAAGCAACCAGAAAACTGGAGTGGCACTGAAGAGCACACTCTGCCCCAGATCCAACATTCACCTCATGCAAATATTGTTAGTAAAAACATATTTACATGAATCTACACACGGTGCAAAGTATTCCATATAATGCATGAGTTAAACTAGAGATAATTCTCTTTAGTTCCCTTTGTTTTGCTGCTGCAGCCTCTTTGCGAACCTCGACAGGTGCAGGACGCGGTGGATCAGCCCTTGTGATGTGTTTAAGAAAGTTAATCTGCAAAACAGATTGCGAGCGTTCACATTGAATCGTGTCTTTAGGTGAAAAGCCACTGGACCATATGGACCATCTGTCCCGACGGCACCACTGACAACTGTGAAATCACGACTCCTCCAGATAATAAGAGGATAATGCTCTCAGTCTGTGAGTGTGTGTGTGTGTGTCTGTCAGTAAAGTGTGTGTTAATCTTCACCAGTGTCCTGCACTGACTTTGAGGAGCTTGTTGCACAGACTCAGGTGTCGGAGGAGCAGCAGCTCGGCTCTGCTCCTGACTTGTTGTGAAGTGTCTGATAAACAAGAGAAGAAAATGTCAGCGATGTACCGATCAGCCTCTCTGGAAAACAAGGCGTTAATGTCTCTGTATGGAGACGATGGAGACCTCTACTTCATCAGAGACGAGGACTGTACCAGTGAGGTGAGACGCAAAACTCTTTAATATATAAACTACATTGAAAACTGCACATATTTATCAATATATAGATAAATATCGACATTTAGTTTTGCAAAAACAAAAGTGTACTAACACATAAATATGATAATATTCTCTTCTGTCATTTCAAATGTTGACTTATTTATGAAACCATCTACAACCATTCATTATTTTTCACGTGTAATAAAAGTTAAAATAGTATTTATATTTTTAAACATTAAAAAGAGATATTACAAAACATTTAATTACCCATTCAGCATTATTCTATTACTGATTTTTAATTAATTTGTCGTGATGTATGTTTCACTACGCTCTTGCTACTGTACTGACTGCTTCCACCAGATGTCATGATGTTCACACTCTCTCACACTGCAGGAGTATGAGCTGGACTCAGAGAGCAGCGAGGAGGGCAAAGGAGGGAGAGGAGTCCGCAGCTCCGTGTCCCTGGAGATCTACGGCCTGCAGAGGGAGCAGCAAGTTCACTTCTCCAACCTGGAGTACTACAGGAGGCTGGAGGAGCTGAAGGACACCCACCTGAGGAACATGGCCGAGCTGGAGAGGATGTACATCAATCAGGGCCGAGAGTGGCGTGGAGAGGAGGAGGAGGAGGACGGAGGAGGTCTGACGACAGGGAGGAACAGAGAAGACAGACAGTCCATCAGGTTAGATATGAACCATTAAAATAAAGTGTCTACTGAGGTCACACATTTCATGTCAATGTCACAGACATTCATTTGTAAAGCACCGTAAAAAGAAGACAAGTATGTACATATGGTACTAGTACTTTATATATTTAATATAAATAATAATAATAGTATACATTAGATGCAGGTGATGTGTAGTAGATATCTTTAGATGGTTCAAAATTGTCCCTGGTATTTAATCTCTGAACGTGCAGCAGCTGCCCGACCAGGACACTCCAGAGGATCAACTCTCAGGAGGAGCTGGACTTCCACGAGACGTCGAGCGGTTCTGACCAATCGGAGGACGGCATCGGGGAGCTGGACACTCAAAGACGGAGGTCCCCTGGCCAGGAGCGAACCTTTGTGAGGTTGGTGAAGAATATCAGCAGACAAGTTAATAAGTTAAATCATATACACATCATAACAATACATGAACTACATTTAAAATACTTAAAGAATCCGTTGATGATATAGAAAACTAAAAGTCCAGGAGACAAATGATCTTGAATATCTATTTGATTTGTCCTCCCTGAGGTAAGTGCACCTCCTTCCTGATGGCAGAGGTCGATATTCATCAAGAGGAGGATGTTGAGTGTCTGCCAGGATGACCTTTGACCTCTGAATGGCTCTAACCTGATAAACATGCCTGAGATCATTCACGTTAGTGCCAACAGTCCTTCCACAAAGACTATTGGCACTATTTGTTGTTGTGGAAGCACAGACGAGGAGGCAGAGAGGAAATGCTTCTGTGCCGTCACATTTAATTCTCCTCTGTTTGCTCCCAGAGACGTCCTGGTGATCCCAGAGGAAATGATGAACCAGAAGCAGTTTCGGTTCCAGCCCAAGGCCTCGTGTTCGCAGCCGAGGGGACGATTAACCCATCGTTCTGGGGTCAGAGCTCGGTCGAACTCTAAGGTCACCGTGCCCAAACCCTTCCAGATGATGCTGAGGGAGGAGGACCGGAAGAGGCACAAGGTGCGGACGCGCTCAGAGATCGAGCTGGAGAACACGCTTCTGCGACGGGAGCTGGAGGAGATCAGAGAATGCCAGAAACAGTTCCGGGCATCACCTGCACCAGCGCACATACACCTGCCTCTCTTTGAAATGATCAGCCGTCGCTTCACTCAGCGATCCATCCCGCGCAGAAGCAGCAGCAACGTTCGCCATGACTCCAAAATCAAAATCAACCGGGCCTCCGCTGCAGTGTCGCCACAGCCTTTCAATTTCCTGGAGAGAGAGCGGAGGAAGAGGGAGGCGAAGATTGTAGCAGAGCTGGGGAACCTTGGTCAGAGAGAGGAGCGCCAGGGCTTCAAGGCCAGGCCCATGCCCACCTCAGTGTACGGCGCCAGACACAGATGTGGCTCCAAGACCTCAAACAGCCAGCCCCCGTCTCCACCCACATGCTCACTGGAGAGGGACTCCGACCTGGAGCCAGAGGTGCTTCGGTCCAAGTCAGACTCCTCCACTGACTCCCGGGAGCCTCAGAGATGTCCGACCGCCAAATCAGCGAAGAAGCAGCTCCAGGTATCCATTGAGATGGTGAAGGAGGGGGAGTGGTCCTACGGTGACCCCCTCAAAGCTGCTGCCTGAAACATCTGCTCACATCTGCAGCCGAGCGGCCCAGAGCCAACGCTCACACCGAGGAGTGACTGCCTCAGTGTGCGAGGGATCGTTTTATAACTGGAGAATAGCTGTGACCGTTTAGTGGTAGTTTCACAAACCAGTTTATCATTTCATCTCTTTCTCTGTCAAACTGTTTTGCCTCATGTTAGAATCTGACTGATTCCATTCACAGACCCCCTCACTGTGTGTATCAGTACATCATTAAACACTATATACTACAGAAAACCTCTGCACGACTTTCATGATTTCTTCCAAACATTTAAAGCGGGAGGCGGCGTGCAAGGCCACCACAGAGATTAACCACCATTCACACTCATATTCACATCCACTGGCAGTTTAAAGTCTCCCATTAACCCGAGCTGTATATGTTTTGACCCGAGCATGCACCACCACCTCCTGCACCAACTTCATGGAGCGCTGAACACACACACAGATAGATTGATAGATATGCACCTGTGTAAAGTAGATTCTACTGTTAAACACGATTTACCTTCTTAATTGAAGTCGATTAAAAAGGGGATCAACCCAATCAGCCGTGTAACATCAACAGGGAATCCAGGGTTTATATCGGCTTCTCTTAATTACAAGGCATCGATGTGAATCAGCGTGACTTCGCACGTTCACGTTCAGAGACTCAGCAGGTGAGAAGGAGACTAAAGGCGGTCGTCAAACCCAGGAGACGATAAACACAGGAGGCAACTATCCGCATCTCACACGCAGACACACACAGTAAACGTGAAGGTGAAAACAGCTGTGGAACACCGGGAGCTCATCCACAGCGTGTTCGTGTGTGAACATTTAAAAATGGAATCTGAGCTTGTGTTTCCGTGCTTCACGATGTGTTTGATCACCGTTCTCCCCCCGAGCGTGGAGACGTGTGTGAACAGGATAAAAGTCGTGAGAGTGGACGACCCCGGCTGTTAAATCTACTGATCTGAGAGTGGGATATGATCCATACAGGCTTTAACCGCGGCCTGCAGAGGATCCCGCTCAACTGCTGCTGCCGTCGTCTTGTAAAACACAACTAATTGGCTTTCACTGGAACTTTTTTAGAAAACGTCAAACATATCGACGCCTCTGCCGTGTTTTCTGTGGGTTTTTTAAATTCAGTGTCGTCAAGTTAATTGCCATAGACTGCGATGAAATGCTCATTTGTGCTTTAATTCGCTGCTAATTGTAACATTCTGTACGGACGACGCTCCGCTCAGCGTGCCAGGCTGCTTAGATCCATTTGTTGTCCCTGCTTCTGGAAAATCTAAAGTGGTGATTGGATCTTCACGCTAATTGTGAAAGCAGGTTTTCTAATATTTTATGGAGATTGTTTGCTCAAAACAACAGAGTCATCCTTAAAGCACCATATGCTTTGTGCTTTACTGTCCCAGCCTCTTCTCCGTCCCTTAATTGCTTCTTTCCTGCAAAGCACCGCTTCACTGTGATTCACTCTCCACATTAATACTCAGGAGATATCGAATGTAACTACAACGGTTTAAAAGAGTGTGTGACAGTAAAAAGAGCCAGAATGTGCTCACAAATAAAAGTAGTTTCTCAGAGAAAGGAGAAAAGTAGTGTGGAGTGATCAGGCAGATGTGTTCACTGCAAATAGAGGAGGAGGCGGACGAAGACCGACTTTCCTCTGAGGGAGAAGAAGCTCCTTTTAAAGCAGTTCAGGCGTTCTGACGTGTCAATAAAGAGCCACAGACAAAAAAAAAGTTGTTTTCTGGATTTGCTGAAATCCGTCACTGTCCTGCAGAGTTCAAGGCTCTGGAAAACAGTCATCCATCACTGCCTCGGCTCTCTGGACGCCTGCCTCTGACCTTGAGCCAAAAACAGCATTACTGATGTATTACAGCAACTGAGACTGAATAATTACACAGGAGAGGAGAGGACCTTTAGCTCGGGGTCCTGCTCGCTCATCGACGGACATAAATATGGATGGAGAGGTGTGAATTGGCCGCGGTCACCACAGCAAAACAGATTAATAGTCAAAAACACTGTGCAGGTGCTGATTATGATGGGGGGGGGGGGTGTTTTTCTATGGACAACAACATGAAAGCTGTTGATTGGACCATAGATACTTTCATTTGTTTTTACGGATTTAACACCTTATCACCATTATATAAGAAAAGTGGAAAGATTCTTGTGATCGACAGGTTTACAGAAACACAGAATCCCTCAGGAGACGCTGAAACGCTTTCTTTCAAACAGCCAATTCTCAATCTGCCAATAAATTGCTAAGTAGGCTCCGTCCAGCTGAAGCCGTAACCCTGGTTCTGTTGTGTCTCAGTATGTCAGCCTGTTCACGTTGTTCCCCGCCGGTCGCCCAGTCTCAGCTGGTGTCGGCTTCAGCCGCCTGTGATCCTCTAGATAACAGATTTAAAGATTTCTGCTCAGCCTCTGAGAAGTTTCTGCCCATCTTTTGTCTTGTGGACGAAAGCAAATATGGCCTGAATATCCCAAAACAAATGTGGGCAAACATGCGGCGCTCCAGACGAGGTGTAATGTGCATGTGAACATAAAGTGGCTCATGTGATAAATGGTGACTATGGCCCAAATGGCACAAAACAAACTCGGGGCCACACTTCGGCTGCCAGGCAGTATTACTGTGGCATGTGGACCGGATGACAGTGTGGCAGTACCGCAGTGTGAACTAAATCTGGGCAAAACAGATTTTGCTGTGGGGGCATGGTGTTTAATTCATGATACAGGAACTGTAATCAAGCATTTTTAAATTTAGCTGCATACGATTTATCTGGTGTACAACACAGAGAATACACGTGTACAGGGACGCTCTGTGCCACAATCTGAATCTGTGGGGAAACTATCTCACGTCTCTGCTGAGCTGCGACAGGCAGTCGTACATGTAGGAGCTCATCTGGGTTTTATATAGATCCATTTAAAAATGCATTAATCATATTCCCCAGGTAACACGTGGCTCCATCTTTAATTCAGTAGTTTTTGCTCTTGTGCTTCTTACTTTGTGCACAGATTCTCCTTTTGCAGAATAACAGTAACAAAAGAAAATGTTTTGACTCACTCTTCAACGTGTTTGAGAGAATTGACCTGTGATGCATGTTTGCTTAAATGTCCGATTAAAGCAGATTTTCCTAAAAAAGCAAAGCAAAGCCACACAGAGCAGTGACGTCCTGCAGAAGAAGAGCCCCAGTGACGGAGAGGAGCATTTGTAGGTTGCAGAAAATTCTTTTTTCTTTTTTTGTTGCATGAACTTTTTAATTTTTAATGCATTCTAATGTTAGTGTTTTGTGTTATGGTCTGTGTCATGTTTCTACTGTTTTTGTGCATTGGATATGATTTAAAAAATCCTATGACCACATACAAGCAGCCTTTTAAACTTTTGAGCATTACACCTGAAATATTTCGTACAACTTAACTCGAGCACCAGGTTCAATTCTTTGTCCCGAGCTGCTCTAATAGAACTAATCTCATATATTTTACTTTCTCGCAACAAACTACAGATAAAAACACGTCTTTTAAAGTGTTGCCGTGACCTCAGACTTATAATTCCAGTTCTGTAATTTAGAAAAATAATCTACTGAATGAAACTGAACGTTTCCAAATCCACTTAATGGATGAAAACAGAAAACAGGCTCTTTAAGAGACTCTCTAGAGAGGTTGTGTTTAAAAGCCGTCCTCAAGGGTTGTTATTATGGTTTTTACAGATTATCTGAGCATCCTCTGGGTGTGTTCATTCATTCATTCTTCATCAGGCAGCTCAGCGTCCAACACTGTCAGTGAAACTGCACTGACCTCATAAATATTCCCTGGTTGGGACCATTTAAAAGCACAGAACTTTAAGAGGTGTCAGTTAAATTAACCCTGAATAAGAACAGTGAGTAAAAAGAAGGAGACTGTGAGGAGGCAAAGTGAGAGAGGACAAACGGAGTCCCAGCAGATGTTGATGCAGGAGCTGCAGGTTTGCTTCACGTTGATATCTGCATGTGTCCTTTGGAATGTTCCCACAAACACACAGTGAATTATTCACTGTTCATCCACATATGCGAGAATTTTGAAGTAGGTAAAAACTAAAAACAACATCAATCATGCAACTGCCATGAAGTTAGTTAATTCTGTGGGAAATGCTCGGTGATGTGGGTTGTTACCAAAAATAGTTTTTAAGTGGCCACATGGTGGCGATATTGATCCCAATGTTTAACCTGAGGATCGGGTGTCAAGTGGAAACCGGTGATAATGATTTGTCACCGTGCTCATGAGCTGAAAATATCCCACCATGAAAACTATGGGCCGTGAGCCGGCGTTGTCCACCTCTGACATCTTGTTGGTGGTTGACTATCACAGTGTCTCTCTCTCTGAATAAAGTCGTGTGAAAGCTAAAAAACTTTCTGTCTTTCCTGCCAAAATGTGACTGTGTGGGAGTTTGACTTGAGCAGCTGACCCTGTGGCCGGGCGGCTGCTGACCCCTGACCCCTGCGCTCGCGCTGTCGGCAGGGTGGTTAAGCAGCACCGGGAGCTCAGAGCGAGGCTGCACAGACTGTGACACAGCAGCAGCACTCGGCTCAGAAGTCTTTTAACATCGATAAATATCACATTCATATTCTGGACACATGTGGCTGCGTGATTATGATGGATGCTCAGGCGATACAGAGCCAGAGGTCTGAGCTGTTGTTTATGATCCTTTGGTGACTTGCGGAGCTGTTTGTGTTTGTGCTGCTACGCTCTCATGAGATCCTTAATCAAATAGCAGGCGGCTTTTAATTGTCAGGACCACATAGTGTTTGTAAGAAAACGCAGCATTACTGATGCACAAAGCTCCACTTGTTCTGAACAGGGTGTGAAATCCAGTCGTGATGTGGTGGAAGGCCGCGTGATGGAGGAATGCATCTTTTAGGTTTGTGTGGTCAGCAGAAAATCAGAGTCTGATCTGAGCTGAAGCTTTTCAACCCAAACCTGGTCCAGAGTCTGTCTCTTATTACGATGACGTCTTTCTTTCACACACACTGAGACAGTTCACAGTCTTGATTGATTGATAGATGCTCCATTCATCCCGTAGCTCACACAAAGACACACACATAAGACAAAGAGTACATACACAACTTTTACTCTGGGAAATTATTCATACCAGAAACCTCATGTAGCCGCTCCGCAGTAGAATCGCTCCACCGTCGAGACGCTGCGATTCAGCGACGCAGCCGTCACGTGCTGCTCACACCCCCAGTGTGACACTGGCGTATCTATTCTCTTCTCCATCCACATGAAAACACTAAAACTAATACTTCTCTGCACTTATTTATTACAAAATTGACAAAAAAACGCCAAAGTCAGACGTTCGACATCTACAAACCAAAACTGATCAGATCAAAACGTCCTCGAACTGGAATCGCGAAAAACTAAACAAAGGACGAAAATGTGCTTTAAAGTCATGATTCCAATTAAAAGTAAATAACCCTGTCGGTGCCTGTTTTCCCTGACGCCCCCTCACAGATCCTGTTCCACCGCCTCACAATGAATCTCTCATCACAAATGACGCCCACGGTTCTGGTGTCGCTTCTCCCATTATGATCTCATTTTAATGAAATCATTTATAATGGCACACCGTCCAGGTTGTGTTGAATATAATACTCATTTAATCGCCTGTGCTTCAAACCACCCTGACTCCTGATCTGTGTTGTTCTCCCGTCTCGCTGCTGCAGCACGTGTCATTACAACAAGTCGTCTTGTCGTTTCCTCTAATGAGGTGTTATTTGACGCACGGCTGCGTCCCTCTCTGTAAATAATACCTGCCGACAACCACTCAGCGGCTGTCATCAGGATCATCAGAGTCCTGTAATGTGTGTGTGTCCGTGTGTGTGTGTGTGTGTGTGTGTGTGTGGAGACGCTGTAGCTGGGCCTTTGACGTCTCCAGCACCTGAATGCATCACGAAGCAGCAGCAGGAGAAGTTATCTCCTCTCTGCAGACAGATGAATATTAATATCCATCAGAAACGCCACACAGAGAAGGAAGAACAAACCACCGGCAACTTTTAAAGCAGCAAACGTTCACAGAAGGAACTTTATGATGATTACATTTGTTGTTTCAGCCTCATTTAACAGAGAAATAATTCAATCAGACAAACTTTCCAAACCTCAAATGACAATGTGGGAGTTTTTCTCCGATTTATACTTGACTGAATAAACTATTTTTTACTTATAATCATATAATATAAATGTATAATATAAATAGAATAAGGAAAGGATTTCCTCAGGCTGTCAAACAATAACTATTATTTATTATACGTTTATTTCATTTATTGAATAATTGTTCTGTCTCCAAAGAGCTCTTGAGTATTACTGTATATAAAGATGGACGAGATGACAGCCTACCAAATGTGAAGCTAAATCTTCTTGATCGCCATCTGGTGGCTGACTGCAGCATAGGTCATAAACCTCGCCTCCTCCGTGTTAGTGGATGGAACCTGGACAAAAATAAAAATTTCACGCCAAACACATTTTTCTCAAAGATCACACAGATGTTTTCTGTTGGTTTTTGGTTTTAATTGTTTAATCGATGAAACGTTCAGACTGGCTTAGCGATGGCGGCACCAAGATCCAGGATGTTTTAGCTTCTTTTTTTTCACCATCAGAGGAAGTGGAGCCACGTGTCATCCATCTTTATTTACAGTGTATTATTAAATCAAAATCTTACATTCAATAATCAAACTTTACTTTGTACCGTTCCACTAAGACAATGGCTGCAATCATTTCAATTACAGTAAAACAACTGGGTTTAATTCTTATCCTCCGTTTATCTTACTGCACTTTTATCTTTCATTTATTTGAATCGATCACGTTCCTTTGTGTTCAAACTTGTTTTCCTTTTACCACGATCAGAAAGCCGTTAGGCTGAAGCAAATAAATAAAACCACTCCAGAAAAAAAAGATTGATCATTTTATTTTCACTGGAAAGAAAAGTGTTTGTTACTAAAATATCTGTCAAAGTACGTCATTAAATAATTACATGCGCAGGATGGCAGCGTTCGTATCTGGCATATATTTGCTTCATTTCTTGATAGTGGGAGAAAGTAGAGGTGCATGTTTTTAAAAGTTTATGCTGGGAATGACTAGATTTTTTGTAACTGTCTCACGAACAAAAAAAGAAACTAAGCAAAGGATATGAGGGGAAGGAAATATCAGATTGGCTTCAAGCTGAAAAAATTAGAAATGCTCAATGTGAACGGATCAAATTGGATTTTACCTCTATTTCATCCAACAAGTGCAAAGAGAGAAAAAAAGAGAAAGACAAACTCATGATGATAAACTTGAAAAGGAATCCTGAACATCTGACAAACACTTTGCTGACTCACTCAAAATATCAAACATTCATCACTTGTGTCAGAAAATGCTTTTAAAAGATCCCAGACTCAACAAAGCTGCTTCATACCAACGTCATTTTACAATTTCCACATCTCAGTTAAACAGGAGATTTGTACAAAGTCATAATTATACATATTTGGATATTTACAATTGTTCAACTACTGATATTCAACACTTGGATTTTTTTGTGCATCTATTTACAGTCTTTACAAAAATACAACCACAGACGCCTCCTGTTTGCATCCTCCAGTCTCAGGCTCAGTTTTTAGTGCAAAGGAGCAAAGCTTGACAAAACATCAGCGTCTCAGTCCGTCTCCTCGGCTCCGACACCTCCAGGTCAGCCACAGGTCAAAGCTGCAGCTAAATAAAATATTCCCTCTGGTTCTCACTGGGGATGTTGTGCGAGCTGGTCTGGCTGCTGAACGGCAGCTCGGGGCTGTCTTCAGGTTTGACTGTTTTTATGTCCTGGTTCTGACACGTCCCTCGCCTCCTGTAGAGGAGTCTGGCCATTACGGCTAACGCAGACACCGCAACAAAGATCACCACCGCTATCACACCTGCACAGAAGAGAAACAGGAAACGTTACAGCAGCTCAGCAATGAGGACGTGGGACTTCCTTGCTCACAATTTAGATCAATGCTCGTTAAAAAGCGAGAGAAACAAAACCATGACGGACTTTTTAAACCCCAACCAACAGAAAGAAAGCTCAACTAAACCACTGAGTAAACTCTGAGTCTACAAACACGGCACACTTGGTTGGTTCAACGTCTGTTCTCGCTCCATGTAACTTCCAGTGGAACTGACTGAGTCACTGAGTTTCAATCAAACGAACACAAAGTAAACTCCACCACTGCTCTGTATAATTTAATGTGTTCTCCCGCAACCCACAGGTTTTTTTTTAATCTTTCTAACAAACAAACCAACCCACCGATAAAGGGACAGAGGTAAAAAACATAAAGTAAATATGTCAGTCAACAAAGTGTGTGTCTGTAACTGTGAGTATTTCCACAATGAAGTCAATAGAAATGTAAACACAACGAATGAAGATTTCATCACTGTGTGACTTCATAAATCCTTGTTTTTAAACGGTGTAAATTGGAACCTGAGAACCCGATAGGAGACCAAACTTGAGAAATCAAACACCTGCTCAAAACAACAACTGGTAAGTGGCCAAACAGGTACGAGAAAACAAATTGCTTTTGCTCCGTCATTAGTGCTGCGGTCTGCTCATTCTCTGCAGGCTCCCAGGGCAATTCCAGCTATTAGAGGGTCTCTGCACCGACGTTAGCTAATAAAATAAATGGACGGTCTCTGTGCCTGGAGAATAACGTCATTTTTATTCCAATTAGTTGTGTGTGCTTTTGTGTACTCAGACGCAGTCGTGCTGTGTGAGGGACAGCTCAGGGGTTTTTAAGGCTTTTCATTTACACAGCGTGCAGCTCAGCGTTAGACTTCCCTGAGTTCAGTTCCTCTGCTCTCAGGAAAAGAAAAGAACGAAACGTTCAAATGTGTCTTAAACTTGGAAATTTGTCAGCGCTTTACCTCCGATTAGAGCCGAGTCACTCCTCATGGCGTTGACTAGAGGCTGACCTGTCTCCACTGGTCCAGACTGACCTGCAGCGCAGAGAGAGACAGACAGAAGACAAGAGAAAAGAAAAACGTGAAGCTGAGAAAAGGAAGATAAGAGGACGAGTGTATAAGACGGATCACAGGGGAATTAAAAGTGATGAAGAACAGAAGAAATGAAGGAGAGTGTAATAAAAAGTCAGATCATCAGTGAGAGCAGAAATGTGACATCATTGTCCATTCAATCTTGTCGTCTGGAGACTCATTACATCATCAGGAGCCTGAAGGTCTCATCATGAAGAGACGAGTCACCCACACAGAAAACTGGACTGTTCCATCTATGATAACCTCAATTACTTTACCTTCAACAGCTGAACGTCTGGGTCATGTCTTTAATACATCTTTCACTTTTGACCTGGTTAGTTTTGCTTCCACGTGTCATTGACACTGATTGGTTTGTAGATGTCCGTGTCTTTCTGTTTCAATGGACCGGTTCACTCTGTTTTTATCATTGCTGCCGGCAAAATGAACGTCCTCGTCGTTCGAACACATCAGAGGTGAAGACTACAAACAATCCTGTGAGCTGCTTCTTCAACATCTCTGAACTATGAAAAGAACCATGGTTCAGTTGGATCTGGACAGAAACCAGCTGTTTAGGTCAAATTAAATGTAGTCCCGTTGGTCTGGACCGTGGTCTGAGGAACCTCACACCTGATATTAGAAACATATATATCAGAACAACTTCAGATTCAAGCACTGCTGACAGAGATATCTTGTATTTTCCTGTTGTTTCCTTGACTTCCTTGTGTTTCATGTTTGGCCCCAGTCTCTGTTTCCATGTTGAGTGTGAATGTTCTGGTTCTCCTCTTCAGCCTGAGCACCTGCAGCTGATCATCCAAATCATCGCTACGAGTCACTGCAGCAGAAAACCTCGGCTCTGGAGCCTCAGCGGTCCGGGCGCCACAGCCAAGTTTCTCTCTCTTAGCTGGTTGAGTTTTTTGCGCTCGCCTGAACAACGTTAATTCCAAGCCTCAGGTCCACAACCTGCCATGTCCACGTCTTCCTCTGCTGCTGCCTGTTCAGATTGATGATTCCCAGTCTGCTCTGCCAGCTCCAGCCCGTCGTCCCGCTCCGTTGCCTGCAACACACGGACGTTCCCATCTCCCTATAAACCAAATCCAACCCTCAATCCTCTCCTGCCAACACACAACCAACTGAGACTCAAGCTGCAACCAACTGCTCTTTCTCTGGTCCTAGATTGAACCGTTATAAACAAAAACTCTGAAACAAACAAACCATGAAAATGTTGTATTTTTAATAAAGGATCATATCAGAGGTTTTAACACATGAGCTACAAATCAATGTTTTTATGTAAAACCAATTCAGTCGATGGGCTGAACACAGAAAGCTACCACTGTGTTCTATTTAACAGCAGATAGTTTTCTATAAGACACATGTTTGATATTGTAAAAGCCGACAAAAGACAAAAAGTGAAACCTGCCTGAAATGTCTGGCATTGCAGAGCTGAGCTTGAGAGTTGGAGATTTCCTAAACCCTTTTATTGTCCAGACGAAACATGAACCAATGTTTGTCCTACTGGTCTGAAAGTTGAAATGAAATTTAAATCCTCTTCACTTCACAGATAATGAAGCTCTTGTTCATATGAATATTAATCAGAGTTCTTAAATCGGGCCTCTGGGAGATCGTTTCCCATGGCGGCAGTTGATTGACATGTGAGAGGCAGAATTATGACGAGACAAACTTGTGTGGAAATGCTGCGGAGAAGGTCAAACAGTACTTTGAATGTTGAAACAAGTTTTCTACAAGACGACAACGATGAAAATTTGAGAAAACACATAAGAGACCCATAATAAACAGCTTCGGGTTCATCCTGAACTTCGGGCCGACTGCAGTTTAGCAGGTGGAGCTAATGTTCCTCTGACCTGATTGGTGATGTGTGGTTTCTGCTGCATAGGGATTTGTGGAAGAGGAGCCACAAGTGGACTGGACCAGTGGGCCGGTGACAGTGACGGGGCTGGTGTCCGGGTGGAGCAGAGCGGCCTTCAGAGGGCTGACGGAGTTAAAGAGGACGGCGGAGAGGCAGCCGGTGAAACCCAGCGAGCCGAGCCGAGCCAGCTCCGGATCCATCTCACCGGGGTCTGTAGAGAAAGACACGGAGAATCGTTTCCCCGGATATAACATGTGTCATATGAAACATTCTGTCTCATTTGACCTAAAACGCCTCTCATCACTGGTTCAATCAAGACATGCTGATGAGGACAAACTCGATATTTCGCTGTGGGGTCGGATTGGCGGTGCTTCACCTAGGTCAGGAAGTCCCACAGCCTCTCGTCTCATTAACAACCTATTTCTTAGTCCGTCTCCGAGGGCGCAATCCGTAAAGAACATAACTAGGTCACGACAAAGTAAATTACGCTGCTGTCATGTCTCCGCTACACGTGAGATCTGTGTCACACGCCCACCAGACAGTCAGGGAACAGGAGCACGGGTATTTCCAGAGAACTGTCTTACATGTTATAAAAGCGATTTCCAGATTTAATACAGTAAATAATAAGGAAGGCATTATTTTATTTTTCACACAGTCTTCAAATTTTCTATCAGAACAACCTGAGGTATATGTTTACTATACCTGCCCAAACTTTAGAGTTCAAACCCATATGAAGCATGTGTATTTGTTCTGTAGCTTTCCAGAACAGATTTACTCAACGTAACCTCAGCAGCCTCAGAGGTGTTGAGACTTTCATATGTAGGAAAACCAATAAACAAATATTGTTTCAAGGTCACGCAGAACCCCTACAAACCTGACACAAGCGAAGAACTGTGGAAAAACAATCTTTCGTAATCTCATCCTGTTGTTTCCGTCATAACAAATGTCGTGATTTGATGAATGCAAATCGAGATGTGTTTCGATCACACTGCTGTGCAGCTGGAAAGGGCCCGGGGCGTTCGATACCCTCTCACTTACGGTGCACTCTGCCGAGAGCCAGCAATCTGATGCCGTTGAATTCTACATCAGATGTCAGGTTGAAGTCCTCTTTGGTGTTCTGGTCAATCTGAAGGGAAAATACGCCAAATCACAATCAGGTAAAAGCTCAGAATATAAAACTAACTGAAAACATAAATTCATTTTAAGTTTTAAGAGGTGATATACACTTTATTGTTTGCAATAGAATCTCATGGTCTGGTGAGTGGACTTAAGATGAGAATAATTAAGATGTTACTGTGTCCGGCTCTCTGAGAACTTGTATAGCGAATTAAACAGTTGTGTATCATCAGCGTACAACTTGAGCTTGAACGAAGATCGTCCTTGAATCAGCTGCCTCGAGGTTACACTCTAACTTATGGGAAACTTAGAGGAGCCAGCGGGGAAGGTAGCATGTTGAAAGTTTAGAGGAAAATTCTCCTTGAGAGGTTTGACTGCAGCTCAGGCTTCATCATGTCTGAATGTTTCCTGCAGCTCGGCCCTGCTGTCTCCTCATTGCTTCTCCTTCTGGTTGTTGAAGTTGACAGAAGCTGCTGAGAACGTCAGCTGACTCATCTGAGCAGAACTGTGCAGCCTCTCGTGTGCGTTTGTTTGTTACCTGCACAGAAACAGCATCTGCCAGTCTGCTGACAGTAACCGTGTGTAGATGCCCGTTGGCGAGGTTCCTCGTTTTGCTCCTCAGGATTTCTGCGTCTTTGCTGCTGTCGAGTCTGTATCGCACCTCCAGCTTCTCTGAACACACAAAAATCAACAAAACCGCACACTGTTTTTTGGCACAAAGCAACTAATTAAAAGAATTACCAAACATTTTAAATTGTTCACTGATCAAATTCTGTAATCATCCACAATTTTAACTTTTGAAGTAAACTTTTAGTTTTCTGTTGAAAAAAACCTTGATTATATTCAGTAAAAACAGAACGAATTGTCTTTCTTTGCTAAATGTGTCCTTGTCCCGATCACCTATGTTAATAGAAATGTGTATTAGTACGTATTAATATGTATTGAGTGAAGTCTGGATGTTCCAGGGCTTCAGGAGGGAACTGGAAGGAATTCAATATTTAGAAAATTAGGGCCAAATGCAGCCAATAAAACTGCAGAGACTCAAGTTAAATCATTAGCTTTTCATGGTTGAGAGTGTTTCTAATGACTAGATTGTTTGTATCTTATGCATAATTCATCGTTTTTCATCCGTGCTAATTATGTTTTAACACTTAGCAGTTGTTAGAGGTGGAGAGACAAAGCAGAGTGACTGTGCTAAGATTAACAAGTCACAGGGGACGTCCCACAGAAGCGACAGATTCCACTGAACGTCAGCGAACATGGAGGTGGTGAAAGACGGTGATGGCTGGAATCTTTTCTCGTAAAAACACATTTTCTGTTTTCTACCTGAGGTCTTTAAAGTTTCTAGAGAAACTGGAGCTGAGAGCTCACCGTGCTTGTCGAGCAGCAGAGCCAGGTACTCTCTGTGGGAAGAGCTGACGTAGAGGAGCAGCGTGGGACTCTGGCTGGTCCTGAAGCTCAGGGAGATGTTCTCTGCTCTCAGGGTCACGTCCGAGTAGATGGGGGAGGGCATGGCGCTGCTTCTGTTCGGCCCGTTCACCGCCTGCTCCTTGAACGTGTAGCTGATGGAGGTCCCCGCCTTAAAGCTGGCTGAGACCTCTGCAGCGACGGAGGTGATGGCACAAAGTTTGAGCACAAACAGGACCAAGTGCGTTTTAAGGGACTTTGAAGTGAAAGTTTGATTCACAGCATTTTGTCTTCACATATTTTCTTTACCATTTTATCTGTATTATAAAAAGATTCCAAATAATTATTCACTTGTGTCAACACTGTTCACCACATCCGCTCATAAACGTTATGAACTTGTCTCAGCCTAATTAGCTGGAGAATCGACAGCCACAGAAAAACAAGATGACAACTGAATGAGAACAACACAAAATTGGGCTGTTAATTATCACATAGTTGTGTATTAAAGTTTTCATAGCAGATAATACATCCGCAGCTGTTAATTATTGAATACACATTTCCTGTGACATCTCAAGTCTTCCTGTGATATTTTGAAGTGTGCGGTTTTTAAAAATACCTTAATGCAAGTTTTTTTAACAACACAAGTTTGTATATATATATATAGTTCTTGGATGATTAAAGCAAACACTTCAAATCAGCCAACCAAAAACTTCATAATTGACTTCAAGATAAACGTCTTATATCACAATTCCCACACGATCAAGACAATTAGCAGCTGTGTAATATGAGGATTTGATGTGTTGAGTGCACGGAGGTGTGTCATGCAGCTGTGCAACCACAGGGCTCCTGATTGTTCGCGCACGTCCCAGGCTCCATCTTCACATTTATTTACAGAGCACTTTGAGAGACATGCGTCTGCGTACCTCTGTCGCAGAAGGCTCCGGTGTAAGCCGATGGGCCACAGTTGCAGGAGAAGCTGCTGGTCCTCTCCACGCAGCGTCCGTGGTTCTGGCACAGGGAGCCGTAGCTGCTGCAGTGGCCCGGACATCCCGCCTGAACCCCGGGGGTGATCCTGGCTCTCTCCTCCAGGTCCAGGGTGACGCCGTTCAGCTGCAGAGCACGAATACAACCACGAAAACCCTTCTGCCTGGACGCTGTGCCTCCTGACGACACACAGGGGAAACACTCACTTAACAGTTTAGTCTGATCGATTCTGAAATACGATCGAGAGGTTTGAATTAAGGGACGTTTGTCTTTTTGTTGATAAATGACCTCAAGCCATGATTCTACACGATTCTTGAAGATGAACTTTCTGTCTGTCGATTCATTTATGGAGCTAATTTCATTTCATTTCAGCAGTACATACTTTTCTACCTGGGCTCTTTGTGGGAACACTGCAGGTGTCACCTTCTATATCATATATACCCGAGTTTCTATTCTATGGTATAAAACAAACCTTGAGATTTTCATTATGTTGTGTATCCATCACAGTGAACATCAACTCGGTTTTATTTTCTCTTTCTGAGCTCCATTATTTTTGCATGGTAATGCAGACTCTGCCTTCACTCGCACCAGTGACATAACTTTATCAAAAATACATGATGTTCTCTATGGCTGCTTATGCAACCGAAGCAAGTTTCAGTCTTTTCACTCTGTTCAGAAATGAATGAAAAACAAAACCTATCACATCTGTAATCAAACTGCACAGAGATACAGATGGTATCTGATTTTAATATTTGCTCAACAACTTCCAGACACAACATTTGTCACCACCCTCGTGCTGAATTATTCAAATGACGAGATGATGAAATGCAGTGAAACACAAACTGGCAGGTGAAAATTTTAAGGGGCCGGCTCTGTACCGTCTGTCTGCCGGCCGAGCACCATGCTGATTGTTGATATCTGGGAAGTTGACGGACTGTCAGTCTCTGACAGGTTGCTTGTCCTGTCCGTCCTGACTGTGACAGTTATTTTCCCTCGTCTCTGGCAGAATTTAAACTCCTGAGATTATTGTTTTGTGACTTCTCACATTACAACCTCCTTCTAGGCTCAGACTCGCCCGAGTAACAAGAATTGCTATCGACTGATTGATTGAGCTTGACTCAGGAGGAAAATGAAATCTGAATGTTATGACAAGGTGTTCTCGAATTTGGAAATGTGAAGAAAAGTAATAACTCTGTGACAAAGAAGTGGTCTGAATATTGTAAAGTTACTTTTTACTATAGTGATGTTATAAACGGCAGTTTTGAATTGCATTTCAGTTTTGTGCAGAACACACACACACACTCTCACAAACACACACAGACCTATGAATAGCTGGCTGTTGAGCTGCAGGTGAATGTGTCCGTCAGCAGGAGCCTCCTGAGCGGCAGCGGGGAGCTCGTCGAGGCGAAGCGTCGCCTCTTTGATGTTGCGCTCGGCTCGGATGCGATGCCACCTGTTGTCATCGAGGGGGAAGGCAGCCTTCACTCCGACCTCCAGCGGACCGTTACCCACATCGAAGGAGAAGAGGACCTCAGTGGAGGCTGCAGCAGGGAAGAGGGAAGAAGTCGACTCAGTGGAAATAGTCGTCAACATCAGTTTTCACTATCCACTCAACATTTCTCTCTGCAGCCGTGTTCCCCCCATAGACTGGAAGTAAAGATGGACGACATGATGGCCCCCCCACATGAACCCTGCCTCCTCCATGTTAGCAGGTGGCACATGGATGAAACTAAAAGGCATGAATACAGTACGAACAAGCTCCTGTTGAATTTCTTACAGCACATGGTTCAGCAGCTGCAGCTAACATTTATTTTATATCCAATTAAAATCTCTAAAGACCATCATTCTATTCTTATGTCAGAGATGGTTTCCTGCAAAGTGCTGCGAGTTCATTCTGCACCTGTGTGGTTTTCTCATTAGCTGCCCGACTGTAAATGACCCTTAATGTTTGCAAACTCTCCGTTGTCACGAGGAATCTTATTCCCCGTGAGAGCTTCAGGAGAGGATGAAGCGATCTCTGCAGAGGGACTGAGGAGCCAGTTGACACTTTGACACATGAGCTCCACTGGAACTTTGATGAGAAAAGAATATATATATTCAGATTCAAGTAATTAATCATTAGAGCGAAGAAAACAAACATCAAACACAAAACCAGCTCACAAGGGAGGAGACACCGGAGAGCGGTTGTCCTGGCAACGAGTTACAATTACGGCTGGACAGCTGCAGTTTTGACAACCAGCAAAGATAAATCTCTTATTTAAGTCGTTTTAATAGAAATCAGCAAAGCTCTGACATGTGACATTGAGTCAACACATAACATATACAGTCATCAGTTGAAGGGACCAGATGGCTGCCTGTAGTTTAAACCCTGATTTTAACCTTTGTATCTTGTGAGAAAATATATTGTCCGTCATAAAAACGTCTGTTTCTATCAAGTTCAATGTTGCACCACATTACGTTTAGTGAGTCACATTGAAGAACAGCTCACAATATGTGAACGAAGATGAATGGTGACGGTACGATGATATTTCAACAGCAGAGCCCCGAGATACAGACGACTCGAAACTGTGGTAGTTATAAAGGAGATGCACTGCAGCAGGCTGGAACAATGACACTGCAGTGATTTCCCAGAGGAGGAACATTAAATGGTGGAGTTGCTGGAAAAGTATATTTCTTTTCTGGGTTTAAAGGATCTCAGGTGGAGTTTGAGGGAGGAGCGCCCCCCCCCAGCTGAGTTCCCTCCAGGTGGGACTTCATCTACCGCCATGAATCCTTCCTGCCCAGGTTGTGATCCGCATCCAAGAGCCGCCCGGATTAGACGTCGAACCTGAAAGCTTTTCACTTACAGCTGAGTTCGATCCGAATGAAGTCCTTGATGCCCAGGTTTTCCAGAAAGACGCCGGAGGATGAAGTGGTCTTAAAGAGGAAGGAGATGTCGGCGCTCAGCTCTCCGTGGAATGTGGGAAAGTGGAGGTACGACGTCTCCTTGTCAAAAAAGGCAGCATTCCAGACATTTTCTGAAAAAAAGAAATACAATATATTTACAAAGAGTTCAGAGGAGGAAATGAGATGGAAAATTTTGCTTTTGCAATTACTTACTGTCTCCATGGCAACGGAGTGGTCCCACCCTGTAGGCGCCTTCTGAGCCGGGCCTGTGCACATCGCCCAGGACCAGGGATCTGACAGGGAGGGTCTCCTTATGGGTCAACAGGCCCGAGTCATTAGCCCTTGAAGGTAGAGGAAGGTCGAGGAGTAAACAGAAGAGGAATGTATCAGGAGGAAAAACATCAGATCACAGGAAGAAAAAAGATGGAGTTTTATCTCGAGACGGACAGAGAGAGAGAGAGAGAGAGAGAGGGAACAGAGAATAATGAAAAGTCTGATTATCGTTGTCATCGATGACATGAGAGGAAGAAAAACAGGAAGAAGTAGGGAAATGAAAATGGAGCAAAAAGGGAAAATGTATCATCATAAATGAAAGTAAACAGAGGATGAATCATTAAAAACGAATGAGATATTGTTCACAGATTAAACCGAGCCTTGTCAACATGATCATTAGTAAACTCTACCTGCCTGTTTGATTCAGTCGTCTACAGTGACCTTATGAATGAAACCAGGCAGGGCTGATATAAATAAGTGAACAGTACCACTCGGTGCGGTCAGCATCACAGTTGCAGCGGTGTTTGGGGTCCACGCAGTTCTGTCGCAGGCTGCAGGAACAGCGCTGGCTGCCCGGCGGCGCTCCGGCCCAGTAGGTTTGTCTCTGACCTTCACCTGGACCTCCCACCCACCAGCTGAGAGGGGAGCCGTCTGGAACACACACACACAGATTTGTGTGTTATTTGTATATTCATAAATCACAATCTGCCTCACAGGGCTGAACATCTGTGAGAAGTTCGCCATCCTCTGTCCTTAACCCTCGACTAGAGTGAGGAGTACAAAAAAAACCTCTTAACATGGGCGAACCCACATGGAGAGTTGAGGGATCCCTCTGTCAGAACACACAGATCTGCAATAGATGCATTTTTTTGACTCAGGCATATTTAGTGGACTAATATGTGAGTGTGTGCAATTTGGTGCAGAAATAAAAATCAGGATGTGGCAGATTTTAATGTGGTTTGGTTGTTAGCAGGATTGTGCAAAAACTACAGAACCAATTTCCATGAGGTTTTACGAGAGAGTGAGTCGTGACCCAATGCTGCGGTAGGTCGGGATAAACAAGAGGATCCAGAATCCAACAAGAGAGATGGGCTCTCAGAACGTCGTTCCATTTATTTCCTCTAACCACCTTTAACCCTAAATGCAAAGCAACAAATCCAAAGCTGGACACTCGGTAATACAATGTTTGCAAGTCAGAGTAGATTATAGATTCATCAACAAACAGCAGCCTCCCTGTAGCTTTTCTTTATTTGTCCATCAACTCCTGACCTGGTGAGTGGAGAAGACGTGACCTCCTGCAGAAGTAGTTCAGCTCCTGCTCGCAGTGCTCCGATTGGCCGATGATGGCCGCCAGCTGCTCGTCTTTGGACGCGTACTCAAAGTGAGTGGAGTGCCGAGTCTTTCCTGACGAAGGTCGAATTCTGGTCAGTTCTGTGTTGTTGTGCTGAATTACCGTCCACGTCACGTCCTCTGGTGGAGACAGAAAGACACAAAGCGTGTATTTCAATATTCTGTGTGTGTCTCACTCAGCAGGACTCACGATTGAAAGAGAGAGAAGGGGGAGAAACTGGACACCAGTGTGTTTTGATGCGTGCGTCAGTCACCTGTCATGTTGCAGTATATAAGCTGTGGTCCGACGGGTCCGCTGCCGTCCACGTCAATGTAATAATACCCCGACGTGTTGCCTTTGTGTTTGTACGCTTCACAGGACTGCTCGTGTATCGCTGAGGAGAGACAGACAAACATCATCATCATCAAATTCTACACTCCTCTTCCTGGAGAGACGGAGACATCACACAGACGAGTGTAACGCTTCAGTGTCGTCTAGGTATAAACTATGCGATACGGCTACTTTGTGTAGGAGAAAATACACAAAGCCATTGTTTTTCAGTCAGGATAGAAACAAAGGGTAAAAGATATTTCTCTGCTCTGATCTGAATGACCATTGGATTGTAATAAATCAAATGTTTAATCATTGAAAGTGTGAAAAGTTCATAAAACTAGTTTACTGCTTAAACACAAACAAATCCTGGACCGAACAAGTTTCGAGTGAAGAAGTCGCTCTATTAACTGCTGTGAACCAACGAGCAACATATTGATCTTTCTTGAGCTTTTTTAAATTCACTTGTCTCATGTGTCGTATCGACCGCAGAGTAAAACACTTCATCATCACCTCTGAACACTGAAGCCTTGGAAAAAACTTCTTGTGTGTAATTCATCGTTTTGGCAGCAAGAAGAGCACTTTACTGGTTTTATAAAAAATATATTTCCACTAGAGCAGAACTGGACAGTCAAGAGGAAAACACAAACATTTTGCTCTCCTTCTTCACCTTCTCCTCTCTCAGCTCTTCCTCTCATTCCCCTGCTCATCCTCTAAATCCCCCTCCCTCCCTCTGTGTCTCTCTGAGTCTCCTCAGCAGCAGCCACACAATGACGACTGCAGCAAAGAGGTCTGACCCTCTGCTTCGACAGCGTCCACCGGGACCTGACATTAACGCCTCATTAGAGGAAACACCTACATGCACATGCACAGAATCCACAGAGCGTCTCTGATCTCTGAAGAAGAATAATTGCTCTCACAGCTGTGACAGGTTGCTCCGCTGTAGCTGGTGCCGGAGCAGTTGCAGTGAAAGGTGCTCCATGACTGACTGCAGGTGCCTCCGTGTTCACAGTGATTCGGGGAACACCTGAGAGAAGGAGACAGGAAAGAGAGCACAAGTTTCGACTCCGTTACAATAATTTGCTCCAGTGGAAACTCACACTTTTACAGAGTAAAACTCTACGACCGCACAACCGGAGGGAAAGTCTAGAGTGAGTGTCATGCGAATGTATGCTTCCGCCCAGCCAGTACAGTTACATGCATATTTATTTTAGATGATTAAGATCTAATCAGTTCATATTTGAGTCTAACTAGTCAAACTATGAAAACATTGGCATGAGGCAAGAAGTGTTGAATGACAAATGAAAATGTTCAGGTAAACGTAGATTTAAAAGTAATAATTGTGTTTTAATAACAGAAACGTCCTCTCAAAGTTTTTTGCTTTACCTCCGATCACTGAAGATAAAAATAAACGTACTCAATGTTAATCCAGTGCCCTCAACTATAAACCTTACTTCACTGCACTCAGTATGTAGCTGTGGTCTGTTTATGGCTTTTATAACCTTAATAAAACTCCACCCACTGAGACTCTGTGACTCTTTTGTGTGTTATTTCAACAGTTAAATGGCAGAAAGGCGTTTCACACTTTGACTAGAGAGACTTTCACACTGGATTTTTCCTTTCAAGGACTCTGTTAATAATAATGAAACGATAAAATAGCATCAACTCTTGTACTTAACGGAGTTGAGAAATCATAACTGACTAACTCTAGAGGTTTTTCTCTGCTCAGAAATATTTTGTACTGTTATGCTCCTGTTAACTCATATTTCTTTTCCTTCAGCCTCGTGTCAGGATGGAGCTGGAGGGGCAAGCAAAACAAGAAAGAGAGGAGGAGGAGGAGGAGGAGGAGGAGGAGGGGAAGACAGAATGATGGAGATACTGTAGAGGGAGAGAGAAATAGAGGAAGGGGAATTGAGGGTGAGAAAGGGAGAGGGTAACCATATTAAGGAGGCTAAACGAGGTCAGCGATATGTGCAGAGAGACGGAAAGAGAGAAGCAGCGCAGCTTGTATGTTTAATCTTGTAGTCGGGGGGGGGGGGGGGATTCACTGCTGGAAAAGGCCTGACTCAGCAGACTTGTCAGACGTGAAACTTTGGTTTTTATCACCAATTTCTTTCTGAAAATAAGTTCGAATGAAGGCAGGTGCAGAACTTTTCTATTAACTCCACTGCTTTTAAATATATATATATATATTCAATATAAATTCTGATGGTCCATTGTCCATCCCAGGAAAATATTCAATTTTCAAGCAAAAGGGCAATGGGTTCATGGAGGGATTCACATGAGCGGTCATGCAGCACATATTTCTATATACTGTAGGTTGGAGGTGAAAATCCAATTTTCCAACTCGATATCTGACTGAAAGGAACGCTGCCTGGTGGAGTACGTGTTTACTACTTAGCAATGGGCTCTAATCATTCGGAACAAAGGTGGAAGGTCATGTTGTGAGAACGATGTGTTACAGCTCGCACACAAAGCAGCGGACACGGTGGACACGCTTGAATTTTCTGCATCACAGCGACGCACATCACAGGTCATGGTTTTCTTTCTGCTATTTGATTAAATGTGGTGACCATATTGATTCTGTCCAATGGTGGAGATACATGTTTTAATTAATATCTATGTAGGTTCAGAAGAGTTTTAGTCTCATGCATGTACGTTTACACCACAGACTGTGTACATGAGGATGAACGCCTCCGCTTCCTCCCACTGTGGAGAACTGAAACAAAAACATCCCCAATACGAACGCCACCATTTTATAGATTTGGAACCAGAGTCTGCACAGTTATCAGTGTACTAGGAACAGCTAAGATACTGCAAAGCCCCCCTAATACTCCCAGGCCTCTGGTCGAGGACCCATGTTTGAGGAAGACACACACATCTGCACATCTCAATCCAGGCTAATTAGTGACTGTAAAGTGGGTATAGAGTGGTATTGATAATAGAATAAACAAGCAATTACAAACTTTAACACTGATTGAATTTATTAGAGGTTTTTCTGTCTCTGTTGAACTGCAGCAAATAAAAACTATGCAAAGATGACGACAACAACTATTTGTAGCAGAAGCAGAAGCAGAAAGCAAACCGGCCGAACAGAGATCTTTTGCAAACATGCCAATATCCTATAATTTCTCCAAACTCACACACTGAGACAAGGCAACAGTCAGGGCCAAGCAGATAAAAACACTGGAGGCAGAATGACGATTTGGCAGAATAGAAAAATTCTATTTTCTCTGCGCTCATTTCTTTCTGGTCTCTGTTGAACAATAACGCTAAATGTATGTGTGTGTGTGTGTGTGTGTGTCCTGGACAGTGAAACCTCTCCCTAACCATCCATACAGGAGCTTCACACAAATAAATCACATTTTCAAGAGACAAAAGAAAACTAAACCACATTACAGCCCAGTGAGAGAAGCTCCACCTCATATGATGCTAAATGATGAAAAACAATAATAACACCAGGACTGTTTTCCTGGTGAGAAAAACATTTTGTGAAACACTGAAAACTGTTCCCATAATTCCCTCTGTCTCCAATCCTCTGCTGTCTAATAATCCATATGCAACCCAATTTCACAGGAAACCAGTCATGGAGCCTCCAGGGGGAGATTAACAGGATTTACAAAGAACAAGTGACAATTAAATCAAACATTTTAACAACATTGCTTTGCTCCTTTCTGACAATGCCCTCTGACAAATCATTAAGCACATTGAATATTCTGCACTAAACTTTTCCTGGATAAATTTAGGGAAGGAAAACATTTTTTTTAGCATTTGCTCAGGTCGGTTTCCCCGATAGAAGATGCTCCAATAAAAACACCAGCATCAGAAATGACGAGTACATGAATCCAATCCGATAACACATCTATAAACTATATTGGTTCCACCCAGATGAAACAGGAAATGAGAGCGGCGAAGAAGAAGTGATTTTCAGTAATGGAGCATTAGCTGAATGAATGCAAGACTTCAGTTTTCGAGAGGCAGCAGCATCAGTGATTCTAGTAATCTCATCAAGTATTTGAAGAAGTCCAAAACGTTGGATATTCACATTTAAACGAAGCAGTAAATTCAACAAAGACCGCCTCAAAGAAAGAAAGATAACTGACACACTTGTCAAGTTCAGAACTGTGTATATCAAGATTTATCTCTTCGTGTTCTTCTTTAGTTATGACTTTCGAACTGAATAACAAAAGAAGTTCGATGTCGTTCATTCTCTGTGTGTATTTGTTTTTCAAGGGTTTAACCTGAGCAGGGCCATGGACAACATGAATCAATCACTACGTCCATAACTGGTGAGAAGCCTCCAGCTGATAAAATGATATGAGTTGTACTTTTTTTGTAAAAGTCCAGGTAACGGAATCTTTAGAAAAAAACAAATGGTGCTTTGAGGTCTGACCTGTCGATGATGCCACACATGTCGACCTGCAGGTGACTGTAGTTTCCCATCAGCCTCTGCTGCACCTTGATCAAATCCAGCTGTTGGCTGTCCACAGTCAGCAGCCGCATGCATCCCATGAAAACTTTGAAGGGGTTCATACACTCCTGGTCGCTTCCTTCAGAGGGACAACCTGCGCACGAGAGGAGAGGAAACAACCCAAAGGAAACCGTGTCATGGCCTCCACCTAAAAAACTTTCAAACACTCCACCTCTGTCTGTGTTCAGTTATCCATCTCTTTTCTTACCCCCGAAGAAGAGTTCAGTTGTGGTCACCACAAATGAGGGACTGGCCTGAGCGGCGCCTCCTTCGTCTCCGTCCACTGTGATGGTCAGATGTCCTCGTCTGGAGGTCAGGACCACTGAGTGCCACTGACCGTCATTCAGAGCTGAACCTGAAGACGCACACAGATAAACACAACTTTCACCATCTTGATTTGAACTGAATCTTTTAACTCAGTCAGTTGCTAAACATCCTTTGTCTGCATCTATCCAAAACAAAGAGTCGTGAGAAGACCCAATGCTTTATTTAAATCAGAATATTCCTTCTTTAAGCACAAGTTACTGCGTCTATACTTCTCATTTATGAAAGCAAATATTGACTAGATTGAGATTTAAGTGTACAAAAGGTAAATATATACAAATATACAGTATATAAAGAATCAAGACTCCAGGATAATATGTAGACTTTAAAGTGACCTGGAGTGAAAGTGGCGGAAACAGCAGTGTGTGCAGAAACGCAAGAAAGTTCAGTGTCCCCTCTCGTGGTCGGACTGACCTGCGTTGAGCTCCAGCGGCGCCCTGCCAGGCTTGTGGATCTGGAGGTGGAGCACAGCTTTGCTTAGGTACAGCCAGACTGCACCACCATGGTTTGAGAGTTCAAAGGTCAGCAGCAGCCCCGCCTTGTTCCACGTCCTAAACTGAAGCCCCAGGGTCATCCCCGTCGATGACGGCTCAGCAACTCTTGGCAACCGGAGGAAGCTCTGGGGGCCAGTGAACGTCACGGCCACGAAAATGGGCTCAGCACAGGAAAAGGTCACGTTGCCCTGGGATAGATCGAGAGGAGGGGTGGGGTGGGGGGGTATGGAGAGAGAGAGATTATTTTAGCAAAAGAGGGAAAACAACATAATGCATGAATATAAATTAATTTTCGAGGGTGCGTGGCAGCGGCCTCACGCGCTGAGATCCAATCAGCAAGTCTCCTTAAAGAGAGTATTACCATAATGATAATAGCCGGGCTTAGAATAAGCACCAACGTCACCCAACAGCTTTCTAAGGTCACGGAGGAAGTGTGAAGAGGGAGAGATGGAGAAGGAGAGGAAGAGAGAGCGAGAAATGAGGTGGGCAATTAAATAAGTGGGAGCAGTTGGCCGTCTCTGTGAGGGCTCATAGTTTGGAGGAGAGGTAATTACAGTAAATCCAGAGCCGGGGCAGCAACAGTGATTTGTTACATCCCAGGTTCCCTCTGGGCGATAGTGAGTTTCTGTTTTCACTGGAGTATGCAGCACACAGACACATGATCAAATCTAAAAGCTCTTTGTGGGGTCGTTAAAGTGACGCAGGCTGAAGAAGGGAGAAGTTAAACACTTCTGCATCTCAAGTGCATTAGCTTGACATACACACACACTGACAGAGATAAGTTAATAAGTTCACTTCACTTGCATTTTATGTTATTTTACTGTGTTTGCACTGGATCCAGCTGCAGACATGGAGCATGTAGTGACCACATGTGGTAACATACGCACATGTACAAGCTTCTCAGTCGCACACTGTGAGTCAGTTTACCTTCACAGCGACCAGCTGGTCTCTCTGCTGAGCAAGCTCCACCAGGTTCACGTCGTTGTAAATTAGGTTTTCCAAACAACCGCAGAAATTTCTGTCCGACCCGAATGACCTGCGAGAGCCGAGGTCGTGGTCGGCGCCCACGCTCATCTGTACAGAGGGAGACACGAGCACACGGGAAAACACATGAGGAGGAGAACAGGTGGGAATTCAAATGTTTGTGAGCAGCACACACGTATTACTATCTTAGAGACAACACATTATTTATTTATTTACAATACATTTTGGAGCAGAATGTGATTATCGGCAAAATGTCGTTATTCTGTTAGACTAAGGCCCAAAAGTCAAAGTGGTCCTCATAAAGATAGAAGTACAAGTGCACACACCTGATCATGGTCCCAGTGGGTGAGTCTCGGAGGAATCTGCAGCCACTCTGTGCTCTTGTCCACCGTGAAGTTGAGGTGATTACTGTGCTGCTCCACTGTGACCTGGTGCCAGTGCTGATCGTCTAACAGGCTGCCCAGAGACACACGGTGCCGACCGTCTGCAGACGAACTCCTGCCTGGAACAACAGAGGAGGACGAGGAGATGAAGAAGTGGTGACAGCAGACAGAAAGAGAGGACGAGGAGATGAAGAAGGAGAAAGTTGATAACTTGACAGAGGCAGATTGGGACAATAATTCAGGCCTGGGATTCTGGCAAATCGTATATGTTGATGTATATATAATATTAAATATTATTTTAAAAAGTCCTTGAGAGACGACACAGATGTTTCAGCTCACTCGTTCACGATGACCCCCACTGTCTGCATGTCAAATGTTTTCTTTCTTCTGCTTGTCATGGCTGGACGACTACAGACACGTATTTAAGTTTCCTGAATTCTGCTCTCACATCTTTAAATTTCCGCAGCACTGGAGGCATTTTCCTCTCCACCTCCTTCGCTCTGTGGGAACAAAGTGAGCACCACATCCCAGTTTTGTCTTCATGACCTGGCAGCAACGGGTGTTTTCAAAGTTTCTGAACTCAATACTTTTTAAAGTTTCTAGCAGGGATCACATCTCAGAACCAAATCAACAACTGCCAACCGAGTCACAGGCAGAGAAGGTGGACAGGCATAAACAAATACTGCTGGTTCTCTTGGAGTTTTGGCCGAGAGCAGGGTTTTAAGTTATTGTGACGATGGAGCTAAATGTCCCGAGTCATTAAATATGAATCTGAATTTGTTTAAAAGGAGACAACGTTGACTGCATGGGAAAAGAAAGAATGAGAGAGAATGAGAGAGGGAGACGAGCAGAGACCGAGTCACACGTGTTAATTCATCAATCATCATTGATCTAGCAGACAGACACTTGGCATCGCAGAGGGAGAAACCAGAGGCGGGGAAGGAGACAGACGGACGGAGAGGAGGAGGGAGTGAAGCGTGGTCAATCATCATTGATCAGCACACTGATGTACCACAGAGAGAGACAGAGACGAAGACAAAGTCAAATGTATTTTAAATACACGTGACTCTCTAAATTTTAGTCATAAGACTTATACTTCATCATAACTGTTTCCTAGAAATTAGCTTAGGTTCGATCTAAAGCTGCAAATAAGTTTTGAAAGAAAAACAATTCAGAATCAAAAAGTTCATCAATATGACAAAACATTGCAAAGTCCCAAAACTTTGAGATTTTTCGCACATCAGCTTATTATTATTACTTCTTATGAATAAGTTCTGATAAAGTTGAACAGTGACACTTGACTTATATCAATATTTATTCCACAAATGGTGAATAAGTCTATCCTGACTTCAGCTGCAGAATATCAGTTACTGGAGATGCACCAGATTAAAAATGCAGCCTGAGGGTTTGGACACACGATTTTCAGTTTCTGGTACAAGTTAAGTGAAGAGAAAAAATGTCTTATGCTACAGTATTTCTTGTATTCTAATATAATTTTGTGTTCTCTATGTTTCTATAATCTGGGTAATATAATGACGTCTGGTAGAAAGATGGAGCATAAATATTTGCTAACAAAGTAGAAGAACAATGGTAATTTGGAAACAGCCGGTTTAAGAAATGAACTTGTCAGATGTTTAAGTGAAAATAAATCATGGACTGTAAATAAAGATGGATGCTGTACTGTGTGAATTTTAGGTAGTTGTTATCACACTGGGTTCAAGTGTTAAAGTTTTCGGTACATTTGGTTTTAATTACTTAATTTGATGCTGAGGCCGATTCTGGGTCGATATGACCTCATCTGCACAAAATGCAACATCGATATCCGTCATGTTGTGGATTCATTTGCGGATATTGGCAGGAAGTGAAGATACGTCCATCTTTATTTTTGTTGGACGTTTGGGAAACATTCAAAGTGTTTGAGTTGAAACAGAAGTTTTGTTTGTTTTACCTGCAAAGTGCAAAAGGTTTAAAAGGAAAGATATAAAAACGATTTGGTTGTAATGAGGTGCAGAGCACGTTCTACCCTACAGATATGCAGAAAGATGAACCTCTTGAGGTGCATGTTTGTGTTTGAATTCCAATCACATTTACCGGCTCGGTAGATCCATTACCCACGATGATAATGTTTGTTCCGTAAATGCTCTTCACGTCTAAAGTTGTTCTAAAACTCTTTCCCTTTGCAATTCCACAATCCTTAATGTTTTTACCGATGTTCATTTTCAGTGAGTATCCTCAGGATTCATGCAGCTTCTCTCTCCAGGAACTTTTCCAGACATCCGATGTTTTGTGACTCCAGAAGCCGCTAGAAGTTCCTCACATCCATTTCACTTTGTTCAGTGTGAGCTCCTGTGTCGGATCATTCCAGAAAGCTCCCCGAGGCAATATCACCTAATCATCATCTGTCTGCCTCTGCATTACAGCTCCTCACAGCAAGTTTGAATCTAATTTAGTTGGAAGACATTGACAGCTCTTATCAGATGACAGACTGCTGTAATGTTTCAGCGTTTTCATTATATTCCGCTCGGCTTGGATAATTGAAGCGACGCACGCAACCAGTCAACACAAGTGCAACGTGCAACCTCTGAACCGGAGGACATCTCTGAGAGTGTTTGGAGACTTTTAAAATGCCTAGTCACTTCATTTGTCAGTTTATCAGCAGGATTACGCAAAAACTACTCAACTGGTTTTCTTGAAACTTGGTGGAAGGGTGAGTCATCGTCCAAGAAAGAAACCATTCAGTGATAGAAGAATTCCTTTAACATACACGTGCATGATGACAATATATGTAAATGCAAGGTGGTGATCAGCATTGGTGGAGGTATGTAGTCTCCATGTGTCCTTCTAGTTAGAGACCTTTTTGTCTCTGGTGGTTCTGGCTGCAGCTTTTCTGTCTGAAACTGGAGAAGTGACCTCCAGTGATGGAGCTGCTGCACGTGAAGACCTGCTGCTGGACTCAGTCCTCAGAATCGTGACGTCGCGTTCAAACAGTAAGAAAAAGAGATTTCTGTAATTAGTAGATAGTGTGTGTGTGTGTGTGTGTCACTGCACACGAGTGGTCAAATAACAACCTCGCACAGGGCGCATGTTAAACGCACGGGTCTGTGTGGCTGCGATGAGTCAGTGGAGGGCTGTAAAATCAAGCTCAGCTCGCTCTGCATGGCACGAGTGTTCTGCCTCTTGGATGAAGGCTAAGCTGTTTATTTACAACGCTGTCAGACGGAGCACTACCGAGAGACCTCCCCATAAATCACCATGGATAGAGTAGAATAACAGGGTAAGTCAATACTGCAGTATTGAACACAGCAGGGAGCCCACCATTCACTGTGACACCTGAGCCGACAGACTGTATCCAGAATGAGTCATCGTCCAAACAGAATCTGTTTTCCCAGCTACAGTCGACACGGAAAACAAATCCAGCCTGGGAGTAATTCAAGTATTTTTCAAGAGGAACGTTTACTTATATTTTAAAAATACAGAAAAATAAAATAGTGCAAGACCACACCAGTGTTTTTCTAGGTTCTGCTGCTCTGTCTCACAGTCCAATGATGATGATGATGATGAAGTCTCCTGCAGGAATTGAACCTTTAGCCTGAGAACTTTTAATACGACCACAAATCAATCGTCTCTATTTCAGCAGCTTCTACATGAAACTCTGAGCTTCGCGGGCAGCGGCTCTCAGCTGCTCCCTGTGGGATGAATGTGAGACCTTTCCTTCAGGTCATGAGTTCAGTTCATGGGTAAACTCGGGAGATCACGTTTACTCTGCACGTTAGGAAGACGTGACCTCAACACCAGTTCACAAGCCTGGTTCACATACTCACAGTGTCCTGCTCAGTGCAAAGATACGTTTTTATGATTTTAATCTTGAAATGAGCTTAAACAGAGTGAAACATGTGCATGAAGGTAACTCTGTACTCCAGGACACTGCAGTGTGAGGACTTCACCTGTTATTCTGTGTAATTTATATCTGGATTTATTGAGAAAAAAAACAAACCTTAAGCTTTTTGCTGTCTGCCTTTCTAACACATTCATTATTTTCCCCTAACAAAAGCTCCTCCAGAAGGCAGAGTGGCGAACATTGATCCGTGCTGTTTCCATTTCACATAGAATAATCCAGCCCTACACACTTACACTGTGATGAGTGTATGGCAACGACAAAACAGGATACAGCGAGTGGATTCATTTTAATAAGCCAGGGGATTCATTTCAATGGTTTGAATGACTCCTGGAAAACAGAGTTACATTGTTTTGTGTTTAATTCAGCTGAATCTGACCAATGCAACAAACAAACCACTGATTAATGGTGGTTATGTCAGGCATCGTATTTTAGAAAGAGTATAAACATACCATTTAAAAAAGAATAAAAACCAAAACTGTTTTAGTGCCATAGAGCAATGCACTGGAGTAATAAACTGCTCATGGGAAGCTACGCTGTGGTTTATTAATTATATGTAGGTCTATCTATATGTGTATAAATGCATGTTTCAACTATATTTGTTATTTTCTTCACATTATCAGTGAAATCTATGTTGTATATGGGATTCTTAAATGTTTGGGTAAGATTCAAGTCTAAATTTGTAAAAAAAAAACTTTGCAGTTAATGAGGTTCTTTAAAAAATGTTTACAAAATCTTGTTTTTCCTCAATAGAAGTGTTGTGTTGTGCTTCATCATGCAGAGGAATCAGTGTTTTCCTCAAGCTTCTAACACAACAAATTCTGAAATTGCTCTTCCCATACCGAGACTGCTACATACCGAAATGTTTTAAACCTCACAGCTTCTGTATGTAGCACCAACCTTGTGTTGGAAATTTCAATCTGCGATAACCCTGAAGGCAGAGACCTATCAGAACTGAATGTGCAAAAGTGGTGGAAAACCCGACAGCACCAAAGCGTATACAGGACGTACAGGAAGTAGATGGCACCGACATGAGAGCAGAAGCTGGTGGTCAGCGTTGTCGACCACTAAAAGCTGTGACAGCAGTAAAACAGCCACGGTGGTCTGGCAGCCTCACAACTTATTGAACGATGGTGTGAAGCAAACAACCACATAATGAAAAGCGTGTTATCACAAGCACTAAATGTTTGGCTCCGGGACAAAATCTCCTCCATCTCATTAGAGACTGAAACATTTAAGAGTCAGTTTGCAGAACAGGTGTCGAAGCTTCACCTGGAAAGTTTCATCAAGAACAAACTTTCATTTCAAAATGAATTAAGTTCATAAACCAACACAGCAGCGGAACGACGTAAGTATTTCAGACTTTTACCTTTCCGCAGAACGAGCAGAAGCTTTCCCTTCTCTAACTCCAGGGTGAGGCTGTGCTCGCTCCGACCCGCCGCATGAAGCAGCGTCCCAGAATTCCTCAGGGTTTTGAATTTCAGAGAGATGCTTTCCCTGGTCGCCCGCCTCGGCCCGGGACTCGGCTTGTAGAGAAGGCTGCTGTGGCCATCGAAGCTCACCACGTCAGAGTCTGGAGAATAACAAAAACACACTTCACTCACACACTCAAACAATTAACTCCTATTAAGAACAGTCGAAATTATCCTTAACTATTTGTAGACTTTCTAATTTATTACATCGTGACCTCACGTTTCTATGGACAAAGATGGATGGCTGCTTCAGTGACCTCAGGTTACATTTGACAATATTTAAGATTATTGTCAGTTTGGTTTATTATAAGATTTATTATACATTTATGTAGATGCAAAAGAAGTATAAACCATAATCCTGAATCCTAATCCTCAAACCTTTTTTACGTTGTACAGATAAATATGTAGCGTACATCTGTATTCAGAAACACATTCAGCCCTGTATAAACCATGTGACCATAATCTGTCACACAGGTTGTTGAAAAAGTAATTCAACAAAGTTTAGATTCTCCGGCGTCCTTGAAGATCTGCAAAGTTATTTTCTTTCACAATTCATGCCTCTTCTCAAAACACATCTATTTAAATCTCCTCTCTAATCTGTCTCCTCCCAGAGGAGCTGTCAGCGAGTTGCTCAGAGAGAACTGAGATCCAACGCTCCCACTGAATTTATCATAAATAATTTCTCTGCACCTTCAACTTAACAAACAAATAAATTCTGAAAACATTCTGGATTCTTCTGCAGAAGAAAAAAAAAATGAATGAAGTGAATAAAACACAGGAGACTTCTGATCGAGTTGGACTGATTTATGAAAAGCCTCCTTTTTCACTGCACCTTCATCAGCACTGGAATAAAATGGACAACCCTTTAATTTGACCTTATTTTCATTCATAAATAATAAACATTATTAGTAAATATGTTTCAGTGTAAGTGTTAGGTCGTCTATAGGATGGAACTGTGTGTCTGACTTCTTCATGACGTCATTAATCATATGTGGGGACTGTCTCTATTATTCGGGGCGATATCAAGGTATATTTTTGTTGACGGTTGTCATTAAAATGTGACCAATCAGCTCCAAAAGTTAATCATCTGGAGAGACGCACTAAAGTGATATTTCCTCCAAGTTTGGGTAAAATCCATTCATGTGTTGTCGGGTTATTTTGTGCACAAACACACACACAAACCAAACAACACAACACTGTTTTATCAGAAACACAGATGAAATCACCCTGAGCGACAGATTAGTGATAAACTGAATGCAGACATTCTGCAGAGGACCTCGTGTCTGAACGTGAGAAGTCAATTGCGTCTTTCTTGTCACTCCAAAGAAAATCACACTCGACTGTAATGGTGAGTGTTTCTGAGCCGACGCTACAAATCTTCCACCCACACTGAAGCATCAAATTAGAAATGTCATCTGGAGCGTTTGGTGCATGTGGCCCTCCGCTGCTGACAGTGACGCAGGGAACCACGCAAACCCAACATTTTAATTAAACAAAAGTCAAAGCCTGGAAGTTTCTCTTTCCTCGCTTCTCGCTTCTTCACCTTTTGGATGAAACGATGAAGTGTTGCCAGCGTCCTCCGAGTCTAATTAAATCCTATTTCTCTGAGCTGTTAAATCAAACTGAACCAACAGCTCACTCCCTCAAAGATAATAGATTCTTTCACAGGAGTTTTCTTTTATACACAAGATATTTTCATCGTTTTGCAGTGAAGTTGTCAGAGTTTTTTTTATTTCGCTTAATTTGCTTGACTCTGAGGAAACTGTGTCTCGGAGCAAACAACTGATTAACTTTTTCCACACCTCACTGACATTTCACTTCCTAATTCCTGTGATAAAATGCCAGACACAGGAAGTGGAGAGCTTTCGGTCATGGCCACAGCTGGTGCGTCCTCTCCTGCCTCCTCCACACTCACTCCTTCTCTTCTCGTCCTGTTTCTGGTTGTTCTGTCTATTCCTCACCGGCCCAGCAGGAGCCAGGTGGACGCACACGTCTGTCAGCCCTGATCTGCCGCCTCCGTCAGACCTGCTCCTCAGCTCCTATTTGTTTGTGTTTCCATCAGAGTTGGAAAGAAAGTTCAACTCAGGTAAAAGTACCAAAAATCTACTCAAGTGGAAGTAAAATTAAAACAAGTCGATTAAAATTTAGTTTAATTACATTATTTTTTTTGTATATTCCTTAAACTTAATGTTACTTATTACTTGCAGATGCTTATTTCTGACTCCTGCTGCTGAAACACTGCAAACTTCTCCATTGTGAGACTAATAAAGGATTATCTTATCTTATCTTATCTTAAAGTTACTGCATTACATTTTAAGAGGAGAGTCTCTCTGTGAGTCGTCCTCCACAATCTAAATCCAACCTCGCTGCTCGTTCACTACTGTAAATAAAGATGACACCTCCCACAGAAGTGAAGCCAAATCATCTTGATTGCCCCCTGGTGGCCGACTGGAGTGTAGGTCATAAACGCTGTCTGATCCAAAACAATATAACCAGTTGACTCAGCTTCATCTCATAAATCATGTTTCTATGGTTCTTCAAACACCTCTGAATGGAAAGAACAAATAGCAGAGTTACGTTTTCAGTTCATGTCTTTAAATGAGAAAAAAAAAGGGAACTGACTGTGGGGACATCCGTACGTCTCCAGCCTGAGTCCGATCCGTCCGTTAGGATTCCAGTCCAGCGGGATGAGGCGGACGTAGCGAGTGATGACTGGATGCTGGAGCTTGTGCTGAACCACGCTGTCAGCGTTACTGTTTCCTGGAAAGGCCTGAGACGTGGGAACACATGAGCGGCAGAAGGTTACCTGGAGAAAACACTTGCCCATTGTAGACGGAATTTCTCCCTGTAGATCTTCATTGCAGTCAAGCTCAGTCCTAAACAAGTGAACATGTTCTCGTATCTGTTCATTGGAGCTGAACTGCGATCCCCACGGCGCCGCGGAGAAGTGATACGTTTGATTTTCCCCTTAATGAAGGGAATATTGTGGAGATAGGGCCACGTTCCCGGTGAATGGTTTCTCAATCAGGTAGAAAATTAGATTTGTGAAGCACTAGGTGTAGTTTTATGGGTATTAGACGTTTTGGTAAACACTCGGTCCACGGAGAATAACATTTATTAACCTCTGTGATCCACTGCACAATCTTTCTGGATTTTTGTTTTTTGCCTGTGAATTGGATTTGCTCTTAAGCCTGTTTATCAGTTCTCTTTACAAACCACCTGCATTTCTTCTTTGAGAAAATGTTTGGTTTTCTTGGAATTCTGCTTCTTTTCTGCAAAAAACAAACTGTCGTAAGATTGGTGATAAAAATCCGATTGAAGACGTTCACCTTCTCACTTCTCACTTCTGTCTGCTGCACTGTAAACTATCCTGACCTCTGGCCTCTCTATAGAGGAAGAGCGTTTCTCTACAGGAATTGATTTCAGTTTGATATTAGGATCATGAGTGAGTCGAAAGGTTAGAATATAAGATCAGAGAAGAGCACAGAAGTACTGTTGCATAAGAGTGGGACTTCTCATCTGCATATTTTCATGCCTGTGACGCCTCTTCTGAAATGTAATTTGACTTATTTAAGTAAAACGTCATGATCTGAAGCGTATAATTCTGTGTAACACTAATCTGACGCCCTTGAACAGCTGAGCCTGTCAGATTCCTGTGACTGAAGAGAACAGCGCCGCTCTGACTTGATCACATGACCTGAGTCGACATTTTAAATCCTTCAAAGGGAGATTTTAATTACACAGAGAGCAGGTTCGACAGAGTCTAATAATAGAGAAATAGAAAATAATAAGGATTTTTTCTGTCAAACTTTCTAAATACATGGACACACCGACATTTTACAGGAAAATCAATGAACATAAATTAACAGTGGATTTTGAAACGCACCGTTGATGAATAGCAAACAGTCTTGAGTGATGACACTTGAGGAAACGCAGGGGCAGCGTCCAAATAGAGGAAGCTACTGTAGTTTATTATCTCTGTTGCACCAATCGCTTTTATTGAGCTCATCTGTCAGAGAGTAAACGACTCCACGCAGACGGAGCACAGTTATGAGACAGGAGTCAATGATACAGAGGTCTTACAATTGAGAGAGAAAATTGAGATGTGGTGTGAAGGCTGCATAAAGCAACGGTCAAAGTTTTTAATTTATTGATCACGTTCAGCTGAAATTACTGATAATCTAAGAAAAGCTGCTAAACCGAGGTTAATGCACAGAAATATGACGCTTTGACCTTAAACGTCTGAGCCCCATCATACTTTAAAACAACTCTAGAGCTGTTTTTAAACTCCAGAAAATGTCTCATCGCCTTCCCAAGTTGACGTCATCAGCGTCCTCTCTGAGATATTTGTTTTTTTCAGTTTGGAACCCGTCACTTGCGTCGAGGTTAAATCTCCTCATCATTTTCTTGATGGCATGAAAAGTTCTAGAAAAACGTCTGGAGCAACTGACTCAGTGTTCATATAGTCTCTCACTCACTGAAGTGAAGTCAACTTTTCACATCTTCCACCACATCTGAGAGCTGCTCAATCAGAAAAGAAAGAAAGAAGCTAGTTAAGAAAGCACAGAGAGAGTAATCGCTCCTGAAATGAAATGAAAACTATTTTCACTTTGGAGGAAATTGTTAAAGAAGCTGATTGAGAAAACCTGTGAAACACTTTCACTACGGATCCGTTGACTAAGTCAGCGAAGGTAAATGAATCCCACACGTATTAGCTGAGACTTCACAGCTCCACTTATACACTCAGTTTCTAGCTGTTGTCCAAGAATATCCCGTATCTGGATTTCAGGATGACACTCAGCAGAATCCGTTCCTGCGCTACAGAGAATGCTGTGATGTTCTTCCAATCCCTTTACCTCCATTAACACACATATTCCCTGGTTGGAAGAGTATATCCTCCCAACACCATCTGCCCATTCACTTCCTTTGTAGCACATGTGAGGAAATAGAGAAATTGGCGAACGAGAGGAAGCATTACTCAGGCTCACTGACTCTGGCCTGTGAGCTTGAAGGAAGGAGAGACGTCTGGAAGGAATTGTGACTGATGAAGCTGCTCAGCAGTCAACTCCGTTCCCCGAAAGCCATAATAAACCAGGCCGACTAATATGTGCAGCTTCACAGGGACTTTTGAGACATGCTGCGGATTTATCCCGATTTATGCTGAGTGTGAAATCAACAAGCTTTTAAGCTGTGGGTAGCTCGTTTCTGTTCTGTCTCTGAGGAAGTCTTGGGCTGACATTAGATTTACCCTCACGGTGAGAGTCTTACCTCCCTGTTTGTCACATTTTCGGTCTTTAGCAGTTAGTTCGAGGTGACGCTGGACTCACTCCATCGCTACGTCCTGTGCGATGCATGACAAACAATGCACAACCTTGCAACCAAGCTCAAATTTGGTTTGACTATAAATGAACTAATATATCCTCAGAAGAGTTGGTCGAAATCAAACAGTGTACGTGCAGCTTTAGAGGATTTGCCTCGACACAAAGTTGAGTTATTCTTGTTGAGTTTATCTGAAAACTTCCTCAGATGATTTTCTGAGTCTCCTGAACACTGAAGACTCAAATGATGTGCAACACATTTGTTTGGACGATTAAATAAATATCGTTTGAGATCCTGCTTCAGTTTTCATCAGCACGCTCAAACATCACGCAACAGCACATCGGTAGAATTATTATTATCCTTCAAATGAAAATTATTGCGTGAGAGTGGTTTCAACATAAACTCCTGACACAGCAGTGAGTATAAACTCACCCATATGTTGTCCTCCTGTCGATACTGTTTCCAGTTGTGTCCCGTGTCACTGAACATCAGCAGGTAGGCCGTCAGCCAATCAGAGCTTCCGTAGCGACCTTGTGTGGCAACCGCGGAGATTTGCGTGCGTCCGCCGAGGTCGACCTCCAACCACTGATACCTGTCTGAGCTCAGAGGAGACCAACCTCCAGCTCCTGGAGGAGAGAAACACACATGAACAATTAAAATCGAAGTTGGGAGCTTTAAAAAAAAACAAAATATCACAATGAAGGAACATTGATCAATTAATCCTGGAACAGTTTCATCATTAAAGGAGGAAATAATAATTAAAACATCGCAACCAACTCTCAACTCTGACTCCTTTGAAATGCAACCACTGTGTGAGCCGGAAACAAAAGAGCGTTCACACAGAAGCAAATCCATGCAGAGTTTTCAGTTGTCTCTTACAAGAAGACAAATCTTAATATCTAACGTCTTTCATCAGACACTAACTTTTACATGGTTCCTCGGCCCCGAGCGAAGAGGCTTCATCAACGTCTTTCTCTGATGTTTAATTTGCAGCAGTGAAAAGAGTTTAATCTGTAGCTCAGGGACTGTTCTGCTCATACTACAGCTTGAGCGGAGCTGCTGCTGCTGCGGCTGAGGCGTTGTTGGTGGACACTGCAAACCTTATACAATATTAAAAGTAGCCGGTTCATTGCAGACCTTCATATAATCTGAGTAGCAGGGCAGAGGACCATAAAATGAAGACGCTTTAAATAATTAAAACACCACAAGGTGTGTGTATTTGTGTGCATGTAAAAGTGCTGAGTCATACCAAAGGGACATTTTGCTGCCAGGACGCCGTCTTATACGCCTGCGTGTGGACGTCTGCTTCATGTGCATTCTCTAGACCCTGAGATCAGTGTTCTTCACTCTTACTTTACTTTCTTTTACAGTAAAGTGAATTCATTCCTTTACATCCTTTCATTTCTCCACAGCGTAGATTCCTGACGTTAAAGGTTCCGAGTGAAGCACGATGGCGGATGTGTGCATCACGAGCACGTGGGAAAGTGCGACTCACGTGCCCTGGTTCCTGCTGACGGAAACCTGACCACAGCGACAACTTTAACCGAGGATTTCTAAATGCAGGGAGAAAACTTGAGCGAGCAGATGTGGACGAATGAGCAATGCAAGTATTTGAAATATTCACGAAGAAGAAGAAGCATGTTTGTTAACCCTCGAGGAAACAAGTGACTTACACTCAGGGTAAACGTTTGTTTACGAGAAAACTTGTTGTGTCCTTCACTATTGGTTTGAATCACACATTATAAAGTTGGACGACATGACGGCCATCATAAATCCATCCTCCTCCGTGTTAGCATATGGAACTGGGACAAAATGTTGGTTTGAATCCGTCGTTTGATGCATTTAAAACAGTGTGAAATGTCTTGATTGACAGCTGAGGCTGACTCGTGATTGGTCGAGCGTGTGCACCAGTGGGACCTTGGCACTGAGGCTCCGTCCCCCGAACCCCACCGTGCAGACTCTGGCTCCAAATGTGCAAAATCTACAATGGGAGATTGTAGAAACATGTCGTCCATCTTTATGTACAATCTGTTTTTTGAATCCCCAAGCGTTTCCCCCATGGTGCATTTCTGCATCTTATTCCCACAGTCACTGTCTCCTCCTGCAGCTCATCAGGGCTGCTATTATCTTGAGTCCCGGGCAGTGGGAGAAACAATCTTAGCTCTGAAAACCCCGGGTTGCAGAAGGATGTAATTGGTCATCACAAAGAAGTATCATTATGATAGCGATAAGTTAACACAGGACATAATTCATGCTGATAATACAGCAGCAGAGACGTGTATTTAATTTTAGAAGATTGCTCACTTCAGACTCTGAGGACATATCTAATTAATAAGTACAACCACAGACTGTAATCAGTGTCACCATTTTGTCGCAGCAATTTCTTTTTTGCTGACAACCATAGATTAGAAATTCAAAATATACGTCTCTGTTTAAAAACCAACTTTTAAATCTGGGCTGTCTGCCAGTTCGAGTCACTTGGTATCAGTGGAGGCTGAGAAACGACCCTCAGGAAATTAAAAAAAAAAAAAATAGTTATATGAAAATGGTGTCTTCTTCAGTATCTTCTCACAGGAGCGAGAAGTTTCAACATTTCCACCACGGAGGAGGAATCAGACTCAACGAGCATCATCTCTGAGTCATTAGAGGCGTTTCCTCCCCTCTCAAGGCAGATATTAGATTAGACATGTTACTACCGCGCAGTTTATTTTGATTTATTTTCTGAACCTAATCCCAGAGCCGAACCCAAATCTACCCCCCCCCCCCTGCAGTTAAATGCGATGCAATGTCCTCTGCATATTTTCAGAAGTTAGAAGCAGGTAAATCGAGAAGTCTTCGATATCAACTGTTGCAGGAGACGCAGCTTCAAGCCTGTAAACATGTGAGCTGGACAAGAATCACAACAAACTGCAGGTCACTGATAAAAAATGTCAGGAAGGAAGATGACGGACACTTTCTGTCAGCATCACTATATCAAAATGGACAAATTGATATAAATTTTCTCGGCACGCTGCATTTAAAACTCCATTATAAAACAGAAAGATTCATTAAGTACTAGGAGAATATCATTCTGTGGAGGGATTTCATTCATCAAGTAAATTGCCAACAGACTGGAAATGTGCACGAGAGTGAGTGTGACAGTATTTGTGCTTAATTACTTCTTTGGCTTTGCAGTCAATGGCTTTTTAATCTGGACGATTAAATAAAGGATGTGGTTTGGGGTCAGGAAGGATTTTATTTTCATTATGTTTTTAAACATTTTCATTGATTTCCCAGAGAATAATTGATGAATCTTCATTTAAAAATCATATTCAGGGAACTAATATCTGTGAGTGTCTATGTAGGTGCAGATAAAAATCCAGATCTGAGTTTAAATGTGGTTTCATGAGGTGCTGTAGGTATCTGCTCAACTGACTGTCATCACTGTTAAAAACACATAAATTGTTGAAATGCAACTTTGACGGAGGGAGAAAAACATTAATCCTGTGTTTGATAAGCTTTTAATGAGTAATGCACTTTTAATAAACGATGTCCCTGACCTCCACTTCAAGAATTTGAGCAAGATTTGCATTCCTGACAACGCTCCTGTACATTAATGCACAGGCTAATGGTGCACGGGCTGAAGACTTTACTGCAGCGTGAGCGTGTGGAAGAAGAAAGAACCTCTTGATGTGTCTCTTAAATGAAGCGGTGTGTTGTGCTGCGTGAGTCTCTGCTCATTTTGTTTGCAAATTAACTCTGAATGAAGAGGCTCCTCAGAGAATGACTGCAGAGGATGAGAAGCATTAGCAGCAGCTGGAAGAGGCATAAATGAGCAGGGGTTTGATTTCTACAAAGAACAGCTGGGATTCAGTAATTAAAGCAGTTTTTTAACATCAATGAAGTCTTTGGTTATATTGTGGTTTCCTCCTGAAGTGTGTGTGGCTGCTTTCAAATTAGAATTATTGAGCAGTCTACTTCAAATCTAATTCAGTTCAAATCTCAGGCAGAGGATTAATAAGGCGTTGCAACCTGTGAGGTTTTACTGTTAACAAGAAATTATTGAAAAGGCTCCTGATGAGCTGGAGACTCGAAGCTGCACCGACATGAAGCAGAGGAACGAGTCAGACTGTGTTTCAGGGAACATTCGTGGCTCGAACGTTTCACCTCAGAGGGGGTGTATACCTGCAAATCAGCTGCATGTTTATAAATAATAATAATGAACTTTATTTTATAAAGACATGAAGACAAACGATGAACACAAAAACAGCTGTAGGAAATGAAAATCTCTATAAAGGTCCAACGCTCATAGATATCAGCTCCTTAAACGTGCCTGACTTTTATCATTAGGATCCATTTATTATTTCCTGGGAAAACAGCGATGGTGAAGAAAGAAAAAATCCTGGATTCACCCCCTGATCTGTTCCGTAGATTTTATGTCATCTTATTTACAGACAAACAGAAAGGGGTGAAAACTACTTGGCAGAGATGATAAGATGGAAAACCCTGGTAAGTAAAATGTGAGATGAGATAAGACACATGATGCATGAACAGTTTTCTTGCGAACAGGCGAAGGACAAAGTGCTGCTGGCAGAGGACTTAATGAGTGTTTACATTCACAATCAGTTTCTTTGTCTTTGAGCCAGAACAAAATCTGAATCACATCTCCGTCGTCTTGTTTCATTTCTTTATCTCTTCTCTCTTTTTAGCTGTACAAGAAAAACTGACTCATGTTTTGCCATTCACATGCATCTGAACTTTCTTTAGAAGCATCTGATATTTCTTTACGCTGATCGGACTCAGATCGGTAAACACACGGGGAGCTGACTGAAGTGTGGGAACACAGCGGGTGTGTCTGCTCACAGCTTTCGCCATCAAACGCACCGAGGAAACATCAGTTTGTCGGCTGCGCTTCCTGCCGCCTCCCAGGTGGTGAAAATCACTCAGATCCTCTGTTGTGTCGCAGACAAAGACGCCACAGTGCTCCCCTCTGAGTCCTGCCTCAGGTGTGATTGTCAACCAGCAACTCTTCCCACCACAACTCTTTTCTCACACCGTCACTGTATCAGCAAGTGTTCTTTATTTTCTAAATTTACTTGTGACTTATAGTTGTGATTATTTTGCAAAACGTGTAATTTGTTGACAGCACATTGACGCAGACGTCAGCGCTGATGAGCAAAAGTTTTTGTCTCTCGTTGTCTTTGACACCTTCGTTGCAATAAGAAAAAGCAAAAGCTAAGGTTCTCTCCTCTTGCTTTGTTTGTTAATTTGATAATTAACCCTGTGAGACGTCTATGAGTTGGTCCGAATCAAACCCCCATTCGTGTTTGAGCTTGTGTGCCGTGTGTCCTGCATGGAAGCGAATCACGAGCTGAGTCCATCAGACCAGAAGCAGCATCCTTTATCTGCACAACCGGTGGAAACATCAGAGATAAAAGAACAAAAAAGCAGCGAGAAGAAAAGATGACATGAATGCTGCGATTATTTATTGATGTTAAGCTGCTAAATTTTACATGTGGATACTGAGGGAGATGGGGAGGAGCTGAAAGATCCCACCGAGGCTCCGCTGAGATGTACCAGGCCTGAGGGATTGTTTCTTACCAACAGTAACACCCGGCTCCTTGATGATCCGTCAAACACTATGATGTCACGCTAATCCTTTTGGTTTTCTTGCCTTTATCTATTTTTTGACAGTCAGTGGAAAGAAACAGGGCGACGCTCAGGCTGGATTCAACCCTGGGACGTTTTAGTAAAGAAGACGGGCAATAACACACACCTCCAACAAGGCCAAACTGTTTCCTTAGTTTCATTTCATTTCATTGAGATTCATGAATTATTCCCTGGTAAGGTAAAAAATTTAAAAACAGATATTTCAATAAAACGCTCTTGCAATGATAGAGAAAGTCCTAAAAACATATGCATAATTCTTCTAACAACCAAGCCAATGGACGGCGGTGAAAACAGGGTCCAGGTTAATTTCCAGAAACTGAAAAGCCTGACTGTCAGTATAATCTCTTTAAACAAAGTATTGCACTTCAGCATCCTGAGGTTTAGAGGAGACACGTGTGCAGAACTCCAGACTACACTGGTGAAGTATCTCCAGCGCTCTGGTTGTTTTGTGAAACACAGATTGTGTGAACGTGTGCTTTGATATCTCTATAAATATGGAGAGAACAGCTGGAAGAGGTCGTCTTCAAGTTAGACAAGAGAATAACATCCACCTGGTTTTTAAAACGTGATTCCAGAACAAAACACACAGAAACTCGACCCTGGCATTCATTTGAATAATTCCTGTTGGCAAGTGGTCTTACTTATCTAACCAGACTTTTCTGTTTCTGTCAACTGTTCCCGGCATTTCATTGTGTTCATGTGAAAAGCTTTGCCTGCCTTGTGCATGTTGATGCAGCAGAAAGCAGAAGCTGTTTGCAGTATATTCTCCTTGCATGTGATGGTTGACACTCACCCTCTCTCCGGTTCAGCTTAGCGAAGCCTGGTCCATGGCTGGCAGACAGCTGTGAGGAGCTCCTGAAGGATGATGGGAGTAGATTCGACACCAGCGAACTGTGACACACCTCTGTCAATCACAGAGAAACAGGGAAATGTGATGTTTAAAACATTTTAACTTTGCATCAGTGCTGGTGGTTTGTTGAAAAGAGGAAAACTCGTGGTTTCGCTGAGAGCCACATGTATTCGTGAGATAAAAACACTCAGAGAAATTCAATTAATGAAAGATCTTTGGTTGAGATTTCGTCAGACGTGGCCTTCGGGCCTTTGATGCTGGATTTCTACACATTTATGGAACTTACACTGAGACGTTGGAATTTCATCTGGCTGTCTTTAAAAAAACTAAAGGTCTGTTTGTGCCCTCAAACATGAACCGTCATCCTCAAACAGCAAACTGGCCTCGAACCTCACTTTACATTTTCAACAAGAAGAACCCAAACTTCACGTTGTATATTTGTTCTGCTAATGTGACGGGCGGTTTCACGTGTGTACGTAATGAATTATTCTCTTTTCTCTGCTGGATTCAGCCATGAAAGTTTAAATATAAGGATAAAAGAGGAGGAGAGCGAGAGAGCAGCATAAATAGTGCATGTGCTGTACATTGACATTTTTGGTATTTAGACAATGTGCAGAGCCTCTCAGAGGAAGGTACCAGAGAACTTCCAGGAACTGCATGAATAAATGGAAGCAATGTGAATAATCATAATACCACGATCTGTAATTAAGATGCTGAAAGCTGTGGAAGCACCGCCATGGGTGGAAAAACAATTATTAAGCCGTGAATTGCCTCCCACTCCTCAAGGTCTCAACCTCAGGAGAATATGTGCGGAACATCTCGTGTGCTCGTACTGAATTTCATTTCCTCACATTGTTGTAAAGCACATAACAGAGTAGTAACTCGCTTAGCCTGAGATGTTGGCGCCAATTACCACCACCATGGAGATTATGTTTTCATTAGGGTTGGTCGGTCTCTCAGTTTGTGTGGAGGGGTATTTCCCAATCCAGGATTTTTTTTCCCCCACTTTTGATAACATGGAGGGTTGGGTCATTAGCTTTAGCGGAGGTATGCACTCTCCTACTGCCTTTTATGTAATCGATTAGGAGAAAACGGCAAACGAATCGATTACCGCACCACTTTGATAAATGTTTTTTGGAGACATCAGTCCTCTGACATTAATGGGTCGCTAATTTGACGTGGCGTCATTCATTAAACTTCCTTGCATCAGACTGGTGCACGCTCAATGCCCTGACCTGTCTTCCTTCCTCCCAGCATGCCTCTCTCTCTGTCCGTCTAAAAACTGTCTGTCTCAGGTTCAGGACATGGATGCTGAAAAACAATGTTTTCAGCCCATCACCTGTCACTCGTCAACATTCCTGACATTTATTTTTTTTGTGTCTCTAGTCTGGAACTTCGGAAACTTGTCTAGTCAGAATTGCCAGCGAGTAGCTCAATGTACAGTTTGTGTTTAAAGAGACTCAGTGTCCACTGAAAACAGGTCAGTGGAAAATAAATGTTATAACTAATAACTCCATCAAAAGCTATGTTTTTATGTTTAAAGTGTTTAATTCTAGTGCATGTAAAAGCTTAATTTATTTATTTAAAAATATCACATGGAAATATATTTTATTAACTGCATCTCTAAATTAAAGCCAACATGTCCAAATTCGCACCAAATTCTACACTGCACGTCCTTTGGCCCTGAACAATACACATGTCTAGTGTGAAGCTGATAAGATTAATGGTTCTCAAGATGTACGAGCCACATACACACAGAGAGTCAGTAGATAGAATATAAACCTGACGTTATTGTGAAAGATAAACAGTGGGAACGAAATGACAAGAGAATAAATGTGTTGTTGAGTCATATGTTGACACAAATGAATAAAAGTACACGTAGAACAATTAAATCTAAACACACATAATCAGAAATGTTTGTGGGAAAATCACAAACTGAAGATTCGGATCACAGGGAAGGACAGAAACAAAGAAACATACAAGCTCAAGGTCCCGATCGTGTCCCTGTGGGTGTGAGGTGCACTGATTAAAAATCCACTGGATTTCAGCTCGGAGCTTTGTAGTCTCCTCTCCTGGTGGGAGGCCCTGCCCCTGTGTGTGGTGGAGAATCTTAACACCCTGAGTGTCCACACACCATGTAGGAAATCATGAGCGCCAGGGGGGAAGGTAGAGGTCCGACTCCATGGAGCTGCTCTCGCGTTCACTGATCCCACTGAAAGTGAACTCACCACCTCACCCACGAATAATTGAGGACAAGGGCAAATCAAAAACATTAGCAGCACCTTAGAGAGCACAAGCAGTGAGTAGTTTCTGCTCCGACACCTGACGAGATTACGGAATTCAAGTTTACGTTTCGGGCAGGAAGTCAAGAGCGCTCCGTTCCCCACAACTGTTTCCACGTCTTCTCTTCTCATGTCAAATGATATTACAACTTTTACTTTAGATTCCACTCACAGACTCTTCAGAAAAACCTTGTCAAGCTGTTTACTGCCATCAACACTGAACCGAAAACAAATACACAGCATTCTATTTCTTTTTATTCATGTCAACAGACTGAATTTACAATACAAATGGCGAGTAGGAAACCTGAGCTGATCTCAGACCCTTCTCACAGGAGCCATTTTGACCTGAATTAATTAAGGTCCATTTTGATCAAGCCTCAATAATGGGATTATAATCTGAACAGGAGTGCGTACAAATAAAAAAATAGAAAACAATTACCTGACAATCTATTAACTTTCTACTTTAACGTGGAAACAACAAGACGCAAGAGATGATGACAGAGATGAGAACGAGCTAAAGTCTCATGTGGCACAAATCTGGAATTTTCCTGTTAGACACCGAAGACCTGTCCCGTCTTCACCTGCGTACACGCCCCCTGGAGCATCCGAGAGATGCTGTGGATCCAAGTGTTGGGCAGCGAGTCCCACGGACAGAAAATATCTGACACTCAAGCTCTAATGTGGGAGTGGAACAACCTCCCACAGCCCAGTGTTGACACGCGGCTGTGAGAATAAGGAACACAGTGAGTGGGTGAAAATCCAAACCTTGACCCTCTTCAGCTGCGTTCACTTGAACTCTGTAAACAAACCGCAGGTTTATCATCATGCATAAGACGATGAGGAATCTGCCGTAAGTAATGCCGCTTGTATATTTCTGTTCAGATTACTCAGCACACAGGCAGTGCTCTGTTGCACTTTCTGCTCCGTCACAATTTGCCAGGTCTAACTTTCATCCCTTTCTGCACAGGCAGAAAACTGAAACCCCCGTGGCTGCGGAGCTGGAAAGGTTAGAGGATCTGGCTCATGAAGGGAAAGTCACAGACTTTAATCACCGACCTGGCAGGAAGAAGACAATTAACACTGTGCCCTTGAATATGACATTTTCCATGTTGGACTAAACTGAACAAAACGACTGAGAACCACTGGAGCTTTGGTGGAAGAACTTTCTGGACATTTATAAATATTCATTATCTGAAAGACGTTTAAATTATTCACATATTGAGTCCACTGCGTTATTTGTTAGAACGTCTTCAAAACAGCTGGTTGCTGCTTGTTAATGACCAAAAATATGATCATTCTTCGCAGCAGGTGACTCGAACAAAGACAAGGAAAAAGGCTCCGGGCTCTTTCATTCAGTCCAATCAAACAGTGTCCAGCTTCTCAGCAAGAAAAAGGAAAATCATATTTCAAAACTGAGTTTAACAACAGGTGGCAAATGATTTTCCCACTCACTGCCACACTGCACCAGTAGAAGAAAACCACAACACAGAGACGACGGCACGCACCTCTGTACTCATGCTGCTTCCATCCTGACGCCATCTGCTCTTTGTACAAACCAGGTTTTTTATTCAAATCCCATCTTGTGCATTTAGTTCGCTGTTACTGCAGTGACTAAATTATACATAAAGATCAGTGTGTGTGTGTGTGTGTGTGTGTGAGTGTGTGAGTAGGTCAGTGACACGTGATCATTTCAGCTGCAGTCCCACTTCTTTATTGTTTCACAGGAAACCTTTACAAAGAATCACCTGTTGAGACGTTTCCGCGCCGACGAGCAGCATCTCCCTCTGCTTTCTCATTCTATTGATTTCCGAAACAGTTATTCAAATAGATCAGTGTGAAGCTTCTCATCAGCACTTCTAACACTGGCAGAGATTCAGCTCCACACACAAACACGTTTCAGAAGTGGCCCGCTGACAAAGAGCGAACTGAACCCGCTCTTTCTTTTTGAAGGAAAGACTATTAAAGCTCAACCTGCTGTTTATTTATTCTTTCTCAAAGTCCAGTGTTCTCTGCCACAACACGGGAACACGTTCTTAACTAGAATGGTTTTCAGTAGAGTGGATGCGTCTGCCGGGGAAACTAGATCCAGATTGTTATTTAGATCTGCACCAAATTCCTCACAGTCAGAAATATCAGTCCCCCAACATGAATTATTCCCTGAGGAACCAAGGAAAATGTTGAAATCTTGCAACGTTAAAGACAAAAACAAAAATTTTAAATTTCCCGGGGCATCTCATGTGATGATATTCATTAGAAATCATGACACTGCTCCACACAGCTGCCTGTTCTCTTCACCACCGTGTCAGCTGTTGTGTTCGATTCTGGTTGTAGTTTGTGTTGCAGTTTGTTTTATGCTCAGCTCAACACTTTTATAAATATGCAGAAGATTTGCTGATGCATATTTCACAACATTTGCTTCTGTTGAGCAACAAGAAATTCACACAGACGTAAAGACGACGGCACAGACGTTTGAAATAGTTATGAAGGATGTTTCAGTCTGTGCGAGACGTTTCATAATACAACACAAAGTGGATTAAAAAATCATTTTAATCACATTTAACTTCAACTTCAACTGCACCTCTGATCTGAATGTGTATCATCACTGTTGTCATGGTTTTTCTTTTATGCATCATATGAAGAATTAATTAGGACAGATAGTTTTTCTCAATATTGCAGGATCGGACAAATTATCCCAGCGAATGGATTTGCAGTTCTTTTTTAATTTTTACAGACAAATCTTGTGATGTCTGCAGAGTGAGGAGAATTGGAGCAAAGAAATAAATATGACTTGCGAAACAGCATGACGTTACCGACTTACTTATGATAGCTGATAATGAGCGCCCCCTGCTGGTTAAAGAAACTTCTGGACTGTATATTTTGAACTCCAGCAGTCATTACAGTTTGAATATGAACTTTTGCGTTTTACGTTCGACCATCAAATAAAAAGTCAGATCCCTCATATGCAGTTTTTACAGCAATATTATCAATATATTCACATGAGGTGAGAGGTTTCTCAGCTGTGACCTTTGGATTTGTCTGAATCCCTGAAAGCTTCACGGCCGCTGTTCCATAACTGACCCTGATTTATGTTCCAGGAAAAACCAGGTTAAGTGGGAGAAAGTTTCAGAAACACTCCGGCACGAGAGGAGACGCAGGTTTTCTCTCTCCTCTCTCTCTCTGCTATCTCGTCCACCTCATTACCTGAGTCATTACGTTGCTCGTCAGACACCGTATCTCTGTTGCATCTTAAAGTTTCGCCATCGGCTTTATCGTCCTCCTGCGGTGTTCAATGTCAGCTACGGTCTTTAATACCAATCTCTCTTCTCACGCGTTTGCATTTACCTACAAGACATTGCGTCGGATCCAATTATCCCTCGTGGCGGTTTATCGTGAGAGAGGAACAGCTGGCAGTTTTACAGTTTAAAGAAATGCTCCAGCTCCAGTATGTAGAGGTTTTGTTGAATTATGCCCAGGACTCCTCCAGACGCCTCAGAAGCAGAATCCCACAACTGCAGAAAATCATATGATATATAACGTAAGTCGTCTGCTGGATTCTGAAAGCACCATCCAGACTCTGTTATTGTAAAAATGGAGCTATATCAATTTCAGATGCATTAAGTGAACGTATTACACCCAGGACATTTAAATGTGGTGTTGAGAAGAATAAACGCTGAGCACAGAAGGAAAATGTTCATTAATCTAAAGGGTTGATTTTAAAAAGTGGGTTTAAGAGAAAACACACAGATAGAATTCAGTCAGGAACTAATGTCAGAGCCAATCAGATGCAGGTTGAAGGTGAATTATACAAACAGCCACGATCTTTGGGTTCACGGAGTAAAAAGCAAATCGCTGGAGAAAAACAAATGGTGATACTTGAACATGATTATAATCTTGTTCTCTCTCTTCTTGTCTCATCTTCATCACTGCCATCATCAACATCTTCATCTGAGTCCTCTCTTTCTTTATCATCTTCTTTATTATTTAGTTTTATTGTTCTCATCTTCTTCACCTTCTTCATCATCTTGTCTTTATAAACATCTTTTTCTTCAGTGTCATCTTCTTCGTCATCATCAGTGGAAGGGTTGTTGCTCGTCATCATCACCACTTTCGTTCATACCTTCATCACCTTCTTTGTCACCGACACCTTCATGAGTGTACTCTTTCTTTGTCATCATCTTCACCATCATCTTCTTTATCATCATCATCTTCATCCTGTTGTCCTTCATCATCATTCATCATCTCCATGAGTCGTCTTCTTCTCCTTCTTCTTCTTCATTATCATCATTCTCTCATCTTTTTTTCATTATCATCTTCATTATCATTAACATCATCAAATTCGTTTTCAATCTTCTTCTGCATCGTTATAATCTTCTTCACCATCATCACCATTAACACCATCATCTTCATCATCTGTCCTCTGGCTTGAATTTAAAGTAATAACAATTTCTTCCATCCTTTCATCTCACTTTGAAGCCAGTGGTTTCTCTTCCCTCCTTCCCCAGGCAGTCGGACCCTCCTGAGACTCTCACACCTTGCTCAGGGAACACCAGTGTTTTATTCGGTCCAGCGTAGGAACCTCCATGTGTGACAGGAAGCGCTGACCTTAGCAGAGTTTGACAGATTTCAGAACAAACTACAAGTCATCTAAGGTGATGACAGGGCCATGTGATGAATGAGGGTGTGTTTAGTGAGCCAGGGCTCCAGTGGGGCACGGCCTTGAGCAAATATCAATGCGTCACAAACGCAGATGGATGGACTTCGGGCCTCTGTCAGTTTTATCACTTAACTACTTGTCCCAGGGTTAATAAATCTGGATTCCTGACTGACGGCTCCACGTTTGCTCTGATTGCCGCTGCTGCTGCCTTAATTTAGCCCTGACTTCATCAGGTCACGTGCACGGCTTCTTCTTCTCCGTGAGCAAAAATGTTCATAAATGACACTAAAGAAGAAATATGAGAGGGGCTTTCTCCTCAGCCTCCTTTCACTTCTCTCTCATCACCGCTGTCACAAACCCCAGTTTCTCATGAATCATAAACGACGGTGGAATTTTCCAGGGAAATGCATAATTCATCCAGACTAATGAGATTAAATGCACGTTTGTTTCTCTCTAAACATCCAGCTCATTGAAAATGACCAAACTCTGATATTTGGGCTGAAATTGGCATCACAGACAAATTTCAGCTCCATTGCCAGAATTCTTCATGTTTTATGCTTTTTTTTAACCAAAATTAGTTTTCAAATGTTGATTCTTCTCAGTGGAGAGGATTCATTTCAAAATAATAAAGAGCCGGCTCAGTGTTCGCTCTCTGCGTGAACTTGAGAAGAAAACGACAGAGTTTCTAAAGCTCTCAGACAAACTGGCACAAATTCAGACTTATCCAGACACGATGCAGGGGAAGAAGCTTCTACAGGTCATGAGATTTACATGTGTGGTCTATCTGGACATAAACCATTAAATCCTCCTCCACAGTGTGGAACACATCAGACATGATCGATGAAACGGAGAGAGAGCTTTGGGCTGTTTTTACACCTTTAAGTCCAAACAAAGCTTATTGTGTTTGTTCCTTTCTTTACATTTAATCAGGTTCATTTCATTAATTTTGTTGCAGCTTCATCACAAACTTCAGCAGCGGTATGAATGTGCCAAATGAAGGTCCTGATTGTCGGAGGTGCTTCTTTTTCTTCTTCTTTCATTTGATGCCATCTCATCTGGTCCAAATTTCCAAACCATCCAAAAATGTGTTTTCACTCTGCAAACAAGCCGAACCACGGTTCACTTTGAGATCACCTCTTTTTGTCGGACTAAAACCTTTCTCACCTGATGTTTTCTATTCAGACTGAACTGAAAAGTTCTGCAGGTCTGGACCAAACAAGTTAGATGTGAAAGTGAGATTAACTTGAAGACCTCAAGAAGACGACTAACATGCCACAGTAAAGTTTGAAAGGAAGAGGAGCCTGACATTAAAACACTCAGTTCACAGAAGATCTGAACCAAAGCATCGTAAAACCTTTGATGAAACCTGACGGGACTGATTCCTCCTTTGACACTTAATTAGTTAAGAAGCTTAAATCATTATTTTCTGAAATTACAGTACAAACATTTTCAATAGTGATCGTCCTGATCAAAACTTAATCAACACATCAATGTTTTCAGGCCCTGTATACATTTGTGTAGTTGTTGAGTATTAAAAAAAACAGAAAAGTATATTGTTTTTATAAAGAAAATACTTCCATCATTAATTCTTTTATTAAATAACACTTCAGCACAGTATCAACATCAGACAACAAACCAGTCTTCTAAACACTTTGGAACAAAAACCCTCTGAGTAGATTCAGCATCTACTGACAAATTAGAGCACCTCTCTCCCGCTGACTGTGAGTGGTGAGTCACTCGTTATCTTCACACACACACACACACACACACAGGGCAGTAGTACTATTTGTTGTTTGGCTGCGATTAAAACAGAAACTCCACTGACTCCAAATCAGCAGAGAGAAGAGTTAATGATCTCATAGGGAACTTATGCAACTGGAGACACAGAGACGTTAACCACACCATCTCTCCTCCCTGCATCTGCTCCACTCTTCCACAACCATGACATCTCCAAACACCGTGTCTGTGCTGCACCTCACTGTGACATGTACGGGTTAAGTTAACGCTCTTCGGGAGTTCGGAAGCCCCCGCAGGCAGCTTCCACGAGACCACATTCTGACAGCGACAGCGTTACAGAGGCCAAGTTTTGTGGCGAGTGAGCACTTGCACTGGTGCCACACGATCGGCTTGTTGAATAATTCAGCCTGGTGCCACCGAAAGATGAATGAATAACATGCCAAGTGGTCTTTTTTTTTCTGCTTTTTGTGCATTTAACACTCCTAACCGTCCCCCAGTCCCCTGCAAAGTAAGCTGCACGAATAACACATGCATTGAAAGACACACAAAAAGCTTAAAATGCATTGACATGACAGGAAACATGTCCCAACATGGGGCGTGTAATTTATACACAATAAGATGATGAATATTTAGTACTCTGGTTTTTTTGGACTTTTGCTCGTCTGTACTTTCATCCATCCGACTATATCAGGTTGAATGATTGCATGAATAAGCAGGTGTACAAGTGTTCCTGAAGGACTTATTGACATTTGCAAAGTGCGGATTTGTCCACACAATCATACGTTTCTCTAAGGATGAATATTCCTGGATTTGCTAAATATTCTGCTGCCGCCCACGAAGCAGCATTATTGTCCGTTTCCACGTGTAATTTGATGCTGGTCCTGATCCAGTCATAATTTCTTCAGCATTTTCTTTTATTAAATTGTCTGAGTGCTTCTATGCTCTCATCCAGCTCCACCTCCACATGATCTAATGTGCAATGACATCTCTTTTTCTTTCTTGAGGAGAGAAACGCTGGTGTTCAGACCCGTCACAGGAACGACCTCTCCACCCACAACGAGTATGCTGCTGCTTCAGTGCCGAGCAGGGAGCTTGTGACCAGCCAAAGAAACATGTGCCCTCGCCCTAATGTTCTTATGTCCTCTGGTCATTTTGACTAATAGCTGGAGAGAGCCCTTCTACCTGTGGCATCTGCACTAAAACAAAGTCAAATAACATGTGGAGGGCGGCCTGGGCACGTAAGTGGATGATGCACTGTTGGTTTGCTCTCTGAGAGCAACAGAAAAAGGTTTCAAGCACCACTCATTGATTTGAGAGAGACAGCAGCATTTTCTTTTCTTTTGGTTATGGTCTCTGGCTTTCTGCTGAGTCCAAACCATTTCCTTCAGGGTCAACAAATCTTTATCTCCCTTATTCTACTCTTTCCAAGCCTTTAATGCTGGTGCGTGTCTCCAGCAGCTGTTGTCTGTGGAGGGAAATATAGACGTGCTGTGGTAATGTACCATTTATCAGTTCCCTCTGTGCTCAGACCGAATCCCTTAGTGGTGTTTGATTCTCTCAAATGTTAAATAAATTTGCCCACAGATGTTGATTCAATGGCTCCTGCAGCCCCAAAGGAAGAGAGGTATAATGGATGGATGTTGATCCAAAATACAATTTAATGCAACATCAGTCTCATGCTACATCAACATGTATCCTCAAACAGCCACTTTATTGAGCTGTGTTAGCTGCATCTCAACAGCTCCTACGTGTTTGAATTACTGTTGTGCGTCTCATGATGTGACCTGTGGCACCTGACTTCATTGACGAGTGCATCTCATGTTCAAGACGTGACACTTGAAATAAACTGTGATTCGCTGGAACATTTGTTTGTGGGAAAGGCAAAATGCATCATGGGAAAGGAATTGTTAGCGCTCTTAGCCTGCGAAAAGTTTTAGTTGCGTTTCAGAGGACGGCAGACGATCTTAGCGACGGGAGCGATAATGAAGCAGAGAATGATGAAAATAATAATGAGGAGGGTTTATACACTGACAGAGTTCCTGTGGGCCAAGGCTCAGTCGGTAAGAATACATGTTTGTTTGTTTTTTTAAAAATACTGCAAAGTTTAGGGTAACAACAATTATTTACAATGAAAGTCAAATGATTAAACTTCATTGTTTGGCTGAGAAATTACAGTTTTTGTAAACGTTGGCAGTTCCGACAGCTCCTCAGGAAACCCTCAGGTTTCTAAGGGGTAATTTACAAACAATAATTGGGTTTTAATTGTTTTTATGCCTCAGGTCTTCAAGCTCGGGATGAAGCTCATGTTGAAATAGTATCTGCCTCGTTCTTGGAAACGTTTGCACATTTTATCAATGTCTGCAGAGCCCTGCAATATGTGTAATATACACACGCTTTAAATCCACACAACGGACTGAATCTCTTCTGGTTCTGTGTGTGAGTCCTCCTCTGACCAACGCACCAGAAAAGACTAAACAAGGCGCAGCTCAACCCAAGCCTATAATTCTGATTTTACACGTATAGTTATACAACTGTGCAAAATCACAAAGCAATCATCAGAGAAATTAAAGACAATGAATTAAAACTGGAATGATAAAGGAGGTTAACATGAAGAATAAAGAAAATCAAGTCAGCAAAGACGATGAGCAGAGACGGGCACAGTTCTTCTCCTGCAGCCTGTGCAGCTCCACTGAGCAGCTGAGCCTCTGAGTGCCTTGCTCAAAGGCAACTTCCTAATAAGCCTTTAATTAATTTTCTCCACCCACATGCATCCTGCACCTGTCTCATGTGGTTTAAGGAAATCATATAGAATATGAACACAAATCCATGAAAATATGTTTCTCATAAATCTCTTCTGCATAGAACTTAACACCTGCACCTTTTCCTGCAGTTGAAGATAAGTGAGCCACACTTTTTCAAAACATTAGATATGAATGGAAACTGAACCGCAGCAGTTCTACAACTCGGATCTCTGCTGGCGCCCAAAATAAAAAAAAAATCTCACAGCACTCACCTCCTCCCGTCGCCCCGCAGAAGCAGAGAAGAACCAGGACGAGCTGTGTGATAATTCCTCGCACTTTTTTACTCCAGAGATCCATGATGAAGTTGAAGGATGCCGCAGAAAAGCCCGTCAAGTGATGGAGAGAGACCGGCTGCCTCTCCTCTCCTCTCTGCTCCTCCTCCTCCTCTTTTCTCCTCCACACTCTCACACTTCCCTGATGAATTTTTCACTTCTGGGTGCACGGCGCTCAGCAGCATCTGCCTGGCTCCACGGCAATGACAGTGGAGGCACGAGGCTGCTTTCTGTTTGGCTGCTCTCTGCAGAGTGGAAGAGGGAGAGGGAGGAAGGGAGGGAGAGAGTGAGGGAGAGAGAGAGAGAGTGAGGGAGGGGAGCTTTCGCTACTGTCTCTGCTCCAGTGAAAGGTACTTTAGTCATTAAACGCACTTGATCCTTCAGCAGAAAACCCACTGCAGGCGACACTGCTCTGTCCCCACAATGTTTGAGAACAGACTCATCTCAGGTCCCATTAGACTCCAGGCTGTGACTTAGTGTCTCTGTCATCGTGAAACCCGGCAGTTCAGGTCTGCCGCTCACAGAAAGGATCCCCAGCACCACGGCTTATAGTCACAGCAAATCAATTGAATGCAGCCTCACCGAGAGGAAACAGGAATTAAAGTGACTATTCAAAATGTAATTATAGATTCTTTACTCTGTACTGTTGTTAGATTTCGTCTTATTGATTATTTCACTGATTTAGAACAGAATTAACAAGATTTTCATTCCTTCCTTCCTTCCTCGGGGAAGAAATGTGACGTCAATGCTCAAATTTTCTTTATTTGACTATAAGTGCAAATGAAATTAGAATCTATTATTCAAGACCTGAGCAGTAAGCAGAATAAAGCATTGGGGCAGTGATCTGGAATTTGATCTGCCCCTGCCCTGTCAGTGTATTTAAAAAAAATAAATTAGTCCACGAATAACAAAAGTAACAATAGAAATAACTAATAATAACTTTCAAAATATGTATAAAGTGATGTGAGGCTGTAGAGCTGACAGTAAACACGAGTTAACTTACTGAATCAGGAATTGTGCTTGGAAGCATAATTGGCCCCTCTGTGTAAACTGTGGCACCTTCACAGCCCCTGATTTAGAAAATCCTCCATCACCTCCTGAGGGGAGTATTGAGGCTCCACAGCTCTACTCTTCTTCCAACTTATTTATCTTGTTCCATCAATAAAGTGAACTGCATTCAATAGATAATTAACGTCATCCCACATCAGGGAGCTGATATCTCTGAGTCATCATCAAGTCGTGGTTTAAAAACTAAACTGTAAAATACTTTCATGAAAATTTCAGCTCCCTAAATAAAAATAACAATTATAAATAATGTGTGAGTTCTTGAATTTGTTCTGAAGCTGCGTCTGAAATATACTTGTGCAGTGATGCACCTGCTCAACCAACCAGCCTCCGCAACAAAGCGGAGCGTTGCCTGAATGTTGGATGGGGTCGTCGTCTCTTTTATCGCCAGCTCTTCCCGGGGGATGGATACCCAGCGCTCCCTGCCCAGATGAGATGTGTAATCCCTCCTGTGAGTTTTGGGTCTGCCCTGGAGTCTCCTCCCAGTTCACCTCCAAGCTCTCTGCAGATGTCTGAACTTCTCACCCCGTCTCAAAGGATGAGTCCAGCCAACCCACGGAGAAAACTCATTTTGGCTACTTGTCATCAGGACCTTGTTCTTTCAGACTCTACACCCAGAGCTTGTGACCGTAGGTGAGGTCGCAACGTAGATCGACTGGTTAATCTAAAGTTTTCTTATTTTTCACTGAATCGTTCTGGAACAAGTCCCACATTAAGGCTGACGCTGCACCGACCCACCGGAAATATATAATTCAAGGAATTGTTTAAATGTCCCGGTCAGAGCTGACACTGTCAACTGTGTTTTAATTATTTATCCAACTAACAAAACCCAAAGAAAAGTTTTCTATCAGATTCTACACAGAAAAATAATCCTCAGATGTAAGATGCTGGTATCAGCAAATTGTTGCATTTTTCGCTTTTAAATTTCTGTCAGTGAATTAATTATTTAATAGTCACAGCTCTAATTTCATTGCCACTCCCTGCTGAAGTCTTCCAGCTCCTTGTTTTGGGACTTGACTCTAAAATGCACTTTTGTTCATTGAGTTGAACTTTTATTTAGTTTTTCTCAAAAACGTGTTACTTTTTCCATTAACATTAAAAAACTTACAGCACAAACTGAAATTTGCTAAAACAAAACAAATATTTTGTATTCTAGACAAGTTTGGTATCAAACATCTGGGCATGTTTAGACTTTTGTACAACATAAACCCAAAAGCAGATATAAAGAGAAAAAAAAACTATCTGAATGATGCGTTAGATAAAAAAACTAATGGTGAGACATTCAGAACAAATTAAAAAGCAAGTAAGAAGCCATGAAATGTATTAAACTGCAGACGAAAATGTTTAAACTCAATACTTCAAAAGATAAAAAGTACACACATACATCCTCATACAAAAAAGTAGAGTGAAGAACATGAACTGTATTTGTGTCTGTGTGTTTTATATATTACTCATGTTGTGGGGACCGTACATCTGTTTACTCACCCGACTTATCATTACATTTTGAGGTGAAGACGTGTTCTAAGGTTAAGGGTTAGAGTATTGATTGTATGGTTGAGTTTAGAATCCAACAGATGACAGTACAGTATGCCCACATGCAAACACATGGAAACACAGACTCACATGCAAATAGGTTGAAAGAGGAACCAACAGGCAAAACTCAGGAAATCCATCCAGACCCAGGTAATCTGACGAAACAGGAACTTCAGGGAACGGAACAAAACAAACTGAGACGCAGGTGCAACACATCAGGGTTTGAACAGGTGATCACAGAGGGAAGTGACTGCAAAATAGACCAGGAAGTAATGCAGGAAGTCCAGGAAGTAACACAGGGAACGGATCAGGACAAAAGAAATCTCCTGCCTGTTGATCCTGAGTAAATCAAATGCTTTTTTACATAAATCACATCACACACAACCGCGTCTCCTGGAGTTCAGAGTTGTTTAAATACATAACTGAATCTTGCAGGGGCTGAATATCATTAATAATTTCACTTTTATTGTAAACACCTTGCTTTGGCTCTACTTTGTTCAGTTTTTTTTAAACCAGACTGTTGGTGATGAACTCTTTCAGAACGAAGAATCTGTTTTTTTGCTTTAACATTGTGTGTTTATTCTAATTTGTTGTGCAGCTGTATTTGAGCTCCTCTGCAGCCTCCTGCCAGGCCTCATTTTGTATAACTCATTTTTATTTTGCATACTGAATGAAGCAGCCAATGACTGATGTACTCCCACTTTATATTCACAACACCTGCTGCAGGCTGTGTCGGGCTTTTGGCTCTGGCCAGCGAGCCGGTGGACCAAAACAGAAACGTCCCCTATTTTTTTTTGAGAGATGAGTAGGAATGTTTTAAAGAAGAGGGAAAAAACAAAGATGGAGAATCTGTTCTTCATTGGCTTTACTTCAAATCCCAGTCTGTTTTCTGTTGTGAGAAAAGGGGCGATTCAGTTGATGATCATCGGTTTGCTCTCATGTCACGTAAATCTATGTGATTCTGTGATTTAGCAGCAACGTGCATGAAGCTTCAGTCTCTGAGCAGAGACAACCTGTGCAGCAGTTTCTTATTTATGAGCTCAAATAAACCTTCAAAGCCAAAACCAAGAATTTGGGTAAAAATTTCCACAAGAGACATTTACAGTGCGTGACATACATTCTGTACCTGTAACGTAAACTGAAGAGGAAGTTTACAGTCTGTGGAAACCTGTGATCAGAAATACAACTCTTTTTATTTAGATTTTTAGAGGTGATGCACACTTTCCAACATTTCTGCTCAACCCTCCTACAGTAAAGGTGTTCAGTGCTTGGTCCCCTTGAATATGAAAGAAAGATCTTGGTGCAACATGCAGACTTGACTTGTTTACGAGAGGTCTCTGCACAGCGCAGACATGCTTTGTCTACTCCTCCGCCTGAGGCAGTAACCTCCCACAGAAACAGACTCCTCTCGCAGTTTAAAGCTGGACTGTGTGTTTTTTAACCAGATGCACAGACCTCACCAGAAACAATACGACAAACAGCAGAGCTCCTCTTCATGAAGATTTTTAGTTTATGTGCAGCTTCGCTCATTTCACAGAACTGGCTTTGTCTCATTATCGAAGTTTTTTTTCTCATTGGCCTCAAGAATGAATAAATGTTAGGAAACATTAGTGAAAAGGAGACGTTCACAGTCCTGTTCTCTACCTTTTAAAAAGCCCCTCTTCCAGATTACGGTTGGTATCATAAATTACTGAACTCGGGGGCATCAGAGGAGTTAGCGTGTGATGGACTGCTGCACTTACGTTTTCCATCAGTCCGTCTTGGAAAGTGGGCGAAACAGGGGAAGCACTGGAGAGTTTGAGGTTAGTGGAACAGACAGCAGCAGTGTTGTGGGTGAAGTTGATGAAAACTCTGTGAAACCACTGAAGCAGTGGATGGCAACATGAGCTCCCCGGAGATTTAGGCTGCAGCTGCATTCTATCCAAACCTTGGAATCTGTGCACATCTGCACGTTTATAACATTATGTTGTTTTAATGATCTGGAACATGGTATAACGTGCATAGAGCTTTTACACTTTTAATAGTTTTACAGCTGTTCTTTGTTCATCATGGGTGTGATTTGGTTGTAACATGCACAGTAGCATCTCCCATTGAAAACCAGGTGTGTGGGCAGATTCAGAAGCAGCACGTTGTTATTGTGATTTTATTGCATGTTGTGCATCCATCTACTTGCTCGTTATCTCGATTCTGTGTCTTCATAATCACAGTGAAATCCTGCACATCTGAAATCAGTCAAAAGCACAATTACTTTTCATTGCCTCAAGACAGCAACGGACCGACGATACACCTGAGTGCTCCTTGTTCTGACACACGTCACGAGCAGATGTAGGTTACTGCCCTTTTTCAATTTTAGCGCATCACCGACCAAAGATGCAAACAATATTTGTTTGTGACATGGATGGAAGAAAACACTTGATTCTCTGAGTCTCTGAATAACTCATTGCATGAGTGACTAACCTCCTGTTATCGTGACTGAACATGTGACGGCTTTGCGCTGCTCTCGAGTTTCCCTCCAGACAGATGACAGATGATTTCTCCTCGGTGGTTTTGACCTGGGCGAGCAGCAGGGTGAGTGAACGTGTGTCCTTTGACGTCCTGTGGGCGCTTAGGCAGAGCTTGTCTTTTTGTTTTTTGGACTGTGGGGTATTGACGGGGCCGTGAAGCGTGATATTAGTTGCAGGTCTTCCCTCCAGGACGCCTCAGAGCCCTAACGATCTCGAAGCATCGCTGACCCGACTGCAGGGACTGACAGGAGCCGCTCAGCTGGAAGAAAAGGACGCTGTGGGCTGTGACTCTCCCCCATTAGACAACAGGGGAGAGTCAGAGGGTAGATGTGCTGTCAGAACACAGATTAACAAAAGGGGGCGAAGTACTTACCATGCACACAGATCTCTTAATGCTAGAGAACGAAATAAGTTAAAAGTTTAAGATTTAGAGTCAAATTATGATTAAAGTGTTGTGTCAGCTTCATGGAAACCAATTCACAACTAAAGCCTTTCTTCAAAATGTAAAATGTGGCTCCTACAGCTCAGATAACAGGGAGTTGGTTCAGAACATTATATTGTTTGAAGGGAAACCTGCATGGTGCGGTTTCCAGCCCCGTCGCCTCACAGCAGGAAGGTTCCCGGTTTGAATCCTGGTTCTGTTGGCGTCTTTCTGTGTGGAGTTTGCACGTTTGCCCCTTGTTGGCTCCTCTGGCTTCCTCCCACGTTCTGAAGAAATGCAGATTTAGAATCGAAGATACTAAATTGACCATCATCCAGGATGTACCCGTCTCGTCCGGTCTGCCGGGATTGACTCCAGCTAACCACACGACCTTCAGGAGGTCTCAGGACGCATTTTTAAGTCCGAACCCGACCTGAATCTGATGTTTTCCCGGATCACACACGCAGTGAACAAATCAAGTGGATTGCCCAGAGCCAACATGATCCAACCAGACCCAAATTTAATTTCAAAATCTTTTCCCAGCCCTGGCTCAACCTGTCGGGTCTCAACAGTCTTGGTTTTGGTTTTCAGTCGTTCAGGTATCAGTTTTTTATTCGACCTTTACTTTTAGATTAGACCTCGGGTGGATCAGGACTGAATTATTCTAGTGTATTGTTATTATTTGGTCAGGAAAATGAAAACTCTTCTGTCGTCCTTTTGAATATGTTCACTTGTATTTACATGTAAATTTAACATCTTTATAAATAGAAATAGAATAAATTCTATGGAAACTGATAATATAGCTGGAAAGATTTTAAATTTGAGTTCAAACAACTTCAACAATGTAAAAATAAAAAAGGCTGGCATCGCTTTTTTACCTTTCAAATCTTTTTTCTCCCTGATTTGTTTTTGCACAAATCAAAACCTAGAGAAAATGTGCAGACAAAATATCTGAGAAAGTATTTTTGGTAAACATGAGATGGATTTTTCTGTTTCTTGCCACAGTGACGGATTTACTTTGCATTTTAAAGCCATTTTGAAATCAGTTTTTTTCAAAAAGTGAAACAAACTTTCAGACACTTATTCAGTATTTTCTATTTTATGTGTTTATTCCGGCTGCATCTTAAACACTGTCTACACTCTGCCGTGGTGTTTCAGTGCCGTAGGTCATTTCCATACTTTGAATATAAATCACTCTCTCTGTTAACAACATTTCAGTTGATGTGTAAATCAGTCAGGGCCGTGACCTCTGACCTCTGCAGTGGCTTTATTCTGTGTGTAATCATTCTCTAAATTTGACCCGTCACAGATTTCTTTCTTTCCTCGTCGTCAGGTGCAGCCGTCCCGTAAATATCCCCACGTCTCTGACTGTTTGTTCATTTCTCTGTGCATGCATCACTGTATTTATGGAGGCTGTAAAAACCTCTGTGTGCGGTTGCTCTGCAGATTTCTCCAAACAGCATGTATCTGTGCCGCCTGGCTCCGGACGCTGTGATCAGGAACAGGGGGAATTTATAACGGAGGCAGCGATAACCTCTGCTCTCCAGCCTCCTCACCATCCATATCCAGGCTAACGACTCTCTCCCTCCGTCTGCCTCAGTCCTTCATCCTCACTTTCTCTGTGATTCGGCTGTTTCCCCGTCGCCCTGCTTGTCTGCCAACATCTGTTTCCCCTTCAGCCCGTCTCCCGCTGACAAGAGAAGCGTTTACCTGAGCAAACTGATTTCCTTCTTTCCTGAAGTTTAAAGTAGAGCTAAGCTTTTTTTCTTAAAACCTTAATTTGCAAGTCATGATGTTTTGCTGTGAATTTTTTGCAGATAAATTGGGCCATTGATCCAATCAGAGCAGAGAGGTATCATTAGACCCCGCCTCCTGCAGCAGCAGCATTCAGAGGAGGCTGAGATGAGGCCGTTAATTAATATGAGACAGTGTTTTCACTAAATATACATGAACATTGGATTCAGGGATTATTGGACACTATTATTGGAGACTTCACTTCACAGAAAATCAGAGAAGAGATGAAAAGTGTGATTCCCAGAAGAAAACTGGCATGAGGACGACATGTCTTTCCTTCTTCTTGTCTCATTCCTAAAAGAACCTTTTTAAATCCCAGTCAAGACAATAAAATTGATCAGCTCTCCTCCCTTCATGAAACAAATGTGAAGCTCTCAGTTGTTACTCAATCATTTGATTTTCTAAAAGCTGCACATCATCTCGAAGCGCATCGCTTCCTCCAAACCTGAACACACACGGGATCTGAATCCGTCCTCTGCAACAAGATCCATCTCAATCACTGAGGATGTTCCCGTTTAATCACCAGGCTGTTTCACATACCTGCTGCTGGCAGTTTATTGTGGTAAACCAGCCGAGTATGGAGGTGACAAATTAATGCAGAGCCTAACAACTGTAGAGGATGGTAATGGAGCTCTTTGTGCATCAGCGGCTTCAGGTTCACGGGGTTAATGGCGTATTACTCGTACTGGCAAGTAGTCGGCTGCAGAGGGCTGAGAACAGCGCAGACAGGAGTGAAGAGAATAATGAAGAGATGGAGAGAACCGAGGAGAATTTTGAAAGCGGAAGAGAGGAGAGCAGAACTTTTTTTTACCTCAAACAGAAGCTTCTGAAGGAGTTTGATGGTTCTTGGACTTAGTGAAACGTCTGTTCCTGCTCAATGTGGCGTTGTTGAGCGAGTACCATCTCCTACGAGAAGTGTTGACACTGAAGTCCAGCGAGTTGAAGAGTAACGCTGAACAGTGGATCAGTTAAAAAGACTTGGAAGTTATTAAAAACCAGAGTTTACCTCCAATATTCAGCAGGAAACTTTTAAAATATGAAGAATTCAAAAGCTACATTTGTTTTTCCTTCCTCAGTGTTATTCCCCACGTTAATAGTCTCTAAATGAAAAGTCCCTGCACCAAACAGCGAAGTGAATACATTAGTATTTGAATGACAGTCACTTTAATTGGCTTTCCAGCTTTTTGACGAACTTGCGAGAAGTCGCCCGCAGCCTCACGCTGCAGCGCACAGACTCCACATTATTCATATCCAGTCATATCATCACTTCACCACATGAAGGGAAACAGTTTCGTCACAACCAGCGAGTATCGGCAGAGCTGTTAGCAGCATTGATGTTCAGGTTGTCTGTTAATGCTCCTGATCCACCTCAAGGCCGGGAGACGTCTCTGTGTTGGACAGATTATGAAAATACTTAAACACAAGATACAGCGAAGAGAGATCGACAAAGTCTCACCATCATTTCCATGGAGAAATGAAATGGACCAACAACAGCTCATACTCACAGATATTCCTTAATATGACTTATTTCATCCATGCACACCCGATGTCACAACATTAGAGGAAGTGATCAAATATTTCTGGATCCACCGCATTGTTCAGGTCTGCTTCTGATCTTATAATGTCTCATTTCCTGTTTCATTTCTCATCTAGCCTTGTGTCAGTTTCAGTGTCTCCCCACACCGACTCTAATGTTTCTCACCTGAGTCTCCAGGATGCTCCAATAGTCTGTTTTGCTTTGGAACCTTCCTGAGTGACTGAAATGACCCATACGTATTTCAGCAGCCTGTTCGGATTCTCTAAAGGATCAGGAAAGAAGCTTCAGTGGTTCTTAACTTATCTCCTTTAGCATGGGAACCATCAGACCTACCCTTGTGAAAGGAAAGGAGAAAATCCCGCCCCACAATTCTTTGGGGCAGCAACATTAAAAGTGAAGAAACCTCAAAGTCTCACCTGGACACACGCACGTAAAATATAACAAGCAGAACAGCTGTTTTGTTTTCCTGACATGATCCAGAACTGATGGGAATCAGTGTATCGTCTGATTTCTCCTCTGTCTCATCTGTTCAGTGAAAAACAAGCTGATTGAATTTCTTCCCTGTTTAATTTATTTTCATTTTCAATTAAATCTGTTCTGTAACTGATTATAAAGTTTTCCCTCAGTTTGAACTGAAATACATGTGGCTGCATGAATTTACTGAAGCTAAACAATGAGAGAACCAAGATTAGTTTTATTAAACTGTTAATGTCATCTGTGACGGTAAAACTGATAATCCTGGATTAAAATTGAGCGACAGATTAATATGTTTCTCAGGACGACTGCACAAAGATTAATTTAGCAGTTTCAGTTTGTTTCCTTTCTCCAGACCAAAGAATAAAAATAAAAACCCAGTAATCCAGGCAGAGCACAGATTTAAACACCAACACACTCAATTAGTGTGACTGTGTGCGACTGTACCACAGCGTTTCACTTGACATTGTCTTTCCGATGCGTTCGCCGCTCACTGTTGCACTGAAGGTCGCCGTGCACACGGACAATTTTTCATCTGTGCTGAAATTAATTTCAGCCGCCCGACTCTATCTCTGTCTCTCTGCGTCTGTTCGGAGGAAGAAGACGATAAATCAGATAACTTAACGTTTCCCTCTGTCTGCAGGGGCACAGAGGTCTGCAGAAGACGAGCCAGAATAAAAACTTTATTTTTGCTGAAGTGAGAAAATGACAGATTTTATTGCCGTGCCATTTTCTGTGACCTGTAAACTAAAGTGCAGCGCCACAGCTCTGAGTGGTTGGATTGTTTTGTTAATTAGTTTTTGGTGTTAGGATCCAGCTTATGGTCTGAAAACTTAGATAAACTTACAAAGTACAGACAAATGACATTTTCCGTCCATAAACTTTACGAATAAGATCTGAGCCATAGCTATGTGGAGTTTTTTTTTACATATATATATATATATATTTGATGAGTTGACTTATTGTGATTTATATAGATGTTATAGATGCACTCTTATTTAGCTGATATAAATTGTGTGTCATGAATGTATATATGTATGTTTAAGTATAACTTTATTTAATCGAAGTTATTTGATTTATTCACTTACTCAACCTGAAAGAAAACGCTTCTTTAAATGTGACCAACAACAACATGAGCTTGAAACAGATAATTGATGGATGGATTTTGAAATGATTAACAACCTTTGCACACTTTTCCTTCTACTAAGTTCTAGGCAGAAGCTGCAACAACTTTTTAACAACCAGCTCAGGGTGTTGGAGGTGTTCTTCAAAGTGTAACTGAAGTTTTGAGGTGGTGGGTTCGGTCCTTATTAGACTCCCTGAAGTTTGAGCTTCAACTCTCGAAGACTCAGCTCCTTGGTGTCTGACCAAAGGCCCAGGAGTTATAGAGAACTATTCTGAAGCTAGAAACCGTGGGTTCGATGCTCTGTGAAAAGTCCAGTCCAGCGTCAATGTTTGTGTTCATGTTCACAGAAAGTTCCTTTAGGGTCCCACTGTAACTGGAAATACCTCATGAAGAGATAACTTGGAGTTCCTTCTATGATTTCTTCACATCTTTTAACTTTATCTTCCAAAAACCAACACGCACTTGAAACGTTAAAGAAGAGAGAAACACAAACGGTGCCAACAATAAAGTCTTAAGTCGAACAAAGTGTCGACGAAGCTCGGGCGGATGAATACGCTGCCTTTGGTCCAGTCCGTGCAGCGAGCAGCCAGTTCTAATGCCTCCTTGCACCTTTGTGAATGTGTCATCCGTTGTTTTTCAGTTTGACTCTTGTGAGCAATGATAAGGCTAAATGGAAAAGGAAAGGTTGGACCTGCTCCAGGCTTTTAAAAATGATTTTTCCCTCTTGTTGTCCTTCACTGTGGAAGGTCTCACACACTCTGAACATTTGTGGCTCTTCAATACATCACAATGGCGTTTTGGATCTTTACGTCTTCACATCATGAATACTGTGCTTCTTGTTAATATCATCCATCCATCATCGATTCTGCTTATCTTACGTAAAATACCTCTTTAACTGGACTTATCCTAAACTATGCAGAGGGCTTGAACAAATCCAACGTACTAAATAACTCAAATATTATTTCATAAATCTTATGATATTCTCACATTAAAAAAATTATAGGTGTATGTAAATTAGGTTTTGGGGATTTTTCTTGACTTGTGATCAGAAAAACTACATTTTCTTCAAAGCATTTCTTCTTTTTTTTTTTTGCTTTCAGAGTTGAGCTGCTCCGCGCGGCCATTTGGCATTCCTTTGATGACTGACGAAACACGAACCGTGTCATTTTGGCCGTGCTGCACAATCAAAGCCGATCCAAGAGCTTTGATTACATTTTAAAAACGAAAATTACAGTTTGTGTCAGGCAGACCGAGGAGTTTGGCCTTGTCGTGATTCAGCTTCTTTTGTTTGCTCAAAGGAATGTGTGATTAAGTTTACCTGTCATCAGCTCAGCACACAAACACACACACACGCACACACACACATTATCAATCAGTAGTCAGAGCAGCAAGCTGTGCTGCTCTGTTAGTGGACTATGAAATGGAAGTTAACTGATTCATATCATGAAATATTGTGACAAAGGCCAAGCATGAGAGAACTGCACTGTGACAACTACAGCTTTAATTTTTTTGTTATAAGTAACAATTGCTTGTTCTCTGAAGTAGAAGCTGTTCTCGGTTTAACTTTTATCTGGTTGAGAAAGTTAAGTTAAGCTAACTTGTGTTTGTCGGATTCAGGTTTGAATTTTCTAAGTATCTAAGTTTCAGGGTTGTGAATTGGTTGTGATTGGACAATGAGACAATCAGTGTCTCTGTCAGTCGTTGAGGACGCACTGATTTTCTCACTGGCCAATCACAACCCCTCCAACAACCCCCCGTCGGGACCCTCGGATGAGTCCAAACCTGGATTTCTGCAGTTCCACCCTTCATGGGGAGTTGATTTAGGGCAGACATTGAGATTTGACAATAAAAAGAGAGCTCTAATAAAATGTGGAAAAAGGAAAATTCGCTTATTTGCTTAAATCTAAATTTGAGTAAAAAAAAGTTGGAATAATGGAAATTTATATTTTGCTCACACTCATAAAAAGTTAACCTTGGTAAAAGTTTGATGAACCCAAAACTTAAGAAATAAAAAGTTTATTTGACTAATTCAAAGTCGTTGTTGCCTTGAAGTTTTTATCAAACAGTGTGTGCTGAATCACAAAGCTGCAACTGCTCAGTGGAAACTCTGCCTGACGCTCCCATGTGCTTTGTTTCTGCTCTATTTTCCTGCATATTTTAATCTGTGATAGGAAAAGAGATGAGAGTAATTTAACAGCAGCAGCCGAACCCAGGACGAGTTTTACATGAAAACATTAAATAATATGACGAGCTGTTGTGTCGAAGCCTCGAGTTTGACATTAGGTCCGGCACCATCTTGGTTTTCTTGAAACCAGAAGTTACCATATTTGGAGGAGCAGGGGGTGGAGCCTGACGTGTTCTCGTTGACCTCCATAGAAACTGACCTCTTTTAAAACCAGCAGAGTCGCCTTCTGCTGGCCACTGAAGAGAATTCCGATTTCAGGCACTTCCGAATTGGGTCTACGTTAATTTTAATATTCTATGTTTTAAGCCTGTCTTTCTTCAGGCAGTTAAAAGCTCAAGGTCAGCGAACCGTGTCTTGCTCAGAGGAACTTCAGCAGCGTGTTTGTTTCCCAAAGTACGAGGCTGAAAACAAACCCCCCCCCGCCCCCGCCTGTCCTCTGCAGGACTACAGCTGAATCTGGTCGACTTTCGCGTTTGGTTTTCTTGCTGCTGAATAAATCACTGGATTTCCCCTGTGCATACTGCAGGACTTTCATCATCCTTCAGATCTACAGTAGATTCAAAGCACTCTCACACAGATCAAGTACAGAATAAAGATAAAAGGTGATAAAGCGCTTGTTTCAAGGAAGCCCTGCCTCGCTGTCATCTATTCGGCCATGTATTCTTTTTTATTACTGTATTTTTATGAGTGATAGAAATCACAAATATTAAAGCTATAATATGTAAAACAACTCTTCATAAAAATGTCAAAAAACTTTAACATTAACACCCAAATATTTCTCTTTGGTCAACGTCTATAAATTTTGTTTTACAAGTCCAATCAAAGTGACCTCACTGTCACGTATAGTTCTTCTAAACGTGTCGATATACGTCTATAAAAATGTATTTAATTTGTTTGATTGATGATTTCGCGAGGCAACCGTCAAAGTCACACTTCCAGAGTGAAGCACAGCTCTGACAGACCTGAGAAATATAATCAACATTTAGCATCTTTGTCTTTGCTGTCATTCAATGTTAATGAACTTTAATTAACATACAGATTTAACGATGTGATTCGTGCAGTAGCTCAAAATGTCGTTGCAATCAGCCGAGTGTAATTTGTTTGTGTTGACGTGTTGTTTCCGCCCCCATTTGTTCTCAGCTGTCATCTCCTCACTTCTTAACTAAGAGTTTAGCAGAGTAGAGTTTCACAGGCTGGTACATGTATTCGATCTCACTTGTAATAACTGCTGGTTTTTATCTCCTGTTATAAAATGTATTGGCACATTAGAAGCAGAGGATTTCTTATACAGGGAGAACTTCCAGGTTGTGTAGGTTGCTTTAAAAAAACGCATCAAACAGCCAAAAAAAACCAAACACAGCAAGCTTATAAATAAAGCCAAAGACTTTTCCTATAGCTGTGGTATCATGATAAATATCAGTATCAGCATTCTTTATGATAATATCAGCATGTGTGGAGCAGCCGGCTCTGCTCCTCCCTGCGTCCTGCAGATCCGATGCAGTTTAATTAATGACTTGATAACTGCTGAGGCGTTCAGGCGAGCACAGGCATGGAGCTCGACTGGTTGTGGAGGGAGAGCAGGATTTCTCTCCACCTGCTTCTCCATATGCTCTCATCTTGTTGTGTTTTCCCGCTTTGTCTTTGTCGTGCTTTTCCATCTGGCTTACAGACACACACACACACACACACGCACACACACACACAAACCAGGAAGCATGAAAATGAGTGGTAAATTGGTGAGGATCTTGGCAGACACTTGAACGTAGGCGCTTGGAGGACGTGGGAAGAGGAGTGTGTTAGTGTTGTTTCATCTCTTTAAAAAGCAGCAGCGGTTCCACTCACGGTATCAGGACGTTGTCAACCAGCGTTTCCGTGATACGATCAGTGAGTCAGCAGCTCCACACTGTCAGAGCAACACATGATCCTGTTGCACTGAATCTTATCAGTGTGCAGGTGAAGAACGAGGAAGAGGAGGAATGTTTGGCTCTTCACTGTCGGAGGTAATAACAGTGTCTGATTCATATCTCACGCTGTTGGTGGACAGTTACATTGATCTCACCCTTTGAATCTTTTGTTTATAAGCATGATGCCTGTATATACGTCATAGACAGTTTAATGACACGAGGCAGGCTGCAGTATAGGTCACTGAATTCTCCATGTTAGTGGACGGGACATGCACCAAATGAAAAAGTCAAAGTACACATTATTTTAGGTATAGTTCTTATCACACTGATGTTCAAGTGCTATTTCTTCCACTAAGTTTGGTTTCAATTGAAAAAGGTCAACAGCTGAGACTGACTCACTATTGTTGGAGGGCATGCATCCGAGGGACCTGCTGTTCAGTCTCTAACTCCAAATGGATAAGTTAAGATAAGATTTATTGATCCCGTGCCAGAGAAATTCCCTTGTCACAGCAGCAGAGAGTCAAAACAAGGTAGACAAGAGAACATGTGAAAGAAAAAACTGAATAATAAATCAAATCTTAACACCTAAACAGCTCCGTGCTCTGCAGGAGAAGAGAAACCACAACAGTGACAGATGCAAAATAAATACAAGAAGAAAAGACAAAGATAATTCTTCAGGTCAGGTTCTTAAAAATTCTCAAATTTGCATTCCTGCACTCTGCATCCTTGAATCAACTGCCCACAGGGAGCCACTCTTTCTAGTTCTGCCTCTGTTTCCTCATTAAGTTCAATATTTCTTCTACTTAATCATATGCAAGAGAGACAGTCTCACTCTGTGTTTTCAGTTTAGCTTGTTGAGGATTAAAAAGAACGACTAATTTGGGTTTGTGCGTTCCTCCACCTACACACATATTCAGAATGAACACAAACCATGAATAGTGTCAGTCTGGTTGCTCGACACTTGGGCCTGGATCTCTCTCAGCTTTTCACTCGTCTACCTTCGTGTGAAGAGCAGACATCTGTTTGGGAGGAGAACTCCTCCTCACTCTTTGTAAGAAATAAAACTCCCCCTATTGTTCTTTCTTTTCACCTTTTGTTTCAGAAAAGTTTTTGTATGTTTGAATAAATAAGAATAATACGAGAATCTACTGTATGAAAATTATCCCAAACCAAGAATTTTGGAATTTAGTTCAGTTGTTTTGTCGGAGGTAGAATGACAATATGAACATTATTTGCATTTCTGTGACCAGACACCAACTCATTAATATAACAGTTGAGTCTTATCACTCAGACAACTCCTACTTTATCAATTCCTGTATAGATTGACATCAATTTGTTACATTACAAATTATTATTTATGGCTAAAAAAATCTATAAATTTGCTCAAAATACTTGGAACCATATAAGAAATTCAAAATCTTAAACCTGACTCTCGAGTGGAAGACACAATCAATATAATTTAGTTCATTATTTAGTTCATTTTGCAGCAGCATAACCTTCAAAAATTCATATCTACTTGAATTTCAGAGGCACTTATCTGAATCTTAAATAAACTTTTTGTATGTAGGTACGCTGCTGCTGTCTGAGGTGTAGAAATGCTAATAGAAGACTTTTGCAGCTCCTGGTTACTGAACCTTAAAAACGCTGCGTGTATTATTCAGCGTTTAAGTAGCACAGCGGCTTCATTAGTTGCAATTAATTTCCCTAATTGCACTTTTTAACAGGCCCTCCATTATTGCACCATGTATTTTACAGCAGCACCAGGTTTTATCTAATTCTAATCATCTTGCCCTCAGCCTCAACACTTACTCTATAAAAGGTTATTGTGATTTGGGTCGTTGCAAACGTTTGGCGGGGCCGTTAGTAAGTAATTATGAATTCTTTACTCTGAGCAGCTTAAAGTCACAAAGACATGAAGCAGCTCTGTCCTCTGCACTAAGTCGGAACTGTCTGAAAGGAAACTGCTCAGTGTCGAGGACGAATTTGTTTTAATCCCACTCATGATGAAGGTGCAGTTTATTAAAAAGGATTTGAGGCTCAGAGGAGCAGGAGGTGAGACTGTGAGTCAGTGTGGTATTCATGAGACAAAGAGGCCACATTTAAAATGAGCTGTTCATCCTTTTATTTGACAAACACTATGCCCAGATAGCATATGGATGTATGATACATATATATATAGTATATATATATATACACACTAAAATTAAGCATTATCTTTCCAAATTCGAGAAATAAAATGTAGGGAGGTGTATCTTTAATAAACACATCACTGTCTCAGTCTGCCGGGTGCTCTCTGTTTCTCAGCAACAGTCCTAAACTAATCCTAAAACAGTTTCACTTTTCACTGCAGCATTGGAGCCGTTAACAAGCCGCACATGGATCAAATAGATTAAGGGCACCTTGCCTGTGATTGGTGCCGTTGATTGTGAATGACTCTGGTGGCTGTGATTGCCAGGACCTGTTGTGTCTGCAGAGACTTTGTTAAAACGTAGGTTAGCGATGGTGAAGGATAGAGAACACATGTCCCTGTGCCCAAATTAATTCTGCACAAGCCTCACAGCATGAGTGAGAGGAGAGAGGCCGAGGCCTGCTGAAGTGTCGGCTGAATTAACAAAGGACCAGGACAAAGAGGTGAGAAGCTCGAGACATGCAACGTAAGTGAACTATGACAGACGTCCCCATTAAACAAGAAGCAGCTGGCAGCCGAGCGCTCAAACAGAGAATGAGCGGCTCTGACAAAATGGGAACATCGCGGAGCAGGGTGGAGAAACTGAGCTCATCCTGGTGGAGCGGAGCAGTGACACCACGCCACCAGTCAGAGCCACAATCCAGGATCAAGCATCTACGAAAACACCAGGGGACGAACCACTGCATGAGAGAGAAGATGAGCAGAGGATGAAGAAGACGACGTCCTCCATGACCGAGGCAGAACTAGAGCAGGCCCCGAACACCAGATCCATCAGGACGTTGTTCTACCTCAACAGACAGGAACCAAGACGAAGGTTGTGCAAAGACACCTCTGAGACAGTCCAGCACAGAGTAGCAGGGTGTAAGATGCATGCTGGGTAATACTTGACGTCTGTATGCTAATGTGCTCTAATATCTAATTAGCATTTGTCCTTGGTGGAGACCAGCGAGCCCTCATGGCTGTTGCTTACGGAGCGGGAGGATTAGTATTTGCCATCAGGTGTAAACACACACACACACACACACACACACACACACACACACACACACACACACACACACAAATCTCATACACACAATCCCCCACTTATATCCTGCACTCATGAGGACCTTCACCGGATCCCTTCACACATTCATTCATTTTAAAAGTAACCCGTTTCAAAGGGATCGTCTCTTTGATCTGTGTCACATTCAAGCTTTAACCCTCAAACGGCCTTTTGAAGAAAAATGAATGAATTCTCCAAAAGTGTCTCTTTGTTGAACCGGTCCTCAGAAGTGTAGAAGTGAAGAGTGTAAGAGCACACACACACACACACACACACACACTCCGGAGAGTTACTTTAACGTCCTTTAACATCAGCACCTGCTGACGATGACCTCGCTCCTACCTGAAGTCAGATATATAAATAAAATAACAGAACAGTGAATTGCACAAAATGATAATAATTTATGAGGCAGGTGAGAAAAAAGCACCTGCACTAATGTATTCTAACAAAAAACTGCTCCGCTTTGTTTTAGTTGACTGTGTCACAACGATGGTGAATAAACTCTGTTCTGTTGGAGGCTGCAGGTGGGGACATGTTGTTTTGTGTTCCTGTTAATGTGTTGTTGATGTGTTTCACCTCGTCTCGGCTTTCATGAGCAGGCTTGACGTGGTTGTTGGACAGTTTGATTTTTATTTGCCAGGTGCTGAGTTATTTGTGAAAGTCCAGTTTTTAATCACAGTAAACAGAGATCGGGTAATTTACGTGTAAAATGTCGAAAACAAGCCGTATCGTAATCCGTCCAGTTGTTTTTGAGAAATCCTGTTAATTAAATACTGTTTTAAAATAAAGTTTTACCTCCAAACATCCTCTTTCTTCTGTTAAATTCCAATAAATAAACGTCCTCTGGTGACAGAGAGGAAACTGACAACCTGGTGGATTGTTCCTCGTTTTTTCCTGAAGCATCTGTCAGATCCTCCTCCTCTCTAATTAGTTATCCTGCTTTCATCTGTTGTTGCTCGTGTCATTTGTCGTGTTCGCTCAAGGTAATGGGATGCACACGTACCTGTATCTCTTTTTTCAGTCCTGTCGTCCTGTCAGCTCTCACGTTTGCAGCAGAGGAGTCGCTGATGTAGCCGTTAAACGAGTAACTGTCCCTGCTGAAGGCTTCCAGTGATGGATTTAACGGCGTGAAGCTGGAGTATTCTCCTCTTGTTTGGCCTGCAGGGGAAAAGTCTGCTGCTCTGGCCACTAAATGATCAATCTAATGTCGTTCGATCAGCAGATTGGCCTTTCTGGATAAATCTCATTAACTCTGGAACAAAGCATTCCCCCATCACTCATCAGGACAAAATGTCACAGTAAATTGGCACCTTTGCTCCGTGTGCACTGAGAATTCATATGAGCCCATGAAACCTTCTGCTCACCTCCGTGCAAAGACTCCACCTCTGGATATATAAAGTTCACCGTGTCCTGCAAGATGTGGTCGTCAAAAGAAAAGTACCTCGTGGTGTATTACATCACACATGGTGCTGAGGAACAAACAGGAAGAGAGCGGCTGTCAAATGGATCTAAACGATACTGATTCAAGATTCGATTGTAGATTCACTTTCACATATGAATAAAAACCTAACGATATTTGGTGTTTGTATTATATATATATTATATTATCAGACACAGAAAACACATATGTTGAATAAATATATACATTAGGATACTACACACAACTATATGGAATTACACACCTTGAATAAATAAGATGTGAATATTGCTCATATTGAACGAAACTGCTGAAACTAATAATTAAAAATGTGATAAATATAACATATATGCTGTATTGGAAAGTACTGTAAACAGGGTGTATTGAGAGAATATACTGAGTAAGTAATTTTTTGAAATGCATTATTCACCCGATAATTAATTATTGCTGAGAGTTATGTAATCCTGAAGCCACAGAAGACTATTCGAAGACTCACAGCTGTTTTCCAACAAATAGTGTTTCTATAAAATGGGTCATGTGTTGTAAATACAGGATGCAGCATATTGACTCGAGCTGTAAACACAGAAACACGGCAGCAGATCTGTTTTCATCTGACAGGTGCTGCAGAAAGTAAGAGGAGCCAGAGCAGATGATCCACTCTCCTCCACTCTCCAACACAGAGTCAGACATCTGTGCCGAGCAGAGGGCAACCTGCGATACTCAAACACACCTCACGCATGTTCTCTCGGCTCCGAGTCACACCCTGATCGATGGTCGGACAGAAGCAGACAGGAAGGAAAATCATCTGGGGATGTTTATCAGAGGACGATGAGAAGGAAGACGACACAGGAAATAGAGCATTTTGCTGTTTCGTTGGTGGTTTTCAAAATTTGGTGGAAAAAGACACAAAAGGAGCGTAACTCGGCTGATATACGTTCAGAGTAGAGTCGCTTTGTGCTCATCCTCTGGGTGTTTTCTCTTTTACTCTTGAAAACGAGCGTTCAGAGCCTTTACCTTCAGGGAGGGAAGGAAAACTTCAAAGATAAAACCATGTGGTAACTTCGAAGCAGCGGGGATAGTGAGGAGGAAAACTGCAAAAATCGAGCAAAACTAAGAATTAATGTTGAGAGTTCACTGGATGTTTTGTTTTTTGGGTCCACTTGGTTTCTGTGCATTTGCAGCCGGCTCTCTGCCAACATGAACAATAAAAACTAAAGCGCTCCCTGCCTCCTCACAGGTGCTGCAAATGAAACTGTTGACATAATGTAGCACACAGCTCATAAACAGGAAAAATGGGCCATTTATTTCCCTGCAAACAGTCACGTGACCGCCTGTGACATTTCCAAGCAAATGTCATTGTAGCACTCAGAGGAGAGGGAGGTGGAAATTTAATTTACAAGTCATTTATTGAACTGCAGCTCTCGAACAAAAGACAATAGCTGAGATGGGATAAATACTTGAAGATTCAAAGGTTGAGGGTGTGACACTGGAGGAGTGAAGGTGAATGAGGATGTAAAAAAGAATAGCTGGACCCATAAATACCATACATAAAACTGTTTGTAGAGGACGGGACCGGAAAGGGAAGCTAATGCGGCACTTTATTCAAGTTTCAATAGTAGTCTACGAGAAAATGTCTCCACTTGATTTATGACGTTTCCTGATGAGTTTATCGTCTCAATCTTCACTTTCAAATCTTTATACATAAAATAAAAGTTCATACCAAGTAAACACTTCTTTGTCTGCATTAGCATCTGCTGCCTGAGACATACGACGCATCACTCATTGTGTGCAGGTCATTTTCTCCGGAAATCTAAAACAGGTCAGCAAATACGTGAGAAAAAAAGTCCAGGATTATCATTATCTTCCCTGTGCAGGGGGAGTCCCAGCTGATGAACACCCTGAACGTTAATCGAGGCAAGAAAAGTGCGGTGGATGCAGAGCAAAGCTTCCCCGTAAACACAGGTGAAATAAATAACGCAAAATGGTCGACCCTTTGTTCTAATAGCGACCATAAATAGGACAAAAGTGTCCATAAATACAGAGCAGCGCTCGGTGAAGCAGAACAGCTTCCCAGGGGGTTTTATTCTGCGGCTGCTGTATTCCTCTTCCTCCAGGTCCTGTTTCAGCCTGGTTTGAATTGCTTCCCATTATCGTCTGCAGAGAGGCTGCTCAGCTGTTAACACCTGCAGTCACTCAGACCTATCTTAATGGAGATCTCCCTCCGAGACCGAACAATCTCTACAATCACCACTTTGGCAGCGAATACCAACTGAAAACACAAGACGGTTAAGAGTTAACGCCCAGCAACACAAATAAAGCTGCACTTTTACAGAATGGATTGAAGCTCCGTAGATTTTAAAGTTGCAAGGATTTCTTAAAATCAGTCGGTGAACTGCTGAAAGAGTTTCGATCGTTCAAACAATTTGAAATTTTTGAGTTCAACTGAAATGAACTATCAACGCATAGTATGGAGAGAAGGCTCATTCCAGTCCTGTAGACTTATACATGAGGTTGAGCATAAATTGAATAAAGTATGTATTTGAACGGTACAATCTTACATTTCAACAAGGCTCCCTTATGGTATTGATTCGAGAGTCTCTGCACCGAGGTTGAAGAATGGAATGATTTTGGAACGGTAAATTAGAAAAACTCCATTTAGCACGGACTAAAATTCAATAGATGAGACGAATCACCGAGATCACTGGTGTGCGACGGGGTGGAGATGTCAACTAAAAAAAAAGAAAGGATTTTACATTCCATTATTAATAATTCATGTTAATTTAACATCCAACAGTGTGAATTTCAATAAAAAGTGGTCAAAGTCAGTCTGGGTCAGTGCAGCTTCAGTATTCGACCCATCAAAGAGACGAGGTCATAGAGTATTCTGAGTGTTCTACATCTTTGTGAGAACCAATAGAGCAAAAACCCAAAGGATAGTGTGTCTCCATAAAATCAATCAGGACTGATGTCTCAAAAAATCTGAAAAAAAACATTTCATATCTAACCTTATTACCTTTTTGTGCAGTATTGAGTTCTGAAGAGTGCCCGGTTTCTAAAGTTGGCATTGAAGCTCTTTCTTATTCTGTCTTTGATTCGCTGGTCAGATATTTATTTGATCCACGTAAATCTACAAACTTTGCAGACTTTTTACTCGATTTCACTTTTATGGCAAAAGTTCTTTATTTAACACCGATGTAACGAAATACGTTTATTCTATTAATTATTGACTAAATTAACGAAATGCTGATAATGAACATTTTCAAGTGATAACGGCACATTTGAAACTTTCATTTTGATAATGATGATAATTCATTCAATAATGAAACCTTATTGATTACATACTAAAGTTTCCAAAGACCAGTTTATATGATGAAAACTTGGGCGCTGATCTACAAAGTGGTGCCTTTTCCCACTGTGAGATATTTCTTGTTTTGCTCTGAGAGAAATGTTCTGATATTTGACTTCGGAGCCCCAGACTTCGGTTACCATTAGAGAAACAGGAACAAAGCATCAGACGGAGGTGGTTTTCTTCTAAAATCCTGTGCGCTGTCTCGTCCCCTCGATCTTCAGCCTCTCTTTCAACAGGCGTCAGGGCGCTGAACCTCAGAACACCTCACAGATCACAGCGCCACATCAGCACGTCCTTAAGAACTGTTTTCTCAATTTAGAGTTAATAGGTCAGACTCAGCTGAAAGTTTCTACTGCAGGACACAACAAAAAGGCTTATAGACAGACAGACAGACAGACAGATAGATAGATAGATACATGACAGTCTTACGTCTTTGCCATCTATCATTGTTCTGTGTCATGATTAAAACGCCCATCGCTGCAGACTTAATTGCGCAGTCAGTCGGTTTCTCCCGTGGAGCCAGATATGAATTAGGCAGAGAGCAGCCGACAGGCCGCACTGACAGAGTATAATTGCAGTAAAAGGTCAACAGAGACCCAATCTGCCCCAGTGACAGGATGGGAAATGTTGGCTGAGTCCAGGAGTGTTAGACACTGGCACAGACTGAGACACAGCTGCTGGTCATTACTGAACTGTTTCAACCAGAGCGTTTACTCCTGTTGTTGGTGCTACATCAGTATATACTGTGTATATATATATATATATATATATATATATATATATATATATATATATAGTTACATGGATGAAATGTATCACATGGCATTACTGTGTTAGATCCCTAAATAATTATGGGTAGGTTCAACTTTTATTTGTGCAAATGGATCAACAGACTTTCCTAAACATGTATTTTCACAGTTATGTCTCTGTCTCTGTTTCTTGAAGATTTTCTTAAGCCTGTTTAGAATTAATATGTCAAATAAATAGAATTCACATTTGTGTTTATTCTGATTTTTACGTTATTGATAGAATGAGCCATAAAAAAGCTTTTAACATTAAGAAAAGATGAGAAAGAGACTTTTGCTTCGGGCTCTGAAGCCCCAACCCAACAAATATGCACAGTACACAACACACATCAAAATACACATACACGCCATGAAGCATCAATGTTTCATTTGCCACGGTTTTAGTTTCCTCCTGCTGAAATCCACCTCAACTAGAAGCTTCAAAACAACAAAGCTGCGTCCTGGTGTGAGGCTTCCCATAATAAATTCATATGAACTAAGCTGGAGTGCTCTTGTATTTCTTGACATGAGACAAACAAGGTAGTTTAGGAGAGAATTGGTTGAGAAATCTTACAAAATACAACTTTGATTCCAAAATAATCTCTGCCCCTAAATGAAAGATACGATAAACCACTGGAAGAACCTCCACAGGCTCATTTATGATGCGTTTCCGTATGAACGTCACTTTATCTCGTGGTTCTCGCACTTTCTCTGAACACTGTTCACTGAGAAACTTGTCTCTTGTTGCCTCCCTGCCTGAACTCTAATCCTGTGCTTCAGGACCATCAACTCACATTCTGCCTCCCGTCACCTGCAGCCATACGTCTGCTTGTATTCTCCCCCTGGTCATCTCTGTTTGTTGTTTTGGAAACTTTCTGTTTTAATCCTTGCACCAATGGATTCTCCAACTCCAAATCTAATACCCGCTGCACATCGACTTTAGGTCTGATTCAGCCCTCCTGCTGACTTAAGTCTGATGGGAACAGATTTTCTAAATGATCCTCGGAACCTCGCTGATTCAAAACCAGGTTTCAACTGCGAAAACCTGCAATAGCCAATGAGAGCAAACTGACCAATGTTGCGTATACTTCAGAAGCGAAACATGGCTGTCTGCAGACTAAATAAGATTTTAGGAAAGTTTGTTTTGCTTTGTCTAAACACCAAGTGTGTGGTTCTGCATTCTCAGATTAAAAGATTTTAAAAAATGGTCATTATGTCTTTTGTGTCCCACGTTTTCAAAGTCAGGTAAGATTTGAAAATCCTCTTTTTTCTGTACAGTGCATTCAGTCTATTCATTAAACATTCTTCATTATGTGTGTCTGCGACTGTGTCTGCCATCTCAGTCCGACAGCCAGGTAAAAACTTTAAACTTTTCCATGAAACTTTCCTTTCCTGCAAACGAACACATGAAAGACGATATCTGAAAGATGCTATAATCACATAAAGTTTGAATGTTTACTGGAATCAGGGTTTGAACTGAGGTCCTCACAATTCAATGGGAATGTCTCTCACCAGCAGATCTGAGCGGTCACTGCTCAACGCTTCTAGTTGTGGCTTTTAAAAGATCATTCTTCAGAGCCAAGACTGTTTTAAAGGATCTTTCTTTAAAGGTTTCAATATATAAAACCAAATAATTCACACAACTGAGAGGAATCACAGACCAGCTAAAGCAAGAGGCTCTGAAATGTTACTGCACAAAACATACGAGACATCAAACAGCCTGTACTTTGCAATCTTCCAATCTCAGACTTTATCTTTTCAGCGCTCGAGATGCTCACGAGTGAATCTGAGAAAGGAAAGAAAAACACAAGGGAGAAGAGCATCAGGGGCAAAACCAAATCCATCGATCCATCTCCCCAACATCTCAAATATTTCCGCAAAATAAATAAAACCGACTCCTCGGTTCTTGCCATCGGGAGTTTGGGCATTAAGTGATACAGCTGTGTCTGAAAACACATGACCTCCAAGTTCAGCCCACACCAAGATTCAAAACTGAGATCAATACAAACTTTGCATGATCCTGCTGGGAATGTAATGAGCTATGACCTGGACGAGACTGGGCAGACCACCAAAACAAAATCGTTAGCATCAGTATAAAGGTGAATAATAAAGTATCAGAATCCTCAAAGCCTGGATTGGATCTTTTGTCAGTCTAAGTACCACAATTTATTAAATTGTCAAATTGTTTTAACACTTTAAGTTGATTTTAATTTTTATGCTTTTGAAGCCACTGGTTCCTCTGCCACTGAATATTCATTATATTGAGTTGCAAAGTAAGTAAGAGCAGAACAGTGTTGAAATTCATTCACAACTCAGTTTTCAAGCCGACAAGAAAAGAGGATCAACATGATGCTGTTGTTAGTGTGTGTGTGTGTGTGTGTGTGTGTGTGTGTGTGTGTGTGTGTGTGTGGTCCAAGTATTAGCTGTGGGGAGTAAATCTGTGTGAACAGGGACATAATAGGGACTTGTCTTCAGCTCCCCATAACACACGTCATTAAATTTTAAGGTGAAGAAGTCATGAAGAAAAAAAGGAAAAGAAGAGTGAGAGAAAGAGAGATTGATGGATTGTGTTGACAAAGAGCAGAGATCTGTGGCAGTGAATTATTACATGTTGCTATGAGGGAGCTGTCGTGTAGCTCGGCACTTTGTAAAGGCTCATTTCCCCTCAGCATCACATGAAAACCAACAAACACCCAGAAAACCCTGCTCTCCGGATAGGAACTATTACATGGAGGCCGCCTGAGGCCAGAGTCTGCGTGACCGTCACTACGTACACTGAGAGTGAAGCTGTGAGGAGGGAGAGCACCAAGCTGCAAGACCTGTGTTTAAACACCATGCGCTGGTGCAGTGTGACGCTCACCAGCAGATAAATGATCCACCAGCAGACTGATTCATTCTCTAACAGTTCTTTAAACCTGCCTAGAGCCAGGAGACGGAACAATGGAGGATTTTAAATTCAAATGATGATCTGAGGTTCAAAGTTTTCAAGACGTCTCAGTTATGAAGATCTGTGACAGAGAGAAATGCTCGGCAGCTCAGAGGAAATTATACAGTTTACTGCAGAGAATGTGGGTTGTGCTATTTTCTGCCTACATTTACTGATGTGTTCGGTATTGATGCATTTGCGACTTGAGTGAATCCTCATTACGTTAACAGAAAACAAAATCCAGTCACAACTCTGTTTCCTGCTCGTATTTGCAGTTTATGACACAGAAAACTGTGTCTCTGTTCTCACCTGTGTGTGTGTGTGTGTGTGTGTGTGTGTGTGTGTGCATCTCCGTTCAGCCTCTACAGAATAAAATACAATGACATTATTAATTAACTCGCACTCAGGGAGGAAACCTCTTCACTCTGCAGAGTCCCATCAAACTCACACTGGAGAACTGAGCTCACACCACATGGAAACACTTAGAGAGGGGTGTGATGCCCCTGAATAAAAAGTAAAGGCTGCATCTACTAGTACATGTGTTTTACGTAGATGCAGCAATACATCAACTTTTTTGACTGAATAATGAGACGTTTTTATATTTTCACTTCAACAGTAGTATGTGTGGGCAGAGAGCAGGGTGTGTCATGTAAAGTTTTAATACTGTAAACATAAGCAATTAATACTTATATGTACTGCATGATGATTTCATTCTAGTTTGTATTTCTGTGCCGTTTGTTTAACTTTAACTTCATGATTGTATATTTAATTCAGTAGATCATAAATGATGGGGAGCATCTTGTTTGCTCTGGATGCACAAAACTAATGTATAATACATTTCATGGTCTTCTCCACTGGCCAAAAGCTACTGTATATATTATAAAAGGTTATGGTCCCTCTGGGGTTAATTATGCAGTGGTAACAAATCTTAAACTCTATCAACCTGTCAGATTGAAATATCAGACTTCATGAATAATTGGTCAGCTGTCAGTAAAGTCAACAGTAAAAGTTGGTGTCATACCAACATCGAGTCATTTGTTTCCATATAGTGGCTTCAGAGCTGCATCAGACACATGCAGGCTTGTGTTCACTTTTTATTTATGTCTCGTTTCTCTTGAGTTTCTGGTCAAAATTAAATTAAAAAGCTTGAAAGCTCTCCAGCTAATGATCAGAAACGTATTAAACACTTGTTGAGCCTGAGCTGATATTTGATGCTCCGACACAATCGGTGACATCAAGATTATTTTGCGAACTCTTCACACTTCAGATAATCGGGAACACCCCGCACCAGCCCTGAGTCTGATTGACTCTATAGACTAATCTACTCTTTGTGAATAAACCCTGAGAATATAAATTCTCTCAGTTCTGAAAATATTTGCTGCCCTTTGCCTTCAGTTTATATCACAGGTTGTTTAGTGTTTGTCAACAGCTTCACGGTCTCATTATATGCACATCAGCTGTTGTGCTGTTGGCAGCGCTGGTTAAATTAAGACCTTGCGTCTACATGACTACAGGACCCACTGTGTACTGCGACACTAAGAACAAACCAGAATTAATCATCTAATACACACAGTGCATGACAGCTGCTGACACATGTAGGCAGCCCCCACTGATTCGCCTGCTTCATTAGGAATTTTAAAAAGGCTGCTTTGAATTCACAGAGGCTGGAGTTTCACCACTCTGAATGTTAACTAGCCTCTTTTCCTTTCCCCACAAATATTTTGACTTCAAGGTGAACAAATTATTGTTTTTCTTCTCACAGGATCAAATCTCTGAGAGGGAAAAGTTCACCAGGGTTCTCGACCCTCTGCAGCCAAGTCTCATTTGTCATTCAGGTTGTGCACAGCTTTATTTTGAGGTGTTTAACTCCCGTGGTTGTGTCTCAGTTTGTGAGCTCCATCAAACAGATTAGCTTTAATCTCAGAACACTGAGGGGTTTTAAAATCAGGCAGAACGTCTGTACTCACAGGACAAATGGTGGGTTAATGAGCTGGTTGGGGTTTTTCTGGGGTTGTTTAACAGGAGTTGGATAGTTTTTGTGTAAACCTGGTTTAACTGCTGGTTTAGCAGTTGTTTAAGCTCTAGTAATGTATATTAATACACATAATACAGTGGTTCACCCAACCTCTAAATAAAGAGGAAACCATCAACTTCATAAATGTGCGTGTTTTAATTTCCTGTATGATTTACATGACTTATTGAAACTACTACAACGACTGTTTTGAAAATACAAACATTTTTCTCTGATGGTTTCTGCCATTTTATCACTTATGCACATTCAAGTGTTAATTTTTTCAAGTAAATTTTGTTTCAATTAGTGATTTGATGATATAAAAACTTGGTGAAACTTCATGATTGACACCTGGTTCAGTAGTTACCCTAGTAGTAGTACCACAATATGAGGTTTGTGTATTTGTTTAGAAGTGAAGCTTTAGAAAAAACTTATCTCAAAGATGTCAAGTGAAGAACTCACCAACTCAAATCATTTTCACTATGATAAAACCCTGATCTCAAACAGATTTCCATCCTGAAGGAAAACATTGTTAGTCTTAATCTAAATTTTCATAATTGCTAAAAGACATTGGCCTTTTCTTCTGCCGTTGCCCTTCTGCGTGACATTTACATTACAAAGTCTCCGAGGTGTCAGCTCTCAAACACAGCCTCATTATATGCACATTTTATTTCAAAAGGTGAACACATCATGTTGAACTGAAGCTTTTCATATCGACCGCTCTCCTGCTTTTCCACCGACTTCAGCAGCTCATTAAGATTCTGTCCTGATGAAATCAGCATTTCAGATGTGGCCACAGGCGAAGCCGCTGATGATCTCGTCACTGCACCAGTGAAGAATGGATGAGAGGCAGACATTTTTCCTGACAGAGGATTTTTCCTTTTTTCAAAGAGGGTTTGTTTCAATCAGTCTTTACTGAAAGCTGAAACAGGTTTTCTGGTCTTATTTTCAGCTAAATTCTTATCTATTATGTAAGACAGTACAATATGAGCCCTGTTGCTCTCATGCCAACCAAGATAATTATTACAATAACTATGTGGGAGCCACACATGTAGAATGCCTGAACTTTTGAATATGGCTTGAAAACCCTTGGTTTTCATTTCATTCTGATTTTATGTGGGGATATACATTGAGAATCAAAATTTAAAAGTAAAAATCCATCCATCCATTGTCTTCCATGTATCAGAGCTCAGGTCACAGAGTATTCTAGACATCCCTCTTTCCACAGCCACACTTTCCAGCTCCTCCTGTGGGATCCCGAGGCCAGAGAGGATACAGTCCAGGCTCCTGCCTTTACCTGCTGTCACAGCTCCGCTCCCTGATGACCTTGGCTGCAGGTGGTGAGTCCACATGGTGGTGGTCCTGGTGGAATAAAGATCATTCACCTGCATTCAGTGACTCTAATGTGACTTTTCACTCTTCTCTGGTCTATTTTACACGGATGGAAAGTGGAAAGGTTTCAATTTGGCACAAAATCAAATAAATAGGTCAGTTTTTTCACCTTAAACTGTTGCCAGAAGCTAATTCTGTCCTCTGTTAGAGTTTTTGATGTAAACTGGACAAACTTACACCAATGCTGCTGTTTAGTGCTAAAATAAGCAGTTTGTGTCATCTGGTGGACAAATGGAGAATCACAACCAGCCGGCATGGTTGTGTATTTACAATAATACTGTACATTGCCAAAAAGTCCTAAATGTAGTGGAGCATAAAGTACAATATTCCCAATTAAATGTAGTGAGTACTATTGAAAGAGAAGTACTAAAGGACCGTACACATAATAATAATAATAATAATGTATAATAATAAATATACATTTATATAGCACCTTTCATGGTACTCAAGGCTGTTCTACAGAGTTCAGGAAAATTTAATTAAAATGAGTAGAAATAAAAAATTTATCAAACCAATAACAGAAAATAACATTGACCTACAAAATAAAATAAATGTACGTTAATCTAAATGTGTAAATGTAATTAAATCATTTTCACATAGGGATTCAAGCTATATCTTGAGGAAGCAGATCAATAATTCAAAATGTATTTAAAATAATCATGTATTAATTTACTTTGATATTAGATTTTTTTTTTTAAATCCTTTACTTTACAAGTTTCTTAAAAGTCCCTGTAAAGTTTTTTTTTGTGCACTGTCCCTTTAAAAGTGTCTCTCGCGCTTTTTGGCCTCTGTCGCTCTCCGTCGAACCCGGAAGTGTTTGCACAGGGTGTCTGGTGGAGCCACGCTCAGCGCCACAGGTTCAAGTCCGGACATATCGGCGCGTGTTAACGAGTATCAGAGAAGTGAGAGATGTCCGGGGGCAGCCGCCTGGAGAACGCGAACCCGGTGATCTTCCAGCGGTCCGGAGAGAGGCTGCTGACGGCGACCGACGAGGATGAAGACGTTCACGACCCCATCGACGACAGAGAGATCTTCGATATCCTGTTTCCGTCGGACAGCGACTTCACTTCCGCTCCTGTTGGAGATCCATTCGAACTCCTGCTGTGTTCATTCTGTCTTTACTCGTGCTAACACGTGAGCTAGCGCTAGCATGTACTCAGAGATGGGTGGTGTGAAGTAAACACAAACAGCCATCTTGGTTTTTTTTTAGATCATCGGAGTCTCTTGTAAGAGTCAACAACAACAACAACAATAATAATAATAATAATAACAATAAGAAGAAGAAGACAGGTGTCCTCCATGTTGTCTCCTCTCTCATGTTGTGTCTTTAACTAAAGTTACATCTGATCAGATCCATCAACGACCCGGAGCATCCTCTGTCTCTGGAAGAGCTCAACGTGGTGGAGCAGATTAGAGTCAAGGTACGATCCTGTCATCCTGCTTGTTGTATTTCTACTTTTACTACAGGATGAATGTGGGGGAGAATACTATATACTATATATATATATATATATATTTGGAAGTTGCAAAAGTAAAAATTGAAACCAGTCCCAGCTGACATGAATTCAGTACGTGGTTTATTAATCTTCTGTCCTGTTGTCGTAGGTCGATGATGCAGAGAGCACCGTCGGTGTCGAGTTCACTCCCACAATCCCTCACTGCAGCATGGCAACACTCATAGGTCTGTCAATCAAAGTCAAGCTGCTGCGCTCCCTGCCCGACAGATTCAAGGTGCGCCGGCTCCAGAGATGCACGTTCAACACCGCCCCCCCCCCCCCTGTTTATTCTGAGTTCACGTGAACACAACTTGTATTTTTCTCGTTTCCTCTCAGATCGATGTCCACATCACTCCTGGGACTCACGCCTCGGAGGAAGCAGGTAAAAACAATAACAACCCCTATTTTTCCATCCACTGTGACATTTACCTCGGATATATCCTGTTGACTTTCCTGTGTTTATCATGTTTACTGGTCAGTTTTCAATGTGATTCTATGTTGTGTGACTTGTTTCACTGTGTTTTTGTGGTTTCATGTGCAGTGAACAAACAGCTGGCCGACAAAGAGCGAGTGGCAGCAGCTCTGGAGAACTCCTCGCTGCTTGAGGTGGTCAACCAGTGTCTGTCCAGCAGGAGCATCTGAGCAGCCAATCAGCTCTGCGTCTTCTTCTTTCAGCGTCCGATAATATTTTGCAGCACAACTCTCTGATCAGCCAGAAAAGCCTGCTATTAAGATGCTAGATACAAGAACAGGAAACATAGTATTCACTGTGTTAAAGAGATCAATACACGTGTTTGTCATCTTGCAGAATAGTCTGAACAAAGCAGAGGATTTATTTGATTTGAGGATTTTATCAGAGAAAGTGAAGAAATTCTTCTGGTTACGTTTTATTAAGGTTGATGCCTGTTTTATATAATGACATTTGTAAACTTATCAAAGGAGGAAAATATTCTGACTCATCATCTGCTCAGAGTCTGCAGAAATAATTCAATTCAGTCATATACACATTATATTAATGCTTTGGAAATTTTATGAAAAGTCTGCCTGTCTGTAATTTAAATAAAATAATGAAGGTAGTTTTTTTTTTTTCAAAGCTTTGTTTCATCCAAGTAATATTCAGACCGACTGACATCAATATGTCAGTGTCTCAAAAGTGAGATTTCAGTGTTCACTCCATGTCAGTTCACACCCTTACTTATAACTTGTGTAAAACTACTTATGTAATGTCGTTATTAGTCCACCAGGAGGCGCCCTTGTCCTTCTTCTGATGATTCAGCTGTTTCCAGCTGTGGAGGGTGAGAATGTGAAGTTTCTTTCCATCAGATCATAGGAGAACATCTGGCAGAACAAACTGCAGCATGTTCTTCCACAAACTCCCACCTCACTGACCTCAACAAACCGAGAGACTTTTCTAAAACACGCACACACACACACACTCACACAGATCTGATACAAATACAACAGATACTGAGACACGTGTTTTTATTTGAAAAAACATTGTAGTTACTTTACTTGTGTTTGTGACACCTGAGACTCAATTATCTGTCAAATGACTGAACCTGAAGTCACTTCAAAATAATCTCAAAGAATATTTTACCCCTTTCACTCAATTTTACATTTTTATTTAATTTATCCTTTTTTTTTTCATTTTCCTCTTTTAATATCTGCATCTCTTTTATTTTACTCTGGATTTCTTGTTGGTTTGAGACTCTGCTCTCTGACTTTAAATAGTTTAATTTGTCCTTGTGTTTAATATCCCTGTAAATCACCTTGAATCTATATTATAAATTAATATAATATTACAAATCAGTTAACTATATAAAACAGTAAAAAACAAATAGACCTTTTCAGAATATCTGCGACACCACAGGAGAAAAACACATTGAACTGCACAACAACAAAATGAACACTCATTAGTGTCACAACACTGAGCCTCAAGTATCACAGACACACACACATGTACTTGTTGTGGAGGAATAACTGTTGTTCCTCAGGCTCCACTAAAACAGATCCTTTCTCCCCATGTTCCACATCTGGAAACATTGCATCACTGCTAATACCCCGGATCAGAGACCCAGCCGGCACAGCTGCAGCTGCAGCAGCCAGAGCCATGAATACCCAGAGTTCAGTCAACAGGAAGCAGAGAAACCAGAAGTCAGTTCAGGACACATCTAATGAATGGAAATGTATTAGAAAGTAGCTCTGCAGAAATAAGCCCGGTGAACCCTCTATCTGTTGAACCCCGACTCTACATTGACATTTATGATGCAGTTCGAATTCTAATAATATAAAAATATTGGAAATAATGTGTCCACCAACAGTTTCCTTTCCCTCTTATGAATAGGCCCAGGTGGTTGTTAGCTCAGGGCTGCAGCTGAACAGTCGTCGGGGGGTCTGGTCAGTTTGGATGATATTGTTTCTTAGACATGTGTGTGTGTGAATATTACGTTTCACTCGTCTGTTCGTTTATTTGTGAGCAAGATTCCACAAAAACGACTCAACTGAACTTGCTGGATGTTCCCATGTATGTTGGAGTAACGGCTCCTGTTTGCCCAGATCTGGGCCACACGTCAACCAAAGCAATGCCGAACGTCAGCCAAAGGTTGCCCGAATTCGTTTTTTATGCTATTTTGGGCCTTGGTCACCATTTACCACACGGGTCCCTGCAGGTTACACTTCGACTGAAGCACCTGACCACAAGGACAGAAGTGTTGCGTCTGTGCCTTAAGTGGCCCAAACCCGTATGCTATCTGAAGATGTGGCTACACTTGCCCTTTATTTACCATTTATGGCCTCAATGAACAAAAAACGAAACCTCCTCCTCCGCCATGATTCAATGTAGAGTACGCTCAATATTATATATATATTTCATATTTTATTTTATATGTTATGTTTCCACCTTTTACTCGGAGCAGTTGTAACAAACACAATTTCCCCCTGGGATCAAGAAAGTATTCTGCTAACGTTCCCCACATGATGTTTCCATTAGCAGAGACTTGACTCAACCCAGTGTCTGCGTGGCTCCGGGTGGAGCCGTGTCCTCTGCAGACTTCAGGCTGCACATCGGTCCAGAGCCACAGCCTCAGCGTGTGAGACGGTCGATGGACGCGCATTAACCGCGCACAGCGTTTCCTTCTCTCTCAGGTAGGTGAAGCACGCATGTGGTGTGAGGTGTGTGTGTTTGTGTATTTGTGTGTTTGTGCGTAAAAAGCAGCGGAAACCGTGAGAGAGTCGAGTTGTCTCACAAAGCAGGAAAAAAGAAGTTGTCATCTTCTGGAAAGTGTCTGCAGCAGATTCCGGGCTGGCTGTGTGTCTCAGGGTTCGGTTTGGCTCAGAGCTGCGACTGTGGCCGCGGGCCGAGGTTTGTCCTTTTCTGTCCCCAACACAAACTGTGCGTCTTTTATCCGCTGTTTGTTTGATTCAGTGTGTGTCTGCAGTGAGGATGCAGCTGGTCCCAGGCGAACAGAGCATCGGGCCTGTGGTCAGCGAGCTGAACTGCAGTGTTTTCACATGGCGCTTTATTTTTTCTGTAGGAGCTTTGCAGAGAGTGGGACTCACACGTTTGTGCAGCTTCATGCTCGTTTAGGACTTTTACTTTCAATAATTGTGGAAAAAACCTAATCAGAAGCCTGATCTCCAACCTCACCCATGCTCAAGCAAAACCAAACACAACTCACATCTTGTCCCTAAACTTACCCAGGACCTCAGAAATGAGGCTTTACCTCATTAGGACTGAGTTTTATGGGCATGTGAGGACTGCTGGTCCCTCTAAAGTCTGTGTTTATGCTGGGAACGATCCGGAAGAGACTCACATATATGATTACACACACACACATACTCAGACACAGACAGACACGTCTGCATGACTTCTGTGGCTTGAAATGTAATGTTTATATGATTTATGTTGCCATATGAAAGACCAGTCCCCTAAATGTCTTTAGTCCTCACAGCAGGAGTAACATGCACGACTTCTTCGCCTTAAGATCTGACGATGAGCATTATCAGGATCCAATTCATGTCCCCATAAGGATGATAAGTCTCTGTAATGCATAACAAGCAGCAGATTGGAGGGGGGGGGGTAGGTGCCTTGTTCAAGGGCACACAAGCTGTGGAAGTGGGACGAACCAGTGAGAAAAGCGGGAATGGTTTTGACTTCAGCTGGAGACAGCATCCAAAATATTATCTGGCACGAAGTCAGAAAGCTCAGGAAGAGGAATTTGCATGTGTGTGTGTTTGTTCACAACCTGTTTGACAGAACGCCATTTGGCTGTAAGCACTTCCACAAACACACACACACACACACACACACACACACACATGCACACCGACTCCGAGGCTGGACTCGCTTCTATAAACATTTAGTTTATAAAGGCCTGTTTGCTTTTGAATGGAGGAATCCAGAGTAAATGAGAGTCAACGTGAGTGTAATCTGATGGGCACCAGGCTGAACTCTGTGGCCGCTCCGCTCTCCCTCTGCACCAGGCTTTTCTGAAATCTGCTTCCACTGTTATCTTCATTTCAGGAGTTTTAAATTAATTGACCGACTTTATTTGAATTGGATTTGCAATCATGTAAATCACATGTTCTGGGCTCGACTACAGTAAACACAGAAATCAGAATAGGACTAGAATGGCTCTCAATGGAGCACATGCCTCAGTCCCCTACACACACACATATAGATTTCAATTCCCAGAATATCCCTTCTGTTTTTTACTTGAAGATCGACGACGTCTGTGAAATTGCAGACTTACAGTCCAAACTTTAATGTTTTCTTTCTTGGCCCTTGTCTCCTCCTCCCATCAAGTTTCATGGAAATCTGTTCTGTGTTGATGTTTTTAATTCACACCTCAGCCTGAATCATCAGAAACACACAGTAAAACAAAAGTCTAATTCACTTTGTAATATGATCATGTTCTCCCCATGTGATTACTGAAACCTTAATCTATTGTATCATTTGATTCCAAAACCTCGTTGTGTGTATTTACATATACCACTCAACTTTGTGAGCGTTTGTCCTGAAAACAACATTTTCAATGCCTCCCCCTTCATATTGCATTGTAACTGAACGTTGCGTGTCAAGTTAGATAAGAAGAGAGAGGAAGTGCCATAAATAGTCTCATGAAACTCATGTTTGGTTTATTATTCTTTGAAATGCACATGATCACAAATTGACTGAATCATTTATTTACGACTGCAGAAAAACAATTAATTCCACTAATGTCTCCAGTCGCCTCGAGACGCGCTGCAGTCTGACAACAGGACAGCGAACGCAGCAAAGATGTTGTCAAACCTGAACCAACTGTTGAAATCAGTCGCTCTCACTGAGCCACGCACGAGATGCTGCTGGATGAACTCAAACTGTAAAGGAGGAATGTTTCCTCAAATGTTTCCTCGGATAGGAAAAGGACAATACTGAAGAGCAGTAGGGAACATGGGGCCTTAAAGCTGAGAAAGGTCATGTGATCTCATGGATCAGTTTCCTAAATCTGTCCAGTCTCACAGAGATAAGAGCTTATATAAAAAAAAAATTTCAGTCCACAAAAATTCCCGTAAGAAACTTATTTGTGACGGTGATGTCATGTTGGCGTTTCTCAGTAGTCTGAGGCTTTTATGACTAATCCATGCGACTTGACTTCATCAGGCTATTTTCTACTAGAACTAACAAGAAGTCTATCCATAGACATGTGCATGTGGTTCTTATTATTTTGGACTGAACTAGTTCCTCTGCTGGACGTCACCCAGGAGCAGCAGAGCCTGTTGGAGGATTCCTGCAGTTGACGACACGTTTTCTTCAGAGTTAAACAACATGTTGGAGGTTTTTTTGGTCGTGGTTTCTTGTTTTTACGCGCTGGTGTCGCCTCTGGTCGTGTTCTCATTCATGCACTTTGTGACAGAACTAGTTTTCAGCTCATTGCAGCTCTGAGTTCTTGGCATTCCTCAGGAGCGCAGTGGGACGAACTCGGAGTCGGTGAGGAAGCGAGGGGCTGGGTTAAACTCCTCCGCGTCTCCCCGCTCCTCCAGAGCCTCAAAATGAAGTCAGAGGCTCTTAAGGACCTCTCATCATTTCCTGCTGTGCACTCAGTGATGAGCGTTTTAAAAAGAACGCAGCATTGTTCGGTGATGTGAATCGTGTCTTGAGGTCGGAGGAGAGCATGTGCATTTGTTTAGCGTGTGCAGGCAGTAGTGAAAACACAATGCAGCACTGTGCTGTCTGTGCTCGGCTCGGTTTCCTGTGTAAACCATGTGATCCTGACCCTCTCCGTCCATCCGGCTCTCAAACTCATGACCATGTGTTGATAACGCAACATCTCAGAGTCACCAGCAGAGTTTGAAGTTATTTATAACCACAGGAAATGCAGAGGTAGTAATAATGCTGCTCTTGATTTGTATTCATCGCTCAGTGTGCGTTTCTAGTTTTGTCGACCTTTTGTATATGTATGTTGTTATAAAAATAAAACAGAGAAGTCTCTCGACTTGAATTTGACTCAGAGTCTCCGAATCTTCCTTCAATCCAAAGTGCGTCTGTCGTGTTTTTGTCTCTGGAACGATTCACCCGCTGAGATTAGACATGCTACATCTGTCACTGCTTTTAAATTCCTTCTTTAAACTTTCTTTTTTTTAAATAAAGCTTTAATCTGTGTGTAAATTTAAATTCAGGAGGTGATGTTTTCATCTGTGTGTTCGTAAATCAGCAGGATTTTCATGAAGTTTTATGGAATGGTGGCACGTGAGTCAAGGAAGAACTTCTAGAGAAGATTTTCATACATTCCTCATTTCACTGTGATATTTAAAAAAAAAACAATTTTAAATTAACAGTAGAAGGAGTACATAGAGGAGTGTGTATTTAATGTTCCTGGAGTAAATATAAGTTAATACTTAGGTTGTTTTGTTCTGTATATTTTGTCCGATGGACGCTGCAAGCCACAAACCTGCACCAGACTGAAAATCTTTTAATGAAAAGAATGAAAGGTTGTACATGTACACGTATGTAGATGTACTTGCTTGAGGTTCTTTCAAGTACAGCTGGTGCAGATACTATGACCTGGATAACTGAGATTCTTCAGACAGAATGTAAAGCTATGGCTTTGGGCCCCATGACGACGAAAAACAATAGGTGAAACTCTGTGAGTTAAAGTTTCTGCTAAAAAAGAGAATAAAAAAAAAGTTGAAGTAGTTTGAGAAAGCAAGGCAGCTGTATCTCCGTCATTGTCAACGTCTGAAAGAACCTTTGTCTGTTTTATCTCTCAGAATTAGTTTTCACATAGCTTAAGCGTTTGAACATCCATTTGACATCCTGTGGCATCTCCGCTTGGCCCAGAGTAAGTGAGTCATATGTGGTGTGACGAGTGATCACAAAGCATCTAAGTGACCGAGGAGCCTGTAGGCGAGCTGCGCTAATGTTCATGTGACTGTGACAGGACGGATTCTCTGCTCTCTCCTCTCTCTCTCTGTTGTTTAAGCTGATGATGAATTGGATGAGTGCGTTTGCCCCGCGGAGCTAAACGACCACATTCATGTTTGAGATGACAAACACTTGAACCTGCTGACATCACTTCAGAGAGTGTGTGTTGAGGGTGATGTCACCGGGCACCGAAGAGGGAAACCTGAAAATATTGCGATGAAGCTCAGGAGGAATTAAGAGGCCTGAGATGCAGTGATTAATATCCTGGTGCTGAATGAACGTACAGCGTGTGTGTGACGTCACAGCCACACCACAACACCACAGCCTTGGAATACCACTTTACTCGAGCCCCTTCCACTGAGCTGTCGGTGCATTTGATGCATGTTTGCATTATTTATTTCTCCTCACAACACTTCATAAGATTCAGTGCATACAACAGATGCAACTGTATACCTTGCAGCAACCCCCCCGTATTATGTGTGATGTCAAACTCTTGTTTCGAGCCTTAGTTTGACACATTAAGGCTTCATCCTCCTTTCTACGTCTAGTGTGGACGTGCGTCCTCACCAGTGGTGCGTGGTGTGAAAGCAGCTTTATGTAGTGTACAGCAGCAATTCATGAAAAAGATTGAAAAGTGTTTCAACAAACCCTGAACACTGAGTTTCTTCAAACTGCTTCTTATGTATTTAGACATTTAGTATATTTAAAATGGCAAAAAAAATCACGTTCCAGATTTCTAAGGAAGATTTTTCAACCTTTACATTGGAGGATGTGGAGGTTTATTTGGGTTTCAGTTGTTTCATTCTTAGTCACTTTATCACTTCGAGAATCTGCAGTGAGGAAAAAGTGTTTTGGCGCGTCGCAGCGTTCCTCCATGGGAAACACAGGTCTGTGGTTTTTTTTATTTTATTTTATTTTTATGGTTAAGTAAAATAACAGCTCGGACACGTTTTTCCCCCTCGACTGGATCCTGGGGAAGAAAAGCAGCTGAGCGCAGGGAAGAAAGCCAAGGTGACTCTGAGATGCAGCTCTGCCTCTGCTGGAAAAGGAGACGCAGGGGGAGGGCATTGAAGTGCAGCCGATGGAGGGCTGGCACGCTGCCGCTGACTGTGTTGCGAGGCAGGAAGTGTGACACCGAGAGCACAGGAAGTGGCAGCTGTGGAACCCCCTTTTGGTCCAGCAGCACCAACGCCTAGGATCAATTAACTTTCAGTTAAATAGAGGCTGAACTTTATTTTTTTTATGAATAAAACGGAGGAAAATCTTGTTTAATGTTTGTTGTTGTTTGTTCTCAATTTCATGAGATTTAGCAACACGCACTGAAAACAAAAAATTGAAATAGACAATCAAATTAATTTTTTTGTGAAATACACAACACAGAAATCTGGAACAGTGACATACAGGCCTCTTACTGTCTGCGATTTTGCGTCATTACTTGTCCTCGACTCTCTTTTCAGTTTTTGCTTCTGCGTCTCTTACTTCTGCATTTTATTCATCGGGCTGCACAGGATTTCATGCACAAAGTCGCAGCCGAACTTTGCGCTTGAGTGTCAACAATCACTGTTCTGTGCTGATGTCTCATGCTTTTCACATCATGAGCTTTTCTTTGTCTCCCTCTCAATGAACGTGCAGAGGAAGTACAGCCTGGAATCCGCCATCAGTTGAGAAGAGGACGCATTTTTTAAAATTTTACATCCAAATGCAGGAAGTTTACTGATGCGGTGCAATAATTAAATATCGAATTTCCCTCCCAAAAATTCATCAAAATTATTTTGATCATGATGAAAATGAAAGAAGTCAGAACATGCATTGGCTGCACAGTTTGAAGTTTGAAAAATGAGGCTACTTAAAGAGTTATTTAATGCATTTGTCAATATTTAGACTGATTACAAACAAATCAGAATGTTTTGTATTCTTATATTTTGTTGATCTTCTTCCAGGTCGGTTAAAAATGATCTCCTATCTATTATTACAACACTTCATTACAGACTTTATTTTAATCCAGAGCCCCAGTGGGAATCCCTCCCCCAGTTGAGGAACTATATACAGTCTATGGGAGAACTGAGAAAGAGGAAGTGGTTTGCTGCAAATAAGGCTTGTGTGTGTGTGTGAGTGACTTCTTCTCTTCTTTGACTTTAGAGGAAGAAGAATCAAGAAGTTCAACACGCCTCTGAATGTTTTTTAAACACATGTTAAGATGATGTTCCTCTTTTCTCTGTTTTCAGCTGTTTCTTGTGGCAGCTCTTCGTTTTTTACATTTTCACGAGGAATGAACTAAAGAGCTTCTTCTACCGTCTCCTGAACGTGCTGCTGATTCTTCTATGGACACAGACTGAGTAAGTAGAGATGCTGAGGTTTTTTTTCCGATGTCAGATTTTCAGCACGTTGCAAGAGTAAAGGAAAGAGCAGATTAGATTTGCCTGACAGCCCAGTCATGGTAAAACTATCTGACATGGTTTCCTGTTTGTACTATAATGATGCAGCACTCAATCTTAATTGATTTATAGAAAATCCATCTGCACGTGATTTATTGTTTATGTATTTTATAACCAAAACTTTTGAACCACTGTGCCAGATGTTAGATGTTCTTGAGTGTGGAGAGAGACTGAATCCATTAGCTTTAAAGTTAGACTCTGTAAGTTGGTGACTAATGGGAATATTGATTTGCCTCCTCAGGCATTGTCTGGTTTCATTTGCTCGTAAGTATCTTGTGAGTGTGTTTATGATGCTAAGCCCCACAGGAAGGTCAGAGGTCAAGGTCAGCTTCTCCAAGTGCAAGGTCGCGTCTGCAGACGAGAATATGTTCAGTTTACGATAACAGAAGAACAGAATGTCTTCAGATCTGAGGAGACGAAAAGCGTTGACTGAAACGATTAATTATCAGAACGGTCATTTCACTGATGGACTATGGCTCCAGCAGGAACAGTTTCTTGTGTCTTCAATGCCTTTAGAGAAGATAATGCATGTGTGCAGGAACCTCTTCTCTCTTTCTAAAGCTTCTTCAGTCTTTACTTAAAAGTCCTGAAGTCTTGTCTTTTGCTAACACATCATAAACATCGATCAGCATTAAAACCTGTTGTTGGTGCTAATGTTCTAACTGGAAACAGATTCTCAGAAATCCCTTCATTATTAAGACGAATACAGAGAAGCCTTTCTAGAGGAAGTAACTCGTCTGTCAACTTCTCCGACATGAAAGGTTCTCAGCACTAAATTCTTTATTTAAAAAAAATGTCATTGTTAAAATTAACCTAACCTAATTAACCTAACCTTCAAAGAACCACATCTTTTACAGCTGGTGTGTGTGTGAGTGTGTGTGTGTGTCAACACACCACAGGATGTTAGCTTAGCCACTCAGCACTGTTTCTGCACAGCCGACACATTTATTTCTACGGGGGTGCGTTCAAAATGTCTGAAATTACCTTTTCCCCAAGGTCATGTTGAAAATACACTCAGAGTTTGATCTTTTAATTTTCATGACCATCAGCACTATATGTTTTGTGGAGACAGAATATATATATATATATATATATATATATATGTTCACATGTAGCATTCGGTGTGTCTGATTGTTTTTGGAACATATCAAGTGAAAAGTTTTAGCGAGGTGATAACATGATGATACATATACGTCCCCCCCACTGACAACAACGTGAGCCTGAGATAAACATGTTCAGTTTTGTAGAAGGAGCAGGTTTAACACGGGTTAAACATCCATGCTATGTTGCGTGTGTGTGTGTCTGTGTGCGTGTGCAGATACTCTAATGAGGCTGTGGAGGGGGTTCAGTGGCAGGATGGAGAACCCTTTTTATGGCCAGTTCTAAACTGAAACATATGTAAGCCGTGTGTGTGTGTGTGTGTGTGTGTGTGTGTGTGTGTGTGTGTGTGTGTGTGTGTGTGTGTGTGTGTGTGTGTGTGTGTGTGTGTGTGTGTGTGTGTGTGTGTGTGTGTGTGTGTGTGTGTTCAAAGGGTCCAACCCTGGAATCCCACACATCTTTCCCCCCTATACTTCTCACTCTCTCTTCAAGGCAGTCATTGTGAAGGCTTAGCTAATATTAGGCTACGTGTGTGTGTGTGTACGTACGTGTGTGTGTGTGTTATCTAGAAAAGAAAGAAGTTGTGCATTCTAATAGTTTAGCACAGGCCTGTTTCCTCTGACGGAAGTAGATGTCTCCTCTGCGCATCTTGCACAAACTGACAGTCAGTTTATATCTGGATTCAGTTGACATGTTTCAAGTCTTTCCACATTTGAATGTATCTTATGTACGTTATGCAAATAAGTTGCAGTTGCAACTGTGACTTTGATGAAACCAAGGAGATCTTTTTTTTTTTTTCCCCATCACAGTGTTTTTTTCTCTTTCAACACGTTTTATCTGCTGCTTTCACCTCTGCAGTCCTGCGAGCGCCGTTTCATCACTGCTGCAGGAAATGAGTCAATGTGTAAAGTCTCTATATCCTGATGAAAGCTGAAACCTAGTCATATTCATAAGACTTGACAGTGTTCGCTCTCTCCTCCTTCTTGTTGACCTGCCTTCCCTTAAAGTTCTGTGTGGTGAGCTGACATTTCATGAATTCAACACAATTTTAAAATCTAATCTGTGTAGCCCCAGTGGAAACATCTGTAGTATTTAGAACTGTGGGAACACGCACATGTGCATTTGGCTTTAAATCTTGAAATCTGCCGACGAGGCTTCTGAAGCCAGGTCTGATCTGTGAGTGACGTTTTCCTGTTCAGCTCAAGTTTGTGCAAACCAGAACCTTTCCCCTGCCGAGACTGGTTCACTCGTCTCACAGGAGAATGACTCGTAGTAACTCCAACGTAATTAGTCTTTCAAATCATTATTTGATTAAACAGACCGTTAAGATCTAACATTTCAGATTGTAATTGTGTGTCATGTATTTCATCAACTTATTAAATTAACTTCCACGTCTTGCACATTTACAATCTGCATGAAAAGGTTGAAGCTCTTGACACTGAAGCATCTGTACTGCACATGTCTTCTGGTTAATGTTTAAGTGTTTAAGCTTATTTCCTTTTTTCCATCATTCCCTTTTCAACCCCATGTTGGAAAATTAGTGACAGTCACATGAAAGATAAATATAAAAATGTCATATTTGTCTGTGCAGGCTACAAACTGATATAATAGTGATAAGATTGTTTAGGTTCATCCGTCTGTTCACTGGAAAGTTTAACTTCATCATGATTGTCTGAATATTTTTCTATAGAAACTAACGTCCTTAGTCTTCCAGGTATATGAGCAGGATTTTTTAAATTTGGATGATTGTTCTGCATTAAATCTGAGGAATCACCGAAGTTATTACATTTCATTCTGAGGGAATGAAGCAGTTCTCCAACCAGTTTTTAATATGCGTGGAAACATCTCACGTAAACTCCAGATGTCAAACTCACGGCTCTAGAAGTTTAGTCAAAACACCAAAGTCATTGGGATTCATCCTCTGGGGACCATGCATATCTCTTCAGCACTGATTGGGTCTTGGAGGGTATTTAAAGATGGACGACATTGCAGCCCCACGAAGGTGAACTTTTTTCTAAGTTTTTGTCACCTTAAAGAGTTCTTATCAAGGCTGAGTCTGACTCATGATTGGTCGAGTGTGTATCGGCAGGACCCCGATGAACTAGAAACTCATTTATATGTATGTGTAGTTGATGAAGAAAGAAGATTTCACCACATGTGAAAGTGCTGTTAGATGAGAGGAGGATGAACGTCAGGACAGAACAGGAGAGAAGGAGGAAAAACACAGGTGATAAACACGTTGGAGGTGGTGCTGCACGGCTCAGAGGAAGAGAGGAGGAGAATTTAAATAAGGCTGATATGCAGAGGTATCATCATCATCATCATCATCATCCTGGTAACCGGATAGCTGCGGTCCCGGAGCCGTGTGGTGACTTCCTGTTTGTCAGCAGCATACAGGAAGAGGCCCCCAGATGATGGTGTGACTGTGTGTGAGACTTAAAATGAAGTGAGAGGTCGAGCAGTGTGATAGGAAACAGGAGTATTGAGGTGTGAATGTGCGAGCATGCACAGAGGGAGGGGGTTGTATCATGGTCCCTCCGCTTCGAGTTTAACTGGCTCCTGAATTCTTAACATCTTTATCTGAAGTGTGCATCACTGATGTTTGTGCGTGTTTTCCAGTCACACCGGCCACGATGCTGCGGTACATGTGATGAGAAGGTCACACGAGATTTAACCATGTGTCTGCAGCTGCAGAAAATCAGATGCATGGAATTATTTGTCTGAAACGTGTTTGTGGTTCGTGTTTGCTTGATAAAATGTTGCGTCAAAGACGTGCTTTATTTTGAAAGTGTTTTTCGGGGGAACGGCACGAACAGAAATGCAGCTTCTCTCTCGTGTGGATTGTGTATCAGTTGCTAAGATATCGGGTTTCTGAGCTTTTAAAATCAAATTATAGATATTAATTATATATTATCACTCAAGTAAGTTCCTGCAAGATTAAACATTAATAATGATTCAGCCGTTGCCAGTAAGTACTCTTATCACCTGCTCACTGATGAAACCTGTTTTTCTTGATATATTTCAAGCAAAGAATTATCACAATTGAAACAACCACACTGTATGTGTAAGGTGACACTTCAGGGATTAATAAACTATCTGGAATCCAATCATCTCATATCGTATAAAACTAGAATCGCTGCTCGTCCCTGAAGGGCGAAGGTTTTACTCGAGAAAAGTCCACATCCATTTTGTTGTCTGTCCGGACTGCAGGTTGAAAATAGCAGTGAAAAATCAATGAGCTCCCGTTGCACATTCAGAATAAAGTAATGCTGAGGCTGCATTCATATTTAGTCTGCAGGGACCTATTTGTTTTTCCCTTGTGGACACCGAGTCTCCAGTTCCAGGAAGCGGTGCGGCTGCTGAAGTAGCTGCAGAATCAGTGTGTCTGATTACTGTGCTGCTCTGTTTGATTAAGTGTTTGTGTGATCCGTCCTCCAGGGTGCAGCGTCCAGTGCAGACAGAGTGAACTGGAGAGAGGAAGATGCCAGCCCCACCTCCCCCACCACCCCCTGGGCCTCCCCCTCCTCCCACCTTCGCTGAAGTAAGTCAGTCTGGTCTCATGCACAGCAGAGACATCTTTTGGATGAATTGTTTCAGGACATATTTTCTCCTGTTAAGTCCTCTCACTGTCTTTTAACTCCGCCGCCTAATAGGGATTCTATTGTTATCACATTTAAAATGACTCAGCGACTATATAATGCTGTGTGTGTGTCTGTTTGTTTCAGGCCAACACACAGAAACCAAATCTGAATCGATCACAGCAGCAGGGACGGAACGCTCTGCTGACCGACATCTCTAAAGGAGCCAGATTAAAGAAAACTGTCACCAATGACCGCAGTGGACCATTACTGGACCGTGAGTTAACAAGAGCACTAGTTAGTTACAACATCAGGGAAATAAAACAACAATCAGACAACATAAGAAAGTAAAAGTAAAGACGCACATAAAACCCACCTGTCCAAAAGGTGGACGACAGACTAGGGTCCTAAAACTAATAGTTCACAAAAAAATAATAAATAAATTATAATGATGAGATTATTTTCAAGAACTAAAGGGACTAAATAATGAATAAAAAAAAAATTGTTTGTCCTCTCAGAACCCAAAGGAGGAGGAGGAGGAGGAGGAGGCGGCAGAGGGGGAGGTGGAGGTGGAGGCGGTGGAGGAGGCGGAGGAGGCGGAGGAGGAGGTGGTGCGCCTAGTTTAGGAGGTCTGTTTGCAGGAGGGATGCCAAAACTGAGGTCTGCTGGAAACAGAGATACCAATGGTAAAAAAAAAATATTATTCTAATACTGATGAAGGTGACCGACATGAAAAAAACTGCATCTGGTAACAGAATTCATTTTGTCTTTTCATCCCTCCAGACTCCGCACCCAGCCGAGGACCTGTGCTCCCCCCAGGAGGCCGCTCCAGTGGCCCCACCCCCTTTGGTGGACCACCTAAACTCCCAGGAGCCCCTGGCGGTGTCCGTAGCAGCGTCCCTGACCTTCCCAAGGGACGCCCGAACTTCTTATCCAGACAAGACACTCCAGGAGGGCCCCCTCCCCCTGTACCCAACACACCTCGACCAACCCAGTCCTTCCAGACTCGTGGGGGACCGTCTCCACCATCGCTCCCTGGAGGACCAAGACCCAGCCCGGCCTCTGTGCCTCAACCTCCCAGTGTTCCCCCAGGGAGACACGGACATCTGCCTCCCCCACCGGGAGGCTCCTCATCTGGTTCAAGACCAGTCTTCTCTGCACCTCCTCCACCCCCAAACAGCAGCCGACCCCCCATGCCCCCGGCTCCTGGAGGGAGACCCCCGCTTCCCGACGACCGGCCCCCGCCACCACCAGCACCTATTGGAGGTCATCGGCCATCTATGCCCCGCGACATGCCCCCTCCTCCCCCCTCTGTCAACTCCAAACCTTCCTCCTCTGTCTCCAACTCCTCCTCTCCTCGCTCCTCACCCGGCGGGCCTCCTCTCCCACCGGGGCGACCGGGCCCTCCGCCTCTCCCACCCACCCCAGCTGGAGGGGACGACCACAGCACACCTCGTCTACCCCAGAGGAACACCTCACTCAACAGGTACCAAGAAAGTTTTACTTGTGACAGCCTGAAATCCACATTAGTTCAATGTTAATGGCTGAGCAGCAGAGAAGCCAGATGTGTCATGTGACATAAACTTCATGACGGTTGATGCCAACCTCCTCATGATCAGTTCACAGCTCGATGAATCACCCTTCCAGAAGCTACAGCGCATAATTACAATCTGCAGGATGAACTTCTTTTTTTAAACTGTGGTGTTTATTTTTTGCAGTAGTCCCTTCACTTGTTTTTCTCACCAAACTTAACAGACACTTCTACGATCGACAGTGGCACAGAACATTTGTACAGAGCGCTGCTTGACAAACATGTCTGGGTTTTTGTAGGTTACTTCTGCTTCTTGCTAATTGGTGCTTTGGCCCTGGATGTGGTAATCAGAGTGGAAGTGGGTCAGGATGTCACTGAGCTACACTCGCTGTAATATTTTTGAGTTTCAGTGATGTTCAGGAGTTGGTAACTGGATGTTCGACCATCATGTGACCTGTTCTCTTCTCAAGAGGAGTCCTTTTACTGATGAAACAGTTGTCTTCCTCTCCTCACCAGCCATGGTCCAGCTCCGCCTCATAGCCGGACAGGGCCTCTCCCTCCCCCGCCCAACGAGAGACCGCCATCTCTTGGGAGGAACCAATCCTCAGTACGCTCAGGTGAACGGCCTTCATCAGTGGATTACGGCTGCATACAAGTCATTTAGAAATAAAGTAGAAAGTTTAAAATAACTTCAGGAGCCATTATTCACCAGCTAACTTTTTCCTCCAAAGGGCCTCTTCCTCCCCCTCCTCCCTCAAGTCGTAGCATGGGTGGGGGCAGTGTGAGGTCATCGCTTTCTCCCTCTCCGATTGGCCGGCCAGGCCCAGATCCCCCTCGCGGTGGACCTGGCGGTAGACCCCCCCTCCCTCCAGACAGGCCCGGGGTGGGAGGAGCCCCTCCACCTCCTCCGTCACCCATGGGCAACGGCTTCCAGAACTCTCACCACAACCAGATACAGGGTGAGCAGGTCCTTGTTGGTGCTGGTTTGAAATGTTCGAATATATAGATTGAAAACACAGAGCAGATATGAAACAAACAAAACCCAGAAATTCTGCATTTCACCAGCAAGGAAAGCAGTATTATAGATTTAATAACAATAAAACCACGAAATCCAGCAGGAATCTAATATGTAAGTTCATCTGCACCACTAATAAGTCTGCAGGCAGATTTCAGTCATTTGCCTTGTTGAGGATCCTGTACTCGCATAGTTGGAACAAGAGAAACCCGCTGCCCCCAGTGTTTTCTTAAACACCAGTTCCACTGTGTGCAGCGATGGCAGAGAAACTCGCTGACCTCTGAGTGTGTTGTTTCTGTCCCATTGAACCAAGACAGAAAGTTTGAATGGTGCAGACAGGTAGTGAGGGGAGGGGTCCCGACTGAGCGCCCAGACCTGGGTTTATAAACGTTTTCTGCAATTCTACACGAATTCGTACCACTTCATTCCTTTTGACTCTCTCGCGCTCTGAGTGCCTCTGATGCGCACGACAGCCATTGATCTCTATTTCTCTCCTTTAACAGATGAGTGGGAGTGTCGCTTCACCTTCCATCCGGTGTCAGACCTTCCTCCACCTGAGCCCTACGTGCCCTTCCAGAAGACCTACCCCAGCAAGATTGGGAAGACTGACGGCAGAGGTCAGACACAGACACGCACACGTGTCTTAATGTGATTAGAAAATGCTCATGTCACTTCGTGTAGTTAGTGTAGTATAGCTCCAAAATGTTGTTTTTTCAGGATCAAAGAAAAAAATCAGATGTCATCAGACGCCTGACTGTGGTTTTCAGTTTGTTGAGGAGTCTCTTCACTAGTTTTCATAAAAACCACTTCTCACTTTTTCATACACTGACAGCCCTATGATACCATGAAGATTTGTTTTTACCACCAAGTTAGACTGATGGTTAGCACTAAAGAATTCAATTAGGTTAAAGTTATTTATCGTCAGCTCCATCTGGTGGAAGAAAGTTACATCAAAATCCTTGACTCTATTCTTGATTTTCTTCTCTCCAGGTTCTGGTAAAAAGGAGAGAGGAGCTCCTCCTCTTCCTCCGATACCCAGGTGAAGAGGAGGCGGTAGCCAAGACAACACCTGGAACTATTCTCCCTGTTTCCCTCCTCTTCTCTGTTGCTCTCAATTTGCTTTCAACGACAGCGTTTGTTATTTGTGGTGACTACAACGTGTGAAATACAGTCGACCAAGTAAAAGAACAAACTCACAAAAAAAACAAAAAAACATTGAGTTTACATCACGTGCCTTTGAAAGACCAAAGCCCGTTTCTCCGCACTGTGTTCAGATCAAATGTAAAATAGACTTGTACCTTTTTGGGTACCAGAAGAAAAATATGATTTTTTTTATGTTTTACAACCACGTTGTGAGTGGAAGATGCTTTGTTGATGTGGCTGCTGTGAAACATAAAGTACTCAAGAGAAGTTGTATTTTTCATAAACTTTGACTCTTTTATTTACACTAGAGTCCATACATTGCCTGCTTATTATATTTTATCAACAAGCTGCACTTTCAGAAAAGAATACAAACTCTCTCGTCAGATAAAGCAGCATTTGACAGGTTGTACATGTGCCTTCCCCAAACCTGTTTACATATTCCCGACAGCATTCCGTAAAATGTAAATCAACACGTGATAGTGTCCCGGCATCGCAGTGGTTAGCTCTGTCACCTCACATGTCTTTCTGTGTAGAGTTTGCATGTTCTCTCCGTGTTTACGAGCCCTAGCTTCCTCCCGGAGTCGTAAAAACATACATCTTGGATTTGGTTAATTAGAGACTCTAATTTGACCTCAGGTGTGAATGTGTGATACCCCGCCTCTCGCCCAATGTTTCGCTCCAGCTCCCCCCACGACCCTCAAAGGATAAGAAGTATGGATGAATCATAAATATATGAATAACTCATTATTTAAAGATAATATTAAAAACATTGAAATCCCAGGGTCGTCATGCAGCAGTGCAGAACTGAGAGTGCAACCAGTCGCTTTCCTAAAGTCTTTCAATAAGCTGTTTCTCTCATTGTGTTGTGCCTTTTTCTGTTCAGGATTGTTCTTGGAGGCTGCTTAAACAGTTAAGGGAAAAAGCCTTTTGTGCCTTAAATAATGTAAATACAAGTTTGCTCTCCAGGGTTTGATAACCTCTGCTGATGTAAAACAGAAGCAATACAGCAGCATCATTCATAGGTTTTCAAAGTGGGGGCTGAGTGACTAGAATATTAGACCTTTGTTAGTTATTACATTAGTCTTCAAAAGGAGATCGGGTAGAAGAACCTAAGTGTGTGTTATTTAGTGAAAGAGAGAGTGAAGAGATACAATGATTGGGGGGGATTTTCTTGTTTCCCACTTTCTCAGTCAGAAGCCAGTAAATGCCTTAAGATCGACTGTTCTAATGTGTTTGATTTAATCTGAAGTTACATCAAACCTCAGTATTATGCTACATTTGCTCAACTGAGTGTCTATATGCTTAAATAACATGATCATAATCACAGAGGCATCCAGAAATTTTGCAAAGTGAACTAAAGTGAGTTTGTGCCTTTTGTTGAGCTGAGGAGACGTCCACGGTCTCAGACTTTGAAAACCCCTGATCCACAATATTAAGCAAAGTGTCTTGATTCCAACATCAATACTTAAACCTGAAACCAAACTAGAAATGGCTACAGCTTCTTTGCCACTGCTGCATAAAACGATCAGGGGGAAATGTGCACGTTTGATTTGCCAAAGCCACGTGTGCCTTCACATTGTATATTCACATGTACGTGTTTCTGTTGAAACCACTGAACGGTACTTTTCATTTGTCACGTGTAACATGAGCATGCATGTGATGTGTGTGATTGAGATGCTTTAAAGGACATGGTGTGAGTTAATGGCAGCATTGGTTTACAGTTGATCTGATTTATTATGTTTTGCTGTTTTGGTTAAAAGTTACCCTGACTTGCAGTGATGGAGTCATGTCTGTACCTGTATGATTTAATCCAGTGGTATTGAAGGACTGTATTATTTTAAGTTATGTCTAAGAACTGTGCAGTATTACGTTTGCTTCACCCAGCACTGCTTTGAATGGTCTTTTGTATACATGATGTATTATTATCATGTGCTGGACAAAGAAACATTTACTTTAAGACAATCACAAACAAATAAAACCTATTTACATAAACAAATGTAATGCTTTAGGATGCTTTATGTGCTTTACTTGACCTGAAATGTGCTTTTATTCAAGTATAGGTTGTAAATCATTTGTGTATAAACAAGGAAGGATCCAGATGTAGTGACTGGTTTTGTATTATCAGATGAGTGGTATGCATCATTTATATATTTGTGCAATAAAATTGGGTAATAATTTGATACAAAAATGTGTCATGATATTTAAGACGTCTATAATTTTATATTTTTTAAAGTAATCATTTGCACAATTTGTACCAGTCAAAAATCTAAAATAAAACACGCATCAGTCAGTTTTTCAGGGACCTCTTGTATTATCTGGTTACCCTGGACAAAGACACATTATCTTACATTTTTCACTGACATACACTTTTTTCTAAATACTTTTTTATCCTGTTGTAAGATGTAATGGCCTCTGGCCCTGTAGATGAGTAACTACTATAGGTTTTCATTACACAGCATAATTTACTCATTAATAATTCACAAATTAATGGAATAACAACTACCAGACATCCCTGAGTATAAAAAACATAAATGCAAACCTGTAAAAGAATTAAATCAGGGACGCGGCGCCCTAATGTTTGCTGTAAACAAACTAAAACATGGAACAGGAGAGAAAGTGGATTTGCAGGTTCACACTGAGGGAGAATTTCCTCCTGACTCTGGAGATTGTTTAGAAATAAGTGGGAACATATTCTATTTAACCAAAAACCCATAAAAACCCACGATGCATTTCTTTATTCATCCATTCTGCTGTGAAAACACCGAAGAGCTTTAAATTCAGATTCACTCTCGCTTCTCATCACATGAACGCAGCGTCGCCCCTCCCACCCTGCACCTTTTCAACCAATCACCGTCGGCTTTACACGCGTCCCCTGTCGCCGATTGGTCGACTCGCCTTGTCACTCGTCGGTTCAGGGCGTGGCCACTGCTGGCAGCTGTCAGACTCAGGAGCTCGAGGCGGTGAAAACACGGAGCAGAGGCGACGTGACGCGTCCGTGGACGAGGCGATGTCCCGGGGGACAGAGGTGAGTCCTCGGCCTCACGTCCAGGTCCCTTCAGACCCGCGTCCTCCCGCCAGATGTGGAGGACAGAGCTCGACCGACGCGGAGTGTCCCTCCCTCCCTCCCTCCCCTCCCCCCCCCGCCTGATGTTTTTAGCATGTAGCTAGCTGAAGCTAACGCTCAGCAGCTGTGGTGGTCTGAGGATGTTTCACGAGATAAACACATCAGCTCCACTTTCTCACGATGTCGCCGAGCCGTGTGAATCGGTTGTCAGTGAGTGAAGAGGGTTCGATTCCCTGCGGTGACTCCGCTGACTGTTTGTCCGCTCACAGAGGCGTAACTAAGGGTTCTGGGCACCCTGACAAAAGCCCCCCTTCGATTAGCCCCGTCAAGTCGCCCCCTGACTTCGAAATCCAAGATGGCCCCTACGTGTATCAACAGTTTTTTATTACTGTGTATTAGTACTACACACAAAGTACTGTGCCATTACTGTTTGTGGGCGTGTTACTACGGTTGGCGTGAAATGCTGCGCAATGCGTTACCTGTTTTTGCTGACAATGGCTAGCTAGCTAGCTAGCGTAAACATTGTTCCTGTGCAACTGGAAATGCCATTAACTAATCAACCCTGGTTTATTTGGGTGTGATGTCGTTCCGAGCTCCGAGGCTCAATGGAACGCAGCATGAAATTGGCTCCATTGGGCGGATCCAGGAAATTCCGAGATAGGGCATTTATTTACGTTTTCATCAGGTTTCTTACTCGGCCACTTTCACGTTTCCTTTTCTTTGGCAATGACAGACAGGCCAGTGGAAATATTGACAGAGTTCCTTTTTTTCACCTGCTCCTGCCACTCACTATATGATCTTTCTCCTCTTGTCTTCCTCCGTAGTGCTGATATTGTCCAGCCCATCATCACCATGGAGACCACCAACAACTATGTGTTGATTCATGGGAAGAACATTTCCCATAACACCATTGCAGGCGCTGCTGGTGGACCCCACATGTCCATCGACAAACTGTTCCCAGCTCTCCTTGAGTGCTTTGGCATCATATTATGTGGCTACATAGCTGGCAGGTAGGTGTATGAGTGTGTGTGTGTAGTTTATTTTAGGGAAATACTGCAGAGAGCACAAACAAGTATTTCTTCCATTGCTGCGTACAGGGCAGATGTCATCACAGAGAACCAGGCGAAGGGTTTGGGGAACTTTGTGTCTAAGTTTGCTCTTCCAGCTCTGCTCTTTAAAAACATGGTGCTGTTGGACTTTGGAGACGTCATCTGGGCTTTTCTCTGGAGCGTCCTGGTCGCTAAGGTTGGCTTCTTTTTTCTTATCTCTGTTTTTGTTCACACTTTTAAACGTTAAACAGTTTAAATTTTTTAAAAATAACTTAACGCAGCCTGGACTCTCACCCTGTGTGTAGGTGACAGTGTTTGTGCTGGTGTGTGTGCTGACACTGATTGTGGCCAGTCCAGACAATAGGTACAGCAAGGCTGGGCTGTATGCCATCTTTGCCACACAAAGCAATGACTTTGCCTTGGGATACCCCATAGGTGAGGCAGGCAAAAACACATACCACTCAAAAATCATCAGTGAAGCAAAATACTGTTTAAGACTCAAAGTGTTTGTGTCTCTTTCTCTCCCTGTTTTTCTAGTTGATGCTTTGTATCGTAGCACATATCCAGAATACCTCCAGTACATCTATTTAGTCGCCCCGGTCTCCCTCATGCTCCTCAATCCCATCGGCTTTGCTCTTTGTGAGGTGCAGAGATGGAGACAGGCCAGTCATCCACAGCACAGCACTCTAGCCATCCTGGGAGTTGTGGTCTTACAGGTATTGTGTCTACAAGTCGCATGCTTTGAGGTCCAATATGTGCTTTTTAACCTTATGTTGTTTTTATCACATCTCCCGTTCTCAGAAATGTGAGAAACCTTATCAGTGAGGCTGCAAAGGCTTTAATTTTTTTGTCACCTCTCCAGGTGTTAAAGAACCCGATAGTGTTTATGGTGATGGTGGGAATCATCTCTCACTTTGCTCTGGGCCAACGTATTCCTGCTGTGTTGTCGGAGTTCATAGACGGCCTGGCCAACTCTTTTGGAGGAGCAGCCTTATTTTACCTCGGCCTCTCTATGGTGAGTTTCATTTAATTCGGTCTTTAGATTAAACTATTCCACTTAATTTAGTTTCTAACGGTATAGAAACCTATGTAATCATGAAAGATACACTGGAGAAATATAATCCCTCTGTTCCTGTGGCAGGTTGGTCAACTAAGAAAACTAACCAGAGACACTGGAGTTGCCTTGATTCTCCTCATCACAGCCAAACTGTAAGTGGGACTGGGTTACTATGATATAATTTTGATATGATAAATGTAATGATAAAATGTAACGAACACAGAGGTTGTTCTGTTTTTTTTAGTTGTATCAGTATTTAAAGCTTCAGCTTCATCTTTAATCACTTAACCACTGGTCAGTATTGATGTTTGTATGGTTTTCTCTTGTCTCCAGCCTGGTGATGCCACTGGTCTGTAAAGACATGGTTAATATTCTGGATGTTGGAGTGAACAGTACGAATGCCAACCACACTAGCTTGTCCAACTTTGCTTTCTTATATGGAGTCTTCCCCACTGCACCCAGTGTTGCCATTTATGCTGCACACTACAATATGGAGTTAGAGGTGGTACGTACGGTTGATGTAGTATTCCTACTTTTAACAGTTATTTATAAGAACTTGTTTTATACAAAAAAGTACTGCTGTTGGATCATAAGCAATGAATCAATTAATGATCTGCTGCCCTCTTCTAAACATCCAGAACTCTCTAAATTTGGTACAGTTTATTCCATTTTACCCTTTTAAATCCTATTTGTCTTTTTATATGATCAAACGTTTCTTATATATGTCTGTGTATCTCATGTAAAGTAGTTTGGTGTTGTTATGATTCAGTGAAATTAATCTTTATCTGCCTCACTTAAGCAGCAAAACAATATTTCAATATGTTGTAGTCACTCAAGCACTCTGTTATGTGGAAATCAGAACTAAAAAGAAAAATCCCAGACTTTAAAAAGCTTTGAAACACGACTGATGTTGTGTTAAGACGAGACATTGTCAAGATATGTAGAAATGGCTCCATTGCTCTCTCTCTCTCCATGTTTCTCTGAAGGTAACGTCAGGGATGGTTATCAGCACGTTTCTATCGGCTCCGATCATGTATGTGTCCGCCTGGTTGTTGACCATCCCTCTGATGGACCCGACCCCCCTGGTGACCGAGCTTGAAAACGTTAGCTTCAACATTAGCATCGTCAGCCTCGTAGCACTGGTAAGCGTGTAGCATGGATGTGTCTTGAAGTAACACCACCGTTTGAATGTCCTCCAGTGGGTCAACACTGAAACATTTGTCCCTCTTCACTGAAGTCTTTGTGGTGACGCATCATGTGTCTGTGTCTTCTCTCAGGTGTGGACCATAGCGGTGATGCTGCTCAGCAGGAAATTTAACAGACTTCCTCACCTCTTTGCCTTAAATCTGTTCCTGGCTCAGGTCAGTGTCCAGTCACAAGGTCACGTGATTTAAAAACAGCTAGTTTATTTAAAGTCCTCAGCAGTTACCTGATATTTGTTATATGATATGTTGAGGTCGTTTTTCTCCCTCGTTATATATCAGGAGTAAATGTTGAGCACTCAGTGAACATGCTACTCATGTTCACTTTCCTAATCTATCTTGACCCACTGCACCGTTCTCTGCTTTAGTTTTTGGTGTGTGTCAGTATGATCCTGTGGAACTTCTTGGTGAAACAAGACGACAATCTGGTCGGCAAAATTCTCACCTTCACTCTGCTGTATGGCTCTCTGTACAGCACCTACGTCTGGACAGGTGAGTGAGCGCAGTTAACAAATCAATTTTCATCAGTTCGACAGCATTTGACCTAAGACTGAAACAAACTGTGTGCACTGGTGCTAGCATGTGTGTGTTTTGTTTTTCAGGCCTGATCCCTCTGTGTCTGGCTCTGACTAACAGAGATGATCTGCTGAGACTCCGACCAGGAGTGTTCATGGCGTTGGGTTGGGGGTGAGTCAGCTAAAAAACAAAGACAGTTAATACACTGGACTTCCACGTTCTGTAGAAGGAACTAATGGAATCATGTTTAAACAAGAACTGGAACTAATCAGCCAAATCATGTTAATGTGTAAAAGGCGGCTGGTGAACTTGGTGCGTGTTCATCTGGTTGTGTTTTTTTATTTCCTGTGTATCTCTCTCTAGCATTGTCCTGATAGCTGGAATTGCACATTTGCATGAAAGTCGGTTATGTTGTGTCCCAAGTATAAAACTGGGATTATAGTTGTTATGAAGAGTGCATGGACACACCCATCACCAAGAGTTAACAAGAGTTAATGCATCGCAATGATGAGCTTGTTTTGAATTCTCTGTGTGTGTGTGTGTGTGTGTCTCTCTCTCTCTCTCTCTCTAGGGTCCCCTTCCTCATGGTCGGAGCTCTTCTGATATTAGGAGAACGGACTGAAACCATGGACTCTGCTTTCTTTTATGGCAGAGCTCAGGTTAGATTTTCAAAAAGACATTGTTTTTAACCCTGTTCAGTTTATTTTTTTACTCTCGGCTCTGCTCGGCTCAAGTCTATTTATTTCATATTGAAAAACCTTTCAGAAATAATTTCTTATAAATCAAAGTAATATAATATGTGTAATGCCGTCTTCTCCTCTAGATAATCAGCACAGCGGTGGTGCTCTCTGTCAGCCTGGTGCTTGGAGCAGTATCTCTGATGGGGCTCAGCCAGGGAGACCGGGAGCAGGGAGGTTATGAGGCCCTGAGCAGAGCTGCATTAACTGGACCTAATGATGAGCTGAGGACCCCTGGTGGCTTGGAGGATGCACAACAACAGACACAGATTCCAAATTCCCCCATAGGCAGCATCAACTCAGGTAACTGTGTTCTGTCTGTCAGTTAACATTTAAACCAATAACAGAGCTTTTTAAATAAGTTGAAATGAGCCCATAACTTTACACATTCAGTACTCAACAGAGGAGCTACAGTAAACATTTGTACGGTGTCTTTTCTGTTGTCAGACCTCCACGGCTTCTCTCCTGTTCAGGCCATACCTGACATGATAGCCAGCACGCAAAGGGAGCACACAAACAACACAGGTAACAAACACACACTTTATATTATACTGTATGATATATATATATATATATATATATATATTGTATCATACATTCATAATTTGCTTTTGCTAAGAATACTGGAATTTCAGAAAATATGTAAAAGTAAACAATTGCTCCAGTCGCCCTGGAATTTGTTGAGTGGTAATTTTCCTTTTCCTCTCCAGACCACAGCGGGGTGACATGTGACAGGCTGCAGCCTTCCTCCTCAGAGCAGCCGCTAAACCTGCCGCCACCTGGGCTTCAACCCACCGATGATAAACAGACAGTCAGACATGTTCTGCTCTGTCTGCTGCTCATTGTCAGCCTGCTAGCGGTGAGGATTAATAGTTAGTGTGTGTATGTGTGTTTGATACAGAGATGGAGATATTACTTATTGTTCTTTGTCTTTATGTAGAACCTGTCCAGCTGTCTCTGGTGGCTGTTTAACAAAGATCCAGGGAGACTTTACCTCGAGCTCCAGTTCTTCTGTGCTGTGGCGAACTATGGACAGGTACCAGTGTGCGTGCACATGCGTGTGTGTACATTATATGAGCTGCTGTGAATTTCTTGTTTCTCTCTTTCTCTGTGTCTCAGGGTTTCCTGTCCTTTGGGATCTTCGGTCTGGACAGACACCTCATCATTTTGCCGTTCAAGAAGAGGTGAGTCCTTAACGACTCATTCGTCATGTTTTCCAGATTCCTCTGAACTAATATTCAAATTGGATTCACAGCCCAGGAGTAATGCTTGTGTTTGTGTGTGTGTTAGGTTGCGTAGCCTGTGGCAAGGCAGAGACGCTGATGACTTGAGTCCTTCAGGTGTTCCAGAGGAGGTCAGACTCACCTGCACCCAGTTCGTCCGCTACCACAAAGACCAGTGTGTCCAAGACATAGTACACACCTGCAGGTATGAGCACTACTTTGTTTTTGATTGTGTATGTCATGCAGTACATTTTGAAAGCACGTATAAATATGAGTTCAGATTGCTTCCATATGTCCTGTTACTTTGTTAAATTCTGTTGAAAGTCAACTCCAGCTTTGTTTCTCTCCTGATCTAAACTGTTAAGCTGATTCCCTGGGGGATTTATTCTGAACCTGTTCATTTCCACATTAGTGTTTTCATTTTGTTGGATTATTTTTCTCTGCATCTCCTTCGCATGTTATCTACTGGAACGGTGGATAGTTTTTTTTTCTTTTCTATCCATCAAACAGCTCTTTTCCTCGAAACAGATTGAGCCATGAGACATGTACACTGTATGTTGTCCTTTTCAACATAATGTAGAAACATCTGTGACTCCTGCTGTTGCTACACAGATACTGGACTGATTTTAATTTTTGCGGGTCTCCTCCCAGCTTGGCCGAGGTCTTTCTGTGTGGAGTTTGCATGTTCTCCCCGTGTCCGAGTAGCTTCTCACCGGCTTCCTGCCACTGACCAAACACAGACAGACTGGGGTTCGATTAAGACTCTAAATTAACTGTGAATGTGACAAATTGTGCCACTGACCATACTTAATGAAACCTGACAACCATAATACGAACACTTTAGTGTTTTCACCTTTTCACAAGTTGTTTATTACTGAGCGTTAAGTTTTTAGATGTAAAATTTTGTAATTTTACAACAAAAACTACTAACTAAAATACTTGCTGCTGGATTTTTGAGTCTTGGGTACTTTTCTTTGCTTTTTCTTCTAACACATGAAATTCTCTCCACTATTCTTTATCCTCTTTATTTCCTTCCCTTCATATTTCCTCCCTGCTTCCGTTTGCCTGCCCGTTTCCTCTCCTCTTCATCACCCCCTAGTGGCTCAGGGGAGAGTGTGAGTGCCTCGACAGGTGAATCCTTCCTCTGATAATGACAGGTTTGGTGGAGGAAGACGGCTGGAGGAGGAGGAGGATGTGGTTCCGAGACCCTCCCCCTCCCATCAGCCCCTGCACACACATCAGGATCTTCACCAGATTCACCAAAATCACGATCCAGCTGAATCCTGCGGCCAATATTCACTTCCATCCCACTCCAGGCTTAAGCTGGAGCCCGAACACCAAACTAATATCCCTAACCCTGATATCCCAGAGGAGCAGATTCCACAGCTCCCGTCTAACCAAGCTTACGACCCAGCCAATCCTCAACACCAGCATGTTCCTGCTTCCAACACATCCTGTCCACAGTCCCGTCCTGAAAGTGTTTTTCGGGGCAGCGACTTGGTGGACTGGCTGGTTGAGAGGGGCCTGTGCGCGGGGCGAGCTGAGGCCCAACTGTACGGCGAAAGACTTCAGCGGGGAGGAGTGTTAGATCACCTGAGGGGTCGGCACAGCTTCAGGGACGAAGTTACACTGTTGTACCACTTCACACACGAGAGAGGGGAGGGGCGGTCACAGGACACGTGAGAGGAAGAGAGTGGAAAGGTGGAAGAGGCAGAGGAAGAATGGGCCTGGTGGTGGCGAGCAGCAACCATCATGGATAAAAGCTCTGTACGATGTGGTTTTTCCTATAATCACCAAATGCTGAATCTGGAAATGAGACAAAAATGTCCTTTTCCTCTGCAACAGTCTCTGACATGTGATTGTGGCCACTCTGATACGTTTAAAGATCATATCAGATGGTACATTACAGTGCATGTTTTTTTGAGGCTTTTCTCAGTGGTTGCTGTTTGCTCGTCTCCTCAGGCTTCACCCTTTGTGGCCCGAATGAGGAAAATCTCAAGCTCCGACAACTCAGAGACATTTAAATGTTTGTTTCAGAGTTTGTTTTTTTGTCTGCTGCTCCGGACTGGGCTGGACCTGATAACAGCTTTCTGATTTAAGCTGCCCTAAATCTAATCATTGTCCAGAAAAGTGATTTGTCATCTCTTTTGTCTGGATTTCTAAGAGCCAATGAACGTTTTCAGTATGTGAAGTACGAATAAGCTTTTTCTTTTTTTTCTTTTAAGGGACAAGTTGCCATTCATCAGCCTCTTGTCCTGATATGTTGTCATTTGTGATGTGTGGGGGCCAGTTGCGAGAAGACGATGAGAGCTGTAAACTGTTGTTCCCGCTGCTCTCTGAGAGCCAGTTGTTTTCTTACCTTCCTGTTCTTCTTCATCAGCTCATCCTGGATCTGCCTGTTATTTCAGTATTTGATATTTTGCACGTTGTGTCTTTTAAGACTCCGGTCTGTGTCGACTACTTGCATGACTGAGAGCAGAACAGACGTCTGCTCAGCACTGAAACATTTGCACTGACTGACTAATAATGTTCGTCATGTTTTTAAATGATGCAACTCATCGGATATCTACCTTGTGATGATGCTGCACATGATTTTTTTTTCTCTTATCTTTGTTGTTGTGTCAAAAATAATCTGGGCCCAGTTATGACCTTGTTGATAAATGTATTAATTCAGCCAAAATTAGAGTAGGTGCTTTTCTTTGACCCAAATGTGGCACCGTAGCTTGATTTAATAATTCAGACTAGGCCAAACCTGAACTCAACTTTGTCACTAAGTTGAATCTATGGGATAAAAACCTTGAGAAGACTTTAACCGTCGATGTTTTCATGAATCCGAACTTCTTACTCGTCCTGACACAGCCACAATTACAATCCTCTAGGTGTAACAATCTGTCTTATTGTACATTGTTCACATAATCACTACAGATTTCTTTTATCATTTATGTAGCTTGTACTGATCGACTGGCAGCGTTAACGTCACTACACCTATTATTTGCCTGATAAGTTGCTGTTGAGTTGTGTTTTACTATGAAGTTGACTTTGAATGTTTTGTCAGGGTGACAGAAGGTGGATAAATGAGAGCTTCAACTAGATCCAGAGTAAAGCCCGACTGATATGTGCAGAATAAACAATGCAGAAAGATGTGCATTTATATTTGTGTTTTACAGATTTTCTTTTATTAACTCAAATATTATGTATTTGTGTTTTTATTTTTAGTTATTTATGATAAAGATCATGATTAAAGTCTGACTCAATTTCATTTCTCCCTTTATTTGTCGCTCCCTAATCTCGGAATCGGCTCCCGACAAATTCATATCGGTCGTGGGACGTTACATTTAAGAATCCCCTTTCCTACGGGAATGAGAGAATCCTCCAATCGAGCTAACGTCACACTAATGGTGGCAGGTTCTGACAAAGATTTGTCATTTTAATGACATTGATTACAACAGCCTTTATAGCATGATTACAGTAGGCAGATGATTCTCCAGCGCTGACGCAGCCCTGTGACGATGCATCGAGCTATGCAACTCCAGGCGACCCCTGAACTTTCACCAGGAGCATAACGTCCAAAGAGAGGATATTCCAAACTTCTCAAAAACGTGTATGCCTCCATATACTTCCATCTTTGTGTCTTCTGCCAACCGACTCATGGAATTCAAGTCAGGTCCTTGTGTTTACTGAGTTGTTACAAATGAGATTTCACGACAGAGTGCCTGCCTCAGCCAGCGTGAAGGTGTGTGTCTGTGTGCATGAACAACAATGGGTAAGGAAATAGTGAGAGGGGACAAGGAGAGATGTTAATGGGGCGTGACCGTGTGTTGTAACTGTGTATCTGTGGATGTTGTCAGCGTCAGTGACTGTGACCAAACGGCACAAATAAAAAAACTTTGCATCCAAAATCCTGCGTTTCTTTTTCATTTCACGAGCAGCTGCCATTTCAGACTATTGATTCTAAACTGAACGATGCCTGAGCAAAAGCAAACCACAGATTATATTATATTTTTTAAATGTAGTCCGAAAAACACGGCATTATAAACAGTATGTTGGAACAATGACCTGGTGCACAACGTTCCCTGGAGATCTGCATGTGAGCATGTGAAGCCACCAACAAACCAGGCAAAGTAAAGAAGTAGAAGAATCCATCTATCGGAGCTTTCTTGTATATAGAAGGACACATGCAGCCTCTGAACTGAGACACAGCTGTTGGTAATTTTTCATCACATGACTACCGACCATCTTGTTTTTGAGATCTGAACAACAATGTGGTCCAAAACTTTAGCATCGGCCTGAGCTGAGCCGTGGAGACGCTTGGTTCGTAAGTTTGTTTTGCATGTTTCTTCTTTGTGGATGAGTTTTTATCTTTTGTTGTTGCACAACTGTGAAGGTTTGTAAGCAGTTGCTGAGGCTCTATTCTGTCACATGTAGCTCCAAACAAATGTTTGCATTTCTGCGGTTTCACAGAGAATTGGAAAAACAATGTAGAAGAGCAGCTGTGTTTCCGTAGCGCACCTCGTTGTCACTGTGCCACAGTGAAGGTCAAGTTGACAGCCTGACCCTGGAGGAGGAATTTGCGGCACTCAGCCTCTCAAATGTTGCGTCTGCTGTTTAATCTCAGGGTCGTCTCCATAAATAACACTCACCGTGAAGGCTGGATCCTCCCAGAGATCTGTGCAGACGCAACGTGACGTTACGTAGAATACAAGTCTTAACTTTTGGATCACACTTTGATATCCACACACCTGCTGCTGCACCGTGGTTATGAAAAAATACAGCAATTTATTTAACTCAGCCGTCGCAGTGGACAAACAGTACAAACAGTGGATGTTGCGCTTTTTCACATTACCAAAACACCGAACAACCGAGCTCACAGAGCGACATGACGTAACTCTGATGTCCAAAATTCAACATTGACATTTTACTAAAGATCATCTCAAAATAAGCTTCATCTAATGAGGCCTCTAAAGAAATACAGCAGATGATCCAGATCTGTAAAGTCAAGGACGTATGATACAAACTGTCCCTTTCCGCTCAACATTCTCACTAAAATGTATAAATAAATTGCTCAATATGCTTTAATTTTCTATAAAAAGTTATAATTTAAGACTATTTTCTACAGAAACTCTGAAACACTGACTTAAAAATATAAAGTACATCTCCAGTCTAATTCAATCAAACAATAAATTAGTTACAAAGACAAAGTGCCTCAAATTCACAGACGCAAAAGATGGGATCTTCTCAAGATGTCTCCAAATTGTACGGGTTGCAGTAAAGGTCAAAAACCATTACTCTGGATTTTAACACTTTTCACTGCATCATAGAAACATTCAGAAAATAAAACCTTCAGCCCAAAGAGACGATCATGAGAAGATCACAACTGTGCTGCAGAGAGCAACTGTAAAAACTCATCTGCAGTCACAGCGACATTAAGACACGACAGTAAGTACTTTGAGAAAAACACTGAGACAATCAAAATATACCAAAACAACCGGCAGGGGAAGTTTAAGGTCGACTACAAACTGAGTGAACCTTTTTTTAAAGCCTAAGAGTCTGGTGTCATCAGATTTTACATTTAAAAAGGTCAAAGGTCGGCGAGGATATCCAGGTGGGGCTTCCTGTGCAGATCTACGCTTTATTTATTTTATATTTATGACCTGTAAATAAATACAGACCGTTTAAAGTATATATTTGTGAATAACATCCTGATGAAGAGAATCAAAGTGATTTCTCGTTTTAAAGCTGCACATTCGCCACTTTACCCTCGACACAAACTCCTGAGTCCTCTCCAAAGCAACGCCAGCACCGTTTAAGACTTTTTTTTTTTTTGTAAATCAAAGGATATTCATGTTACATATCAATGTTACAGACGTGCACTGATATTCTCCTGAAGTTATCTGGAGCGGCTGCAGGTGAGAACCCCAAAACGTCCAAGTCCGTTACTCTGGACGTTCACTGAGGTTTTTCCTGCCAGGTAAATTGGCAAAAGGAGTCCATGTGAGAACACAAAAGAAAAAATGTCTGGAAAAGTCACAGCTGTGGAGATGGCGTGTTGACGGTGCCCGCCAGCGGAGAGCTTCTTCCCCACCTCGATCCTGATGACAGGTAAAGTGAGGTTCTCCGTCATCGCCTCTTCCGCTTGATTTCCTCCTGACTGGTTCCGTTGCTGTCCATGCCGTCCACCTTGAGGTGACCTTCGCTGTAGCGTTTGATCAGCGCTCCAGGGATGAGAGCCATGAGGGCGATGGCGAGGAGCTGGGCCAGCGTGCTCCAGGAGAAGATGTCGTCCAGGGAGGAGATCTCCGAGAGCATGGAGCCCGTACGAACGCAGATGAAGTTGTAGGGAATCAAACCTGGAGGCGAGAGCAGCAGCAGAGTCATCGATACGTTTGGATCTTTGTATCAAGGTTTTTTTTTTTTAATGAGTGTGTGGTCTCACCTATGAGCACAGAGAAGAAGAAAATGGGCATTGGGATGTTGAGGACAGGACAGGTGATGTTAAGGAACCAGTTAGGAGTCATGGGGAAGAAACGGAGGAAAAGTAGGAAGAAGAATAGACCACTTCGATTTTCCTCCACCTGACGGAGGGAGGGCAGAGAGATGAGAGGAAGACAAAGTGATGGAGAGAGAAATATGGAAAAACAATGGAGAGAAAGGAGGTGACAGGACAGAGGACAGGAAGATGAGCGTATATTTACATCCACTGTAAAGCTAAAGGACAGTCGTACCTTCCTGTGCAGCAGCGCCACCCTGTCGGGGAAGAAGTGAAGCACGTGCTGCTTTCCAAACGCAGCGGAGAGCAGGAAGCAGAACGTGGAGCCTAAAGTGGTGAGGAGGCAGGCGAGGACCAGACCCTCCCACGGCCCGAATATGGCACCGGCCAACATGTTCTGCAGGAGGAATGGAGGGAGCAATAATTAAACCAGATGTGCCACAGAACATTATTTGAATCTGAAAAGAGAATAGTCAGAAAGGGGGCGAATCGGGAATGAAATCGTGTGCAGCTTTTCTCTCATTCTAACGTCTCACCAGGAAGGAAGAGCCGGGTATGGCGAAGGACTGCTTGTACAGGTAGGCGCTACAGAACAGCAGCAGGACGTAGCCGTGATGTTCTCGTTTATAAAACTTGAGCGTGTCGGCGAGCTCCCGCAGCTCGTCCAGGTCCGACGGGAACTTCAGCCTGGACGGAAACACAAAACACAACCCACCTGAGTTTTCAAGCTATTTCTGAAATTACAACAATTCTTCCAGAATCCTTTACAGGTCCAGATGTGATGGATCATTTTCTTAAATGGAAAGAAAACAATGAGGTCTGTGGTTTATCCAGAGTGACGGGGACATTTCTGTCTGGAAATTGAAGTTGCACAAAACTCCATTTACTTCCACTGTAATGATTAAACAGCTGAAAGGTCAGAGGTCAACGTCTCACACCTCAGCATTTAAAATGCTCTTGAAGTGAAACACTTTGTTGACATGACGAAAAAAATCTGAACAAAAAGAAAGGAGAAAGATTGGATTAGAAAGAAGAGTGTGTGTGTGTGTGTGTGGGTGTGTGTGTGTGTGTGTGTGTGTGTGTGTAACAGGATACATTTGATTGAGGGACAGAAATAGAAATGGCGTTGTTGCCTGTAGACTTGAGCCGAGGGTCCGAAGACACTTCTGACACACGCAAGCACCTAAAATCCCCCCTTCTTGAAACTCAAGATGTCGTCCTCCTCCTCCTCCAGCACCTGCTGCAGAATTCCTCCTCCCCACTGGTCACTGGAAAAATATTCTGTTCTGTCACTGGTCGGCAGGTTGATGATGTGTCAGTGCTCGGAAACGTCAAACTGCATGAATGTGTGTGCAGTATTTAAGAAGAGATATCGGAGTGTCATAGGAGGCACTTAAGGTTTTACAACACACACACACACACACACACACATGAAACAGGCATTGAGGTAAGATTTCAATTCAGCACAAATATAAAACTGAGTCAATTAAGTTGAGACAGAAAATCATTGATTTACCTGATTGTATTTCTCTATTTATAACATGTTGGATAAAAGTTTGTGGATGAGAACTTGACGGCCAAATGCAGACGACAGGAAATTCTATAGCTGTAATATATATATATATATATTGCCATGTTCATTTACAACGCACGCACACACACACACACACGCAAGCACACGAGACACGAGACTAAGCAAACTTGATGCCAATACATGTCATTTCATTGGGTGCAGTCACACTGTGGTTGAATGATTTGATATTTGATATTATAATATATGCATAGGTCGGTGTTATTCTATCGTCCCTTGACAACCTCAGGCCTGAATGTCTGGCACAATGCTAAATACCACACACACACACACACACACACACACACCCACACACACACCCTGGGGAGTAATGTGATCAGTCCAACGTGTACTGAGACGATTGGAGGTAGAGACAAAAACAAGAGAACATTTTGGATGCATTTAATATTTTACTGTTACACTGACAATTCTATTTTGACTATTATAATAATAATTATTATTCCCTTTTGGCTGACTGGTCGAATTATGATTATTTTTTAATTATAATGATTAATCATTACTATGAGTAAGAATGCTCTTGTAGAAAAATTACTTCCAAACTTGAATTTGATAAGATTCCTAAATTTAGTCAGAACTAATTGAAGAAATCAGTTCCCTGATTCTTTACCTCGTTTCTATTTAACCTGTCAGGACGCCTATCCCAGCATGCACTGGGAAGTAAACAGTGATGATGTGTCTGGCCTCTAATTGTTTCCAGTCTGGATGATGGGGGGGCATGATGGTTTAAAATAGACACGAGGGGTCACAGAATGATTTAAGGTCTGCTGTTTAAAATACGTTTGACCATTTTGGACTTTTCTCTTTTTATTTTGTAGTTTTTGGACTGTGATGACAGAAAATGATGAATAACAGGAGGTCAGGAGAACAGCTGTAACAGCTGGTTGAGTAACTGAAAGAAAATCATTCACTTTTCGTACTTTTCTAATGACGATTTGCTGTTTGGAACGAATATAGTAATTTACACGCTTCAAGTTTCAGAGTCTTTTGTCAGGTGCAATTCATGATTTGGATTCAAACTTTAAATCTATTAGTTCCCACAAGTTCACTGAAGGTGAAACCCCCCCAAAAATAATCTAATATCATGTTAGACAGAGGAAAACGTTAAATATTCAAATTTATAGAAATCAAACCGTTGATTGAAATATCTTAAATGATAAATAAAGAATCAGAATAGTTGGTAGTTAAAGTTTTGTCAATCGACTAATTGGTTAATCGACTGTTGTTGCTGCATTATCCCAAAAATATATATAATTAAAGGAAGACTGGCCTGTGAGTGTGTATATAGATAAACAACTTAATGACTCTGTGTGTAAAAATACCACTGTTAATTTATATTTATATAAAATAAAATTCATATTTTATTGTATAGTATAATAAGTGTTCACACAGTTTGTTATTTTCTGTTTTATTATAAATATATTGTTTTCATGTGACAAAGAGACTCAAATAATCTTCAATACTTCACATTTGTTGATTCTTTGTTTGGTTTGTTTTTCTTTCTTCTTCCTCAGAATAAACTAAGTCAACGATAGAAACTATTTAAACTCATAAACTAAATGTCAGTGAGGTTTTTAAATCTCTGTCCCGGCCGGGGTCCTCCTCACCTGTACTCCCGGACTCCCTGGTCCTCTCCCCGGTCCTCTCCCCGGTCCTCTCCCCGGGCCTCTCCCCGGTCCTCTCCCCGGGCCTCTGGCTGCTGGGGTCCCGGGGGCAGATGAGTCGACAGCAGGTAGAGGAAGACGCTCGCCGCCCCAACGATGGCAGCGAGTCCCGCTATGGAGCGCATGGTTCCCCCCGGCTGTGGCTCCCTGTTCCCCGGATCGACTGCGCAGAGGAGTCGGGGCTGGAGTTAAGAAGAGGACCACCGGGGAATTGGCGGAATGAGGAGGGGAGGGAGGCGGTGTGGTTTACGGAGAAGCGGGCCTCGGATGTCGGGCACGGGCTCAGCTGGACCCCGGTGCTCGGAGGTTTGAGAAAAGACGCTGTTGACACTTGAGCGTCTGTGTCACATGATCTGACACGTGCGTGTCCGCTTCACTGTCTCTGCTCTGGTCAGAACTGTGCACGTGAACTCTCATCTGAACTTTAAACCACTGACACTTATCAAAGCTGCAGGTTTGAAACTTTCTCTGGAGTTTCAACTTTAACAACTTTAATGTGTACTTACACCGACCAGCCAGGAGAGGACGCTGTAGTCAAACACACGTGGAGTTCAGTGGGATTATAAAAAAAAAACAATAGACTGTGAATGAAAATAAATGGTTTATTTAAAGCTCATTCTGAGTCACTTGTATTTATATTTAAATATAATGTGAGTTTAAAGTTACTAAACTTGTAACATGTAATAGTTTGATGGAGCCATAAAGTTCAAAAGTACAAAATAAAGGTACATTAAATAACATCCTGGTTAAATCGTTCACATGCAGTAGCTCTTTGATTAAACTTGAACTTACTGTGTTACTTCAGAAACCACTTTACCATTATAATGTATAGACCCATGTACTATCTGCAGTACTTAAAGGTACTTCTAAGTCTCCCTGATGTTTCTGTCTGATGGACCGAAATCTGTAGAGTGCTTAAAACCTTTGCACACTCCTGAATGTACAGTTGATTTTGAGGATTTGTTCAGTGTTTGATTAATTAATGGCAGAATGATCATGTACAGGAAATGTAATGTAATATTTCCAATGTTATAAGTAACCACAGACGGAGTCTTTCTCCTGTCAGTCGTGGTCAGGGTCCGGGAAACTGTGTTTTCCTGCAAAAGAAACATCAAACATTTAGTGAATAAATAATATTAACAGAAAAATGCAGGTTTATTGATTCAGACTAAACTCTGGACCAGATGTTTGGTGACATACTGAGAATATAACATTGTGTAAAAGCTGCATCCCTACAAAGCAGGAAATAGTTAATTAACTCTGACAAGGAGGTTATGCTTTCTGTTTGTTTCAGTTTATTTTGCAGGATTACGCAGAAACTACAAAACTGATTGTTTTACTTGCAGAATTTTACTTTACAGCATATTACACAAACAAACAATAAGTTGACACAGAGACACTGTGTGCTAACTCAATTTGAATCACAAGTGAAGACATGTGTGACTAAGTCTGACCATCAACTCCGTCAGATGTATTGAACGCCCTGTCAGCATCGTCACCTTTCAGAAGCTCCTTCAACATCTCGTCATCTGGAATCACTGACAAGAGGGAGCAACACGGGGGCTGTCAGTGACACATCCAGAGATCTTGGTTGATAAGACAGGTTTAAGTGTGTTTAAAGGGTTCACACACACACACACACACACACACACACACACACACACACACACACACACACACACGTACCTTGATTGTCTGTAGCATCATCGGATACCCCTTTGGGCAGGAACGAAAAGGTAATGAGCAGGATCACAAGGGCAAGGAGCATGATTATGACCTTAGTTTTCATTTTCTGCAGGAGGAAACTCAGGCTTCAGTAAATGCAAACCCCCGTCCGTCAATTTAAGATAAACAAAAGAAAGTTACCAGCCACAGATCAGATAAACGATAGCTCACCTCTCTTGTTAAATGCAGCAGCAGTTGTCTGAACCTGGGTCTGTCACGCTGAGGCTACTGTTTGTGGTGTGTCAGTTGCTGAACAATGGCGTGAAGGGCGTGAGGCACGGTGTGTCTGAAGCATGCAAACAATCCACCCGGTTCAGTTCAAGACAAAGACAAGCCACTGTGCTCGCACGACGTGGATTAACTGGATTGACCACATTCTCTCTAACATGCAAAAGTTTTCTTAAGGTTAAATAAATGACAACGTTAAAGAAAGTGAATCCTCTATCTTTATCGAATCTGCTCCAAAGGTTCGTCCCACATACCTCGTGGAACGATGGCACACGGACGGTCCGCTCCTGTTTACCAGATCTGGGGCCACACATAAGCCACGGCAATTCAGCATGTTAACCAAAGGTAACCTGAATTTGTTTTGAGCTATTTGGCCTGTGTGTGTGTGTGTGTGTGTGTGTGTGTGTGTGCATATGTCAGACTCAACCACTTAGATATCCGAGCTCAGGTTTATTCACTCTTCTCTACAGAAGAAAAATATTTAATATTACAGAACATAAAGAAACATCGGTAACCACTGTTCCTAATAAATATACATGAAGGTTGATGTCAAAATTAAACACAGAGTGTTTTCATGTCAGACGATTACAAACCATTTACGTAGAGAGAATACAGAACAGTGCTATTCCGGCTGATAACAGATGTGGGGACAGATGTGCGGGAGAAAACTGGAAAACACTTCTCTACAGTCATACTAGAAAAGGAATCAGGCTCGTTCTCAAATAACCATAATATTCATGTCAATACGACTCTGATGATCTTTACATTTGAGTTTACCTCTAATCTAAGAAAACCTTAAAGTACTCTGCACCTCTCACAAACAAAGTTCATCAACGCCGAGATTACACTTCGAAACTTCTTGTGCGTGCGTTGTGTGAAAAAGATGAAGGTCATCTGCAGCACCCTCTAGTGGAGGATTGTAAAACAAACAGTGTGTTCGTTGTTTAAAACTAAACGACTATAAAAGTTTGAAGATGGAAATTTGTGTAGATACATATAAACAACATATACACTTACAACACTTCATGATGTTATTGGAAGTTATTGTGGAAGAGTGATTTAATTAAAATGTTCACGTAACTGTCTGTGCCTTTTAAAAATACTTTTTTGAATTCAGTGTAAAAATGCAGGAAAAAAAAAAGACTGCGCATCATTTGTTGTGTCTGAAACATTGAGGGTGCAGAAAGGTATTTTCTTTTTTGTGCAAAATGTATTTGTACACCAAGTAGCCGACCTAAAAACGTAATCTTAATAAAATAGTTAAGTTATCAAAGAATTAAAATACGAAGAGGAATTGTCGCAGTTTGAAGGTTGAAACTGAAAACGATCATCATTATTATTTTCTTAAATTTTTATAATGTTTAGAAACCACTTTATCTTCTGGTTAGTTTGAATAGACTATACATATAATTTCCTTAAAGTCAGTATCATGTTTTCCAAATTCCAGACGTGTATTATGCAGCTTTTAGTCTATTTTATCATCGATTAACAAATTAGCTTAAGGTTCATCTAACTGTACTACTACCGAAAAATGTTTTCGTGAAATAAACCCTCATGTGTGAAAGAAATAGTTACAAAGGGAAAAATGAATTCTTATTTTGAACTGAGTGAAAGTGATCGTGAACGTTACATCAGGAAGGAGGAAATAAAAGAAGAAAAAATGATGGAACGGAAAACAAAAAGGAAAAGAGCGGATAGAGGAGAAGAGAGAGTTAAAAATTTAAAAAAGAGAAAGAGTGATCTAAAGATGAGGTATCACAATACAACCCAAATAATTATCGACATTTTCACCAAAACTGACAACATCATGACTCTGACGGTTAAAAACCAGACGATACACTGAAGGTCGTGAGTCGACAGGAGGAAGCTGACGGTGGATTAACAGCTGGAAACACTCGATATGTGATGAAACGGATAAATCGACTCAGATCTGTCATCAGACTTCATTCAACAGGGTTTGATGGTGAAAAGATCAGAAAACCAACACGTGACGACAGAACCAGACATTTGACAGCGCAGAGCGCTGCATTCATTGCATTTCGATTATTATATTTATGGCTACAATGTCCAAGCTAACAGTCTGAGGCTATTAGGCACATCTTTAAACACGGAGACAGAGTCGCACGAGGAATATTCAATAAATCAAACGACAAAAAAACCACAGGACAAACCAACCTGGACGAGTTCTTCTAAAATTACATTTGCATCGTTGTTAAAGCTGAGCCTCAAAGTGACTTCCTGCTTCAGTAACTGGTGATAGATAGTGATGTTGTCTACAGGTCTTAGTGTCTCCAGGGTAACCCGTGGTTCTGCGTCCTCTCACTTTATTCCAACGCGACTCGGAGGTGATGCGGTCGCGGCGGATTTCAGCTCCCGGGCACCGACAGCGGTGAACTATTGGTTTACGTTTGATTCTACACATGCCGCCTGGATTACGTCTTCCTCCGGTGTGTCGGACAAAACATTGATGTGTACAAAGTCATGCTGGATCGTTAACGGTTAAATGTTCAGTTAAAGAAAAGCGGGTGGTTGAAATCGAATCGGTGACTAGAAGCTTTGATTCAAGAGTCAAAGACAAACGTTTCAACTCTCACTGAACACCTCACCAAAACTTTTCACTGCCGCTAAAAGTTTTTCTTCGCTGTTTCGTAAATTTGCTCAATTTGAATGTTTTCGACAGGCAATAATTTATATGTTCAATTTAAATCTACTACACAGAACTGTTGCTTTTAAAAAAGACTGGATGACGTACCGGCTCCCCTATAGCAACGCCAAAACATCTCAATCGCCCCCTGGTGGCTGGCTATAGAATAGGTCGTAAACTCCACCGCCCCCATGCTAGCAGATGGATCCCCAATTTTACCTCAAATTAATGTTTCACCTACAAATGTACATTTCTACAAAGTTCGGTTTAAATCGATTCATCAAGGACATTTTCAGAAGATTCTTCGACATTGAAAACAACAGATTCTTATTCTCTGCATCTGATGAATTCACTTAACCAACATGCGATCATTTTTGCTTTTGCAGCTGCGAAGATGTTTGCAAAGCTGAAAACAACATCCACTCCTCCGGTGAACAGTGCGTTAAGGTCTACAGTTTCATGTGTTGCATCAACCCTCAACTCAACCTCGTCAGGAAGGAGGGTCCGAGCTACATTTTGCTGCTGGGGGGGGGGTGTCCAGTTACCGCACTGATATTTAAAGCAGATTCCTTTGACAGGAGCAGTTCCGACAATTTGTACAACAGTGGACGAGAGGAATTAGTTTGGATCGCGTGGTCTCATCACAAGGTCGCTCTCCTAAAGATGCGACCACCTCTAAACACGACAGAGACGAGGAATCAGTGGTGGAGTAAATCATCACCACAGTTTAAATATCCAGACTATCAGAACGTGGGGGGGGGGGGGGGGCCTCTGTGTGCTTGTGTACACCTTAAACTACACTAACCACACTGATACTGTTCACACTCTTTCTCCGACAAAGACTCTACAAAGTCAGCTTCACTTTAATCCACAGAGAACGATGGTTAAAATGTTTTGTAGCAGGAATTCAGCTTAAAATCCAAACATGACATGTGACCGTTCTAATAATAACAACGATAAAAACCGTTAACAGTCCAAAAAGTTTTAAAAGTCCGACAGCGCATTTAGGTCACGTTGAAGAAAAAAAGATTTTTCCAACAAAGTCGTTATTTAAGGAGAAATATTGCAAGAATGAAGTCGTAACTGAGAAGAAATATCAGGAAGAAATATTTATATCATCATGTGGAATATGAGGTACTAAATTTTATCTTTAAGAATAAAGTGCCAATGTTACAAGGAAAAAGTTTTATCCGAAGCAAGTCGTAGTATAACGAGACACATTTTTCATTTGAGGAGTAGAAGAATCCATTCTCGTGGGAATTTCAATGCTTCTGGATCGAAAAGTCCTCATTTAAAAAAAGGCTGATCTTCTGATATGAACCCTCTAGAATCACACGAACCTCAGATTAGACTTTATTCTCGTAAAATTACGTTTATTACGACTTTAGTTTCATAATATTACGACTTTATTCTTGTAAAAAATAACTATTTTCTCATAATGTTGCTTTTTTATTCTCCAAATCTCTTTTTTTTCCTTCAACATGGCTCTTATATACTTTATATTAACTTAAAATAAAACTAGAAACTACACAATAGTGTTTTAACAGATGGAGAAATTGTCAAAATCAGCATCACTGGGATGAAGTTTGAGTCGTTTCAGAAACTGTTCAACACGATAACATGTGAGTTTTTGTCCAGGAACAAACTGCAGGTTGAAGACTGGAGTCCCGGCTGAGTCAGTCCACTGAGACGCTGACGTTCAGCCTCATCAGGTGTTAGCAACTGTGTGGCAGATGTGTGCATCTCATTAGTGTCCATTGTTTGGTGTCACAGCTGCTCCTGTAACTGCCATTTTGTGCCTCACACCACAAGTGTTGTTGTTGCTTCAACCGGGGACAAGCACCAGCGCAGGTGAAAGAAACAAATCAAGCGTCCTACAAGATGTGGCTCGCCCCCGGTTGCTGGGAGCCGCCATCGTCCCCCCTGTGTGACTGGTGTTTATAAAGGTCACACGGCATGAGGGGGAGCGGGTGTCCCTGCTCGGCCAGCACAGACTCATATGGCGGCGCTGCCTCCAGGGGGAAGGAGATGGATGCGATGTGTTGATGCTCCTGAAGTCCCAGCGGGTAGTTGGAGGGGGAGAACCAGCCAGCGCTGGCTGAGGTCTCTCCGCAGTACGGAGAAGGATCCGGGCTGGTGCGGCCGGGCTGCTCCTCCTGCTCTGGCCCTCGCTGGCAGGGGTCAAACAGGGAGTAAGGGGGAGGGTCATCTGTGGGGATGTAGATCTGAGTCAAGCCAGGGCCGACGCACTCGTCGTAACTAGAGAAGTGAAAACAAAAATGAAATGATTATTGCTATGAATTGAATATGAATGCTCTTTGGGTTCTTTGTTTCCTGTTTTATTTTGAAGCTTCTTTCCTTGTGTGGCTTTACTTCCTGTCTTTGTCTTGTGATTGTTTCTAATGTGTTTCACCTGTTTTCCATTAATCTTCCTCCTCATATAGTCTCTGTGTTTCTCTTTGTCTTCATCACTTTGTCTCTGTGTCTCCTTCATGTGTCTTGTTCTGTTGCCTGAGTTTTCCCCTTGATGGTTGATTTACTGCTTTACGTCGTATGAGAGACTTTTGTTGATCGAGTCCTCTTGTCACCTGCGGTCGTTTCCTGATTTAAATGTAACAGATGCTTTTCAAACTCAAACCTCATTTCTCATAAATCCTGTTTGTCACTTCAAGAAGCAACAAAGACTCAGGATTTATCGTGGTAGCAGACGTGACGTAATGAAGAGAATGCAAAGGTCTAGTGAGGGAAAAGATGAGGCTGCTGGAAATATCAAAACTTTCCTCAGAAATATAAAATGAATTCAATATAACCTAAATAATGTATTAACTTACAATATGACAAAAAAAGTAACGCTGTCTGGCCTGAACATTTCCAGCAACACGAAAGATAAGTGTGTGTGCAAACCTCTGCAGCAACAAAATGAAGGAGAAATCTTTAATATTGGTGGATAAAGTAAAATGAACCTTCACCGAGCTCCGTTTGTATGTTTGTTTGAGACTATTACATTTTGGTACGGCTCTGGGAACAGGTTAATTTCTGAGGGACAAATTCAAAGATGATAAAAAAACTCATATTGGGAGCTGAGATCCACGAGGGTGTGTACATCTACTACAGGAATATACCAAAGCAAACATGAGATACTGTTTGTTTTAAATATAAATACATGCATCACCATCAACACAGATTCTAACCTACGGGGCATCAGTGACATAATACGCGAACCTTAACCCTCAAACAGCTCAGTGGAAAAGTGAGGACCGTTCAAAATGTCCTCACTCTGTCGGGTCTATTCTTACAATGGTCCTCACAAAGACATAAGTACAGGAAGACACACACACACAGCCTCCGTCCTCCTTCCTGCTGTGTTGGCAGATTCCCAACACACTTCCCTGATGAACTCCTCCAGCAGCCCCAGAGGTCAGGCTTCTAACAGCCTCCTCCTCCTCCAGCAGAGAGGAGCGAGAGAATTTATATATATATATATATAGAAAACACGAAATCCAATAGAAAACAGAATTATAAAATAATGGTGGATGATGATAGCGGCACAGGAAGCAGAAAATCAAGAGTAACTCAATCAGAGCAGTGGTTAACTCTATCAGTCTGCTGCTGCTGTGTGTGTGTGTGTGTGTGTGTGTGTTGAGTTGAGGTGTTGCTTCTTCCTCCATTACTTCTCTTACATCTTTTTTTTTTCTTGTGCACTCTCTCCATCTCCTTCACTACCCTGTGTGAGTGCGTGCGCTCATGCGGCAGCATTTTCTTAAAGTTAATGTTAGAGTTTGAATGTGTGTGTGTGTGTGTGTGTGTGTAGTTTTTTGTTAAGTGTGTGTGTGTAGGAGAGAGATGGGAGAGACGAGGGTGGGGGGGGCTGGGGAGAGGAATCTATTTTTGCCTTGAACTGAGGACGAGGCTCAGTCAGAATGATCTAATGTCCGCTGCTCGTCGTCTCACACACAAACACACACACTTCAAACATTGCTGAAAGGATATAGTTCTTGAAGTGTGACCCTGTGCGTCAGCGACACAGTATAAATCAGTTTAATTACATGTTTCAATTAATCATAAAACAGTTATCATTATCCACAGTGAAGCCAAATCAAGACAAGTATCAACCCTGTGATATGTCTCACGTCACTGCGTTTGTTTTGTTTCCTGAGGGAACTGTTGGGCCTTGGCGGAGCCATGCACGCTACTGAGTTCATGCTAGTTTTAATTTTAAATAATGTCTCTTCACCCTCACACACCGACCGAACCACCGGGGGCAGCTTCAAACAGCTGATTGTTTTTCTTCATGCTTTGGGGAAACTGACCTCAAACGCTGGCGTCAATGAGGCGCGTCGAGGTGAAAATTGGAGACGAGGGTGTTTCAGAGGTGTTGTAACACACTGCTAATCCCCGGGTCCTCGCTCTCTCAGGAGTCGCAAGCTCCTCCGCTCCCTTGAGGACTTCTGCCATATGTGTCTGCAAAACCGTCGCACTGGGTTGTGTTTTAAAAGTGCGTGTGAATTAGCTTGTTGTGGCTGAGTAAAAGTAATTTGTCCCCTTTGAGACACATGGTGGACACGCTCAGGAGCTGGAGCTTGTCTCTTAGTGGTTTCTGTGCTTGTCCACATGTTTGGTCATGACAGAGAGGGATAAAGTAGAAGTCAGATACACGCAGGTCAGGAGAAAAGGAGGACCTCTGGCTTGTGTTCATGCTTTGGTTGTGACGCTCGACAAAGCTGAACAACTCTAGCTGCAGCATATGGTCCTCTGTGTGTGTGTGTGTGTGTGTGTGTGTGTGTGTGTGTGTGTGTGTGTGTGTGTGTAAAGCTGGCATGTCCCTGTTCTCTCGCCTGTGGAGTAAGAACCATATAGATGCTGCATTCACAGGTGTGTGTGTGTGTGTGTGTGTGTGTGTGTGTGTGTGTGCACTATGTGGCTCATGCCAAAGCTGATCTGATTTCTCAGCTTAAAACATCTCCCAACATGAATTCTCCATTTTGACTCTACAACAGTTCAAAGAAGGTTTTAGACGAGGTTTGACCGGATTAGATGACGACTGGCTCCAGAATAAAAAGTCTCGTGTCTCCTGTATCTGTAAATCTGACCGTGTTCATTTCCCTGCGCTCCATCTCTCCCCACCACCTGTCCACGGCAACATTTCAGTCATTCTACAAGACGACAGGACAACAAGTGGACGGAAGAGATCAGTGTTGTTGTCGACATTCTATTATTGAGCTTCTATCACTGCTCTCACCTTCTCTCAGCTTCTCCATCTTTCACTGTCACATGTGCTGCGAGGAGCTGATCCTCGCTCTCAGACGTAATCCTCTCTCCAGAGCTAATGTATTGTCACAGTGTGGACGAGACGTGACGTGTGAGAACGGCCTCTCATAAAGATTGAATGTAAAAAAAATTATATTGCTAGTTCAATGCAAGACGCCCGACCAAAGGACAGGAAGTACGGGAAGAAATGTCAAAGAAGAACTGACCGTCCACATGTCAAGATGCATTTAATGGCATCAGAGATCACACGTGTTATAATAAAGTATTATATTATCACAACCTCACAACTCTACACTCTGTGCTGCCTTTCAGTCGATGCATTGCTTAACAACCATGCCAACGTAAAGCACGTTTGAAATATAAAATATATATATGATGTATATATATATATATTATTATACGATTTGTTTACAGCTTGTTTTACTGCCCTAAAGTGGCTGAGAATCAGTTCCCATCATGGATATAAATAAAACCCTGTAGTTGTCGATGCACATTTTTCTAAACTTTGTGCGCTTATATTCTAAGAAAGGACATTAGTGTGTGTGTGTGTGTGTGTGTGTGTGTGTGTGCTTGCCCATGCAGCTTCTCCCTGAGAGGAAGCAGAAGCTTTCAGTCTCCGCAGGTGAGATGCTGATCCGCGAGTGTGAGTTTTTCACGGATATAGAGTGTGTGTGTGTGTGTGTTTTGTGTGTGTGTGTGTGTGTTTGGTGTGTGTGTGTGTGTGTTTGTTGGTGTCGGAAGTGTAACATTCACAGTCTCAGTAGGTGAGTTGTTGATCTGAGTTCTCCGAGTTTCCCTCAACCATCTGTGGCCCACACACACACACACACACACACACACACACACACGTACACACGTACACACACTCTGCAGGATCGTCACATGACTGCGTCGACCTGCTTGCTGATCGGACTCCGAACCTCTTGCCAGCATAATGTTAAACACAATAGGTAGTTTGTATGTATATTGTCGTCCTGTATGTGAGTGTGTGTTTGTGTTGGCTGCCGTCCCATCCTCCAGGCCAAAGACTCCGGCTCTCACACAGGCTGTCCAGAACACTGTGGTTTCCTGCCAGAGCTCTGACGTACATCGCTAGCTCCCCTCCCTCCCTCACCTTATCTCCTTCTTTCCTTTCCTTAGTCCTCCTCCCTCCCTGTCGTAAGTCTCTTGTTTACAGTTCCACGCCCTTGTTTTTTCTGCTGAAGCTGAAGCGAGAACAAACAGTGTGTTTTGGTTTCTGTCCGGCTCATCAGCATGTTGATTTATGGATTCATCAGAAGTCAGGTGGTAGCCGTGATCGCAGATGGGAACATCTTCTTGGCACCTGAGCATCATTTAAACACCTCGACAAACCAAACACCAGGCGTGTCCCTCCCAGCATGATGCATTTCCCCAGTAGGATCGGTTATTTTATCCGTGTTGCAGGATAACGAAGCAACAACATGACGGGAGCTTTGGTTTTTTCCCCAGATCACAGCTGCAGCTCCAAAAATCTGCAAGAACTGAGTGATATACTGGGAATCATCATGAATCCAGGTCTTTAAAACACACAAAGAAAATCAATCACTCTGTTGGCAGTTATGGCCGTAGACTGTATAAACTGTATTCTCTCAAATGACCTGCAGAGGGCGACTCCACTGGTCAGTTTCTATAGAAGTCGATGAGAAATGCAATGGGTTAATTAAACTTGAAAAAGTTTAACATCTCAACATCCACAGTCGCGGATTAAAACAAACATTAACTCACATTTTCTTTTGCTAATTTTCAGAAAATTGTCTTTAGAGCGTTAAGAAACATTGACAAGCACAAACGTCTGCGAGAGAACAACTGAAGGAGAATCTGAACCTGATGAAACTGTTTGGTGTTAAACTGAGTCACTCTGAATACAAATGAATCAACTGTTCTGTTTCCACTTGTACCGATGAGGCAGAACGTTTTTCTCACTGTGATTTTCATCTCTGACTAAATTCTTTTCCATTGCGATGACGACTGAAGCTCAAACTTACCACAGCAGTTAGACCCATCTGCCACAACAAACTGGTGGAAGTTGAAATAATTCAATTCATTGGTTATTACTTTTAATTATCCATGGGACTGTTGGTTCATCAATATAAGACTGTGGGAATTTACGAAGGGGGGAAAATACGCTTTAGGATTCAGTGGATGCTCCAATCACAGAACATCTTAAAACCATCATGGTGATGCTGTAAGTTCATAAGTTCATAAGTTCAAAGTTTGACCAGGAGCTTTCGTCTGATGAAGAAATGAATGATCTCTTTAATGAGAAAATTATTAAATAAAATGGAAAATATAAGATATTTCCTGTCAATCGATTGAGGTGAAGTGTTTATACGACACACACACACACACACAGACACACTGCAGGTGAGGGATGTATGTGAATTATTAAAGTTGCCAATTAGACCAGTTGACATTTAGATCAAAAACACCATGACATTGGCCTTTAGCAAATGCTTTCTTTCTCTCATTCTCTCTCTCGCTTCCTCCATCACACACACACACACACACACACACAAAGGGCATCAAACGTACCGCTGCTCTCAAATACATGAATTACCACAGAAGGAGGTTCCAACCACGTGCACAGAGAGCGGTGGGGGACATGGACTGAACCGTCACTTATATTTGATATTTGACATTTGACTTCATTGAAAAGAGGAGGAATGGGCGTGTGGTGGATGATGAAAAGCTTTGAATTTAATTTTACAACACGGAAAGAAATGTGAAGCACCAAAAATACAGTTCAATGCAAAAGAAAGAAAGTTTTTCAAATGAGGCAATTACCAAAACTCATCTCAGCATAAAAACTGGATCAAGAGGTGAAGAAGGTAAATGTCTAAATAAAGAAATCAAACTCAACTCTGTGTTTTATTCCTGATTAAACCTTCACCAGGTGAAGTCCAGCAAAACTAGATTCAGACGAGCTCTTACCGTGGAGGTGAGTCTGGGTAAATGTTGACCTGCGACAGCGTCTCTCTGTACGAGTCAAAGTCCAAACCAGGAGGAAAGTCTTCTAAGCAGGTCGACCTCAGTTCTCCCACTGAACCTCCGTAAGAAAAACCATCTGGTCCTGCAGAAACAGAGATGGACCATTAGCATGTGTGTGATCTCATTTGTTGTCCACACACACAGAAGGGACAGTGAGGTGTTTCTTGTTGTTTGTTTTCCATCCATTTTAATTCTTGATCATAGTATCATCATCATGCTACCTTTAATTGTTGTCTACTTTACAAATAAGTTTTTCTTCTTTTCTAACAACTGCTGAACCGAGAAGAAGTTAACAAAACTAACAAACGCAGAAGAACCTAAAAACTGAGTTCACATCTGTTAATCAGGATCAATTTCTCGCTCTCTTATTAAAAAGCTACTTGTAGGACCAAGCGTTGCTCTGAAACTGACCGTAGCTAGCTCGCAGGTGTGGGTTGCGGAGTCGACTGTCTTTGCGCAGGCTGCCGACGATGATGGTGATGCAGGAGAGGAAGAGGACCAGACCTATAACGATCCCCGCCACCACCAGCGGAGACACCAGGAGAGACGCCTCCCCTCCCGACTCCCTCTCACTGCGGCAGTCTGGGTACTCCCCATGGCTCTGGTTGGAGCTCACTGCAGGGTGGTGGAGAAAGATGGAGGGGGGAGGGTCACTGTGGTCAGAATATATTTCAAAGATCACTTTTGACTTCTGAAAAGTTTATTAAGACTTTAAGAGACTTTAAGAGTCGTCTTGTGAAATACAATTCAAATAAACAGCTAAATTCCACACAGAGTTTTCCTGATTGATATTTTTAAGTTCAGTATTCATCTGTTGGAGCTCAGTTTTGTTCTCCACCAACTACTGAGGAAAAGATCAGGCTCTTTAGCTCCTTTCATTGAACTATATTCATCTTCTTGTTGAAAGCAAACAGTAAAATATATTAAAACTCTGTCGCTCTTATCTATAACGATTGTCAGAGCTCACAGTAGCGACACTGCACCATGAGATCATGTTACATAATTGTTGTCTTAACCTGCTCACATCTTACTCCCTCCTGCTTCTGCTCTCTCCCGCTCCCTGAGGACTCATTCCATTTCAGTGTGTGACAGATAATTAGAGCTATAGCGCACACACATACACTCTCTCTCTCTCTCTCTCGCTCTCTCTCTCTCTCTCTCAGTCGTCATCATCATCATTAGATTACAGAATGATCCTGCTCCTCTCCTCTTCTGTTTAGTGTCTCATCTGTCTGTTTGCTCGGGCCGTCCACGTCTTTCCTGTACTGTCGTCACTCTGAATCTGCGTTTGTTCGCTCACAACACATCTGAGCGAGGATGATACGGGCGAGCGTTCATTTTCTCTCTTTCACTTTGTTCACGCCAAAAAACAAAAACGTTGCGCTGTGACTCGTGATCTCTATGATGGTGAGAGCAGAATCTTTCACGTGACAAAAAGTGCATCATGTACTTACAAACATTCCTACTGTGTTATTTCTGTGTGTGTGTGTGTGTGTGTGTGTGTGTCCATTCATTACAAAGACAATTTATGTGAATTTAAATCTATATAATTATAGATCTCCTTGTGAGCTCTCTTTGGAGAGAATGAGGGAAAATGGAGTTTATGAGGACGAGATGAGAAGCGAAATAAGAGAAAATCACGTTAGCAGAGAGAGAAGGCTCAGACAAAAGCTGTGTGCGAGAGCGGACACGTCACGGAGCGAGGAGACAGGTCTGCTGGGAACCGTTTGGGGTGAGAGAACATTTCCCTCTTCTCGGGAATCTGTGTGAAACCAAATTACTGTAGACAACAGAATTACAGACGCAGACATTCAGGGAGGAGAGAGATGAGAAGTGAGCGATAGAGGAGCACAAAGAGTGAAATGAAAAAGATATTGTGAGTGTACATCATTGAGAAACCTTGATTGTTTACTCCTGCTTTATATTCAGTGCGGTGAAAGACAGAAGGAGAGAAAAAAGAGAAGCAGCGAAGGAGGCAGTTCTCGTCCGGGTCATTCAGGGAAGAAAATTACACATCTGGAAATTTCAGGACACAGTTCAAAGCATTGAAGTGTCTCATCAGGTGCATTTAACAGAAAACAAAGACAGATGTTGACTCTTTTACTTTCATATTTTGCCATTCACGGTTAAAACATCTGGAAAATCTTTTTCTTTTAGATTTTCTGTCCTTAATTTGTAGCCCAGTGTAAAATGAAGATATTAGAAATAACAGAATTCCTAAGCAAATCAGATTAAAGTAATTTTGGTTAAAACAGTAATTAAATGCTGAAAATAAAGATCTGTGTTGTTTGTGATTCCTTGTCTGAAGTTATGATGACTTAATGTCACATAAGCATATACATACACACAAAAACATTATACGTCCTGTCCTCTCTCAACTTCAACGTGAGAAGGAGAACTTAGGGAATAGAAAGAGAGGAGAGGAACGATGGACGGAGCAGACAACCACACGATAATTTGATAGATGGAAGAAGAGAGAGGAAAAGAGAGAGAGAGAGAGATAGTGTGTATGTGGTGATTGTGTTACATTTCAAAACCCTGAGGGGACCGGACAAAGCTGCACAGAGCAAACAGAAGGAGAGGAGAGAAATGTTTGTGTGTCTACATGAAAGTATTTGAATCTCCGAGTGTAAAAATATTACCTCAACACACCCATCCCATAAAATACATCAGTGGAAATGAAGAGAGAAGCAGATTAACAAGAAACCTATAAATCTCCAGTCATCGAGAATCATTAAAAGTCATAAATCTCGTTTGCCTTAATGAAATTGTCCCGTGTAAACATTCATTATGTAACACAGGTAATCCCCGAGGCAACTGGATCGCCGAACGGTCAGGGTGCGTTTGAGGAGCATGCAGGTCTCTGGTTCGATTCCTATCAGGGTTGTCAATAGCATCAATACTCTGTGTTTAAAATAATTAAATATCTGTTCATTCACTTCATACCAAAACAGATCTACAATCAGAGATTCAATCAAAGTCTGCATCTAAGAAACAATATGGAAGAAAACTGACTGATCCTCAACCTGTAGGTGTTTGTTTATTCCCTCAGCAGCTAATCTTTACATCAGTGACCTGTCGCTGTAGTGTGCTAAAGAAGTGAAGATGACCACCATGGAGATAAGAGACGTTCATGATCATGTTGTAATGATAAGAGTTAATGGCCTGGATTCTTTCTCTCTAGTTTGTGTCGGTGTATCTCTATCTGTATTTTCATATTCTTTCACCAAATGAAAAAAAATGTGATCCCACAAAACTTCAAGAAAAAGAAGTATTTCCACCCTGGTTGTTTCTTGTTGCTCGGAGGCACTTCAGCAGTGCTCATGCTTTCAGGCCTTTTAGAAACACACATCGTCCTCTATACAACACTTGATCATCGCTGTGGGTGGGCGTGTATATGCTATACTGTATGTTCATATATAATGAAACAGCAACAGTGGTAATTCACTGTGACAGCTTGTCACTAAGGCTTACTGTTGAATATGCACCCCCCTCCTACACTATATACTGTGGTGTGATACAACAGAGCACTTCATAATTCTGCTGCTGACACCAGCCCTGAGCTCAGTGTTGACCCGACACTCATTTACCGTCTTTCAATGAGCGAGAGATTCAGGTTTTCTGCTTTTGTTGTTTTTACTGTAACGACGTCCGCACTCTGACTTCTGAATCAGCTCTTTACAAACGTCTTTGCCTCCTTCCTCAGCTGACAGACGTAACAAGGAACAACCTGGCAACGCGGCCGCAGATCTGCACTGACGAGGAAACTTTTACTCAACATTGAGCATCAAGCCGCGAAGAGAGCAGCTGCAGGAGAGGTGCATTAAAGATTCTATTGGGTTCGTTCTGCAGCGACAGTGTTTTGTAGAAATCTAGAAGATATTTGTTCTCTAATGAAAAGCAAAAGAGCTGCTTGGTTTCTACAAGTACCCCTGAGAAGATTAAATACTCTGCTTAAGGTGTAAAATAATAATTCTCTGAGTTTAAAGCATCATCAGATCACTGTGCAACTGCACAGGAGCGTTTCTAGGGACTTTGGGGGCCTGCAGGCTTAAGGCACCTGAGGGGCCCCTTCATCAACTAAACTGAGACACCACTACTTTGCAAATTGTATCATTACGAAGGTGCCCATGCACATGTGGGAGTATCCATTGCTGACCACTGTAGAAGCTTGTGAAGAATCAACATATTTTTTACGAGACAACGCAATTTCTTTGCCAGAGCATTAGCATAATGTATGTTAATTGAGTGGAGGGCCCGCAGGTTTGGATTCGGTGCTGCTGGTGGTCTGCTCGCAGCGTTTTTCCCCTGAGAGATGACTTAAGTAATCACAGAAAATATACTGTAGCTAATGTAATTAGAAGTATACAAAGGGCCGTGAAGAAAAAAATGTGTTTAGTAAATATATCATATTGTCTCACACATCCCCCTGGGAGGAGAAAGCTCCAGGGATTCAAAAAGATCATTTCAATAATGAATTATGGATTAAAGTTTTACGTGGAGTTAAAGTTTGCAGGTTTTTTTTTTGAAGAGTCATCGGCCAAAAGATTCAAGATGTTTTATTTTATTTCTGTAGTTTTTAGGGTCGTTCCCTTTGTGTTAAAGGTCAGCATGTAGGTGTTGTGTGTGTGTCTCTGTGTGTGTTAATCCAGATTGGGGAAGTCACTCGGAGTCATTTATTTTTGGGTGTCACAAACTGTAAAGGTTAAGAGCCTGTGATATTGACTGCTGCTGCATTCGCTGCATCACTCTGTGCATTAGCTGCATTCATTATACAGCAGCATCAGGCAGTCACTCTGATTCAATCTGACAGCTTGTCGTTATGAGTTACAACCACCTTCTCTTCAATATGAAATATACCATAGACATGGCCGACTGTACATCCAGGCAGAAAGAGCGACTCATGACCGGACGTTCGATACCGGACGACAACAAACTCTCTATCGTGTGTCTTAAAGGACCATGCCACCTTTCCCCAAAACGCGCTGCAGGGTCTTTACAGTATGGACTCTGAGCTCTCAGCTCTATTAAACTGTGAACAAACTTTTTTATCTTTTGACTTTCGATCACTGCCTTGTTTTCCTCCATTTCCTGTTTTATTTAGAAATTATTTACAGCTTTATTTCCTGCCTCTGTCCTGTTTCCCGCCCTTGTGGTCGTCTGCACCCGTTTCTAATTTGTTTCACCTGTGTTCAATTACCCATAATCCTCCCTTGTGTATAAAGTCTCTGTTTCCCCTCAGTTGACTCCAGTCTTTCCTCAGTTTTTTTGAATATTAATTTTTTTTTTTTATATCTCTCACCTGACATCTCAGACATATTGAAGGATTTGCTTTTCTCACATGACGCCACAAATCCCAAAAATCTGATCAGAAGGTCATGAAACAAACAAACTGCTGCAAAGAGCTGCTTTGTCTCTCTATCCAGAACTGGAACTGAGCATAATCTGTGGTTCGTCCAAATTATGTGATAAACTTTGATTTAACGTTTTCTACTGCACAGTTTTCATATCGGGACGTGTGAGGCCGCTGCTGGGACCTGGCTCCTCTCTCACTCTCCTGATTCACAACAGCTTCTCCCTGTTTATCCCCACAGGCTGAGAAACCTTCTCACACAGCGACTGCACCCGACCTGGAGCTGGATTTGCTTCAACTAGCTGATTGAATTCACCTCTCAGCCGGTATCGTTATTGTGGCATTACACTATTGCTCAACATTGCATTAGGGGATTTCTATTTGAGACGGTTATTGAGACGTGAGCCTTCAGGATGTCCCCAGAGGAGAGAAGTTTCACTCTACTGCAAATAAATATGTCTTCCCTTCTTTTCTTTTGCAAGTGGCCAATTAGTTATCAAATGACAGCTTAACACGCTGAATATTTAAGACCTTGATACAAGTGCGTCTGTGAGAATACACCCTGTGTTTCCTACATGCACATATTTCTTTTTTGTTGCGTTCAGCATCAGCAGCGGGATGACCTCCAGCCTGCGAACCTCTGGGGATGCCACAGATATTCCACTGCTTGCAGAAACGTTGTTGTCCCGCTTTGCTGACACGTGAACAGTCTCGGCACTAAAAATATCGCTTTCAGAAAGACTCAAGTAAAACATGACTGTTTCTACGGAGGGAAAAAACCGAGCATAGGTGTCGGGAGGTATACGCAGCTTCTGCACGAACACTGTGCATTACGATAACATGAAGAGAATGAGTTCAGTTTTCAGTTTCACATTAAGTAAGATGTTTGGGATCAACTCTGAAGCTCAGGTTTTATATCGACGTTGATCTGAACTTTGCAGGATTTTCAGTGAAATATGTAAACGGCATCTTAATTTGCAGATGTCATTGTGGCTGTGACATAAAGTGACAGACGTGATCTCTTCACTTGTGCATCGTGCTGGAAAACCCCTCCTCCGTCCTACAGCCTGGTCAGAGGACACCAGCCTCTCACATGCACATCCCTCCTGTCTCTCTCTCTCTCTCTCTCTCTTCCCTGTCTCTCTGCTCGCCTCACTTTGCGCTCTCCGATCTTCCCTGTTGTCATACTGAACAGACGCCAGGAGGACTTCAGTGCTGCAGGAGCGAGGACACTGGCCATTAAACAATCATGTTGGATTACCACTGAAGCAGGAAGAGGAGGAGACGACGAAAGGGAAAAAAAGAGGAGGACCTGAAGTCAGAAGTATAAAATCCCTCGCAACAAAATAAAATGTCCTGTTGTTATGTAAAGAGTAATGTCACAGCAGGGCTTTAAAGCAATTCTTTTGCTGCTAACATTTCAAAGGAAACATGATTCTCATAATTCAATTATTATTAGTAATTAGTGTTCACATGCTCTAATGTTAAGAAAACATCACTGTCCTCATAGTGTCCGATGCTGCCGCTCCTCTTTTCAGCCTCTGTCTCAAACATTTTATTTTAGGTCCTGTCTCTTTAAGGCGCCCCTCCCGATAAAGCCCAGCCTGCTCTGATTGGGTAGCTGGTCCACTCTGTTGTAATTGGTCAAACAATCAAATTAAACTCACTAAACATAAATTGTCCAGCAACAAAAACCTTTTTATGTGCTCGCCCAGCTACACGTCTCCTGTTCATGTGTCAGTCCTCAGTCTCCTCATGTGTGTGACCTCGTGGCAGCTCTCTCAGGAGTAATCAGCCAACGCCATCACGCTGTTTACCCCCCTGGTAGCTCGAGGTGTTCCCTGAGCCAACTGCGTCACAGCCAACGCTTCGCGTGCAGTTCGACTCTCGCGTGGTCGATTCAACTTGTCCACCATTGTAGTTTGCATGGTGAGCCCAGATGGAGGACACCCTGGTAGTCGCGGGGTTGAACCAGCTGGTATGATGTGTCTGAAATTATGCAATGCTCTGCTGCTTTGACTGAAATGACTGATTTAAGATCTAAACAGAAGGCAGGGCGTGAATACAGTACTTAAAGTTTGTAGTAAGTATCTATCCCCTGTGTAAAGGCTCATTTACTGTGGGCGAGTGGGAACAATTATACCGCAAAACGAAAGTAAAACAAAAGTACGCCTTTGGCAAAGTGAAGAAAATTTAGTGAATTGCAGATGTGTTTCTTTTTTTCCTTTGAGTAGTGTAGAATCTGTATACACACACACACACACACACACACACACACACACTGAATCCCCCCTCCTCAGGCTTGACGCCGTGTCAAGGTTGACAACACATCCAGATGACTGGCAAGTGCAGTGGTTTGAATCGAGTGAGTACGAGGTCGGGATGAGTCACACACTTTGCTGACTGCAGGCTGAAACAAACTATGCTGTTTATTTAAATGATAGGTGGTGTTTGATGTTGACGGACAGAGACTAAGCGACCGCAAAGAGACGCAAAGATTCACAAATCAGCCGCAGAGAGAAACATACCAACCACATAGATATGAAGCGACCGCAAAGAGGCAACAAGCGGCTGCAAAGATACATAACCTGACCGCGAAGAGACGGAGAGTTTGGAGCATAGAGACACGCGTCCACCTGGTGTTTCATCTCCTCCAGGAACACTGCACCAGCACAGCAGATGGCAGTGATGCACCTTGACGTTGGTTACCATCCCCCGATAAACCAAACAAAGAAGAACAACTACAGACTCAAAATAACCAAAGAGAGATGCAATGATTACGACCTGCAGACTTCAGGGGTGTGAATAAATAAACACGTCACAATATAAATTTTAAAAAAATCCACGTTGAATCCACCGAGCTTCAGAATCACCTGACAGTAAATCCTCCGAGCCTCCGTCATGTGGGCGGAGCAGTCCTCTCGTTATCACAGAACACTCGCACTCACATCACTGTTAAATGAGGATGTGTATTTAGATGAGGTTGTATGTGGGTCACAAAACATCGGTGTGTGGATATGGGTCAGAATACATCACACATCCCCTTAATCTCTCTCTCTCTCTCTCTCTCTCTCTCTCTCCCATGTGGGATAGATGGCAGAGAGACAGATTATCACACCCTGCTGGCCCACATTCCTGCCTTCCCCTCGTTTAATCATACACCTCTTTTCTCACTCGTTCCCCCCACCTCGTCGCTGCTGTTGCGCTAACACTCGTTTGTGCCGTTTATCTCCGGTAAACGTCTGACCCACCAATCGGACCTGATTCTGATTTCAGCGCCGCGTGTGAAATGCGGGAATTCTGATTCTGACGTGTTCGGTTTTCAGAGCAGTGTGGTTTCATATGACGTCGCTCATGGTTGTGTTATCTGCTTTGTCAGCGAGTGCAATGAAGACAGATGAACACATGCTACAGATAAATACAGAGAGTTAAACTGTGTTGAGTTTGAATCCACATCTCTTCAGGTTCCGGTGAGTTTCACATGAGGCATTACGGTTTTAAACTTAAGTGACAATTTATGATTAGATTCCACTTTCTTCACTGAGGCACATCCACTCTACGTTTAGCTTTAAGATCACAGTTGCTATGTTTACGCCCGCCGACCACACCACTGAAGCTTCAAGGACCTAAAACAGAGAAGTTTGGAAACTTTGCTCGATGATCGACAAATGTCATACTTATGGAAACAACTGTTCAATTATGCAACACTAGAATTGTTGAAAAATAAATGATCAGACTGAGTTGGGCTTAAATTATAGAATCTGGTGCAGTAAATTGTCGTTCAAACACTTGTGCATTGTTGTCTGTGCAAAGCTACACTAAACAAATCATGGAATACAATACATATTGATTTATCTACTCATTTAAGTGGTGAAAGAGTAAAAGTTCGAGTTGTGGATTTAAAATGTGGTGTATTAGAGGCCTGGGAGGTTTTACCTGGTGTCAATGCAGAGTGATACAGAAACAAACGTATAAATATAGAACAAACCCGGCGTGACTCCCCTCTCTGTGGTGCAAACCACAAACTGGATATAAATCCCGGCCATGACTGCAGCATATCCACCTGTGATTGGTCGGTGATCTCCGTAAATCCGTCTCGATTGCTCAGTAAACACTGCAGATCGAGCTGTGATTGGTCAAAGTGCATGAAACGTGGAATGCGAATGAAAGGAATGAGCCTCGATGATTCAACTCCAAATGGTCAGGCCACGCTTTAAATCCAGCTATGATTGGTCAATCAAGGTGTGGACACTGCAGAAAACACACACACACACACACACACACACACACACACACACTAGGCTGTGGGTATCCATACATGCACACACTTGACCGTGTCCACTGAGGCCATCTGGTGAAATTTAGGTTATAGGGTTTGATTACTTTTTTCCCTGCAGAGCGTGAAGCTCAGATGGATTCGAGGCGATGGGACTATTTTCCTGTCACCTCACAATGAGTCACAACACAACACTCGTCCTCCCTCACTCTTCTCCCCCTCTTCACCTCATGGATCAATCACAGTTTGTGTTTTTTTTTAAATGTCCAGAAAACAGTCAACTGCAATAAAACTACAATAAAATGAAGTAATATCTGTAATATCTATAATAATAGATTTCCTTTAGTGGACCTTTGAGTAGCTGGATGAATATAGTGTAAGGTCAAGATGATGTAACAGTCGCATCAGCAGTTTCACCTCAGCAAATTGATTTCATCCTCGACCGACATGAGTGCACACAGACGGCTGCTGGAATCAATCTGCATTAACGGAGAGGTGGTTTTTACTTAATGGGCATCAACATATTCCCTTGAACTGTAATTGGGATTAGATTGTGTGTGTGTGTGTGTGTGTGTGTGTGGGGTGGTTAAGGTTTGACACTGAGCAGTGAGGGTGAAGATTGTTTTATGAGAATTGTTGTTTCACAGCCTCAAAGGTAGAATCAGTCTGTTTGTCTTTTCTGTTGAGGACAGAGTTTCCTGATTGACAGGGGTCACATTCAGTGTTCGGATTTGCTCGTCCCTCGTGGCTCACGTTGTGTCTCCGTGTTTACTCGAACCAAGCAACAACCAGACAAGACGGCAAAAACACTCCAGACATGAAAACTGATATTCATTCGTTTTTAAAAATAGCAGAGTACATGTCTACATGTCATGACTTTTGAACCTCCTCAGTTTATCAACGTTTTTTAAAGTATTTACTCTCAAAAACCTCCAGATTCAGAGTTTGTCCAGTCAGCCTTGGACAGGAAACCAAGAAACCAGTTTTACATAAGACATCCAACTTCACAGACGGTTTGAATGATATCGATGTATCTGTTACGTTTTCTTTCTGTCTCACTGTAAATGATGTTGTCTGTTTCCAAGCAGAGAACTGTGCTCTGTCATTTCTGCCTTGATAAAAAAAAAAAACACACAGCTCTGTTGAAAGTCTGTCTCTGTCCTCGAACCTATCCGACAATCTGCCTGAAAGTGTTTTTCCATCTGTTTTCTCTTTTTTTTTTCAGGTCTCTGAAGGAGGGTCGCACCCAATCCTGTAAAAGCCAAAACAGTCGTAACATCATATGAAAGGAATCTATTGGAGGCGGACCCCTCCCTTATGAACGATAAGACTGTGATCTCTGTTCCTCCCTGACCTGCCTGCAGCCTCACAATCTGAGTGTCTCTGTGTGTGATTCCCTCTGCGGCTCTTGGCCTTTTTCTGATCCCTCTCCTTGTCTTTCTTTCTTTCTTTCTTTCTTTCTCGGTTTCTGTCTCCGTCGCTCTGGTGTTGCTGTGCAGGGGATAACGACAGGTGAGGAAGAGGTGGAGGAGAGGAGATGAAGAAACAGAGAAGATCAGGGCACTGCTGTTTAATCATGTTAAGAAAAAGCTCCTGCACACCCCCCGTCTGTGCAGCCTTTCCCCCCCCGGACACACGTGCATGCACCAACACACACGCTTCTGGTTTCTTAACATGATGTAGATATGATGTTATGAAACGACAGGGACTGTGGAATTGTAAAAAGCCAATATACTGTACATAGATCATTTTAAACCTGTTCACACTGAAGCGCTGATTAAATGTTTATATTATATAAATATTTAAACAATCTGTTTACACTCCATCATGTATATTAAAGCTTATTCTCTTTGCTTCTTTTGGTTTCAAGTTTTTGTTGAATCCTGTTTATTCTCTAAGATAATTTGAATGTTTTGGTTTGACTCCACCCAGTGACGTATTTTTGTTTGAATATCAGAAACTTGAAACTTGGTTAATCCATCCTGGTGGTACACTGTTGAAAACAAATCAATTCTGTGATTTTAAAACTAAGTACAAATGTGCAGTTTTCATTTTCTCCTGTAATCAATTAGTTAGTGTGTTCTCTGAGTGCATATAATTAGAGAACAGAGCCGTGCCATGCCGTGCATACTCCGACCGGTTTTTAATCTAGTCTAGTGCTACTTAAATACATTTAAATTGTGGTACGCTTTGGAAAACCTCCAGCTTGATATATGAGTAGAATATGTTTCTAAGCAAACAAGGTAAAAAGCTGCAGCGGTTCATGGGTCTTTAATGTTTTATATTCTATCCATCGAACAGTCCATTGATCCAGCATGGTGACATTGAACAGCTGAGCCAATACGTCCATTTCCAAATGACAGAGCTAATGAAGTGTCGAGGAGGATGCAGCTCGTGTGCCGGAGTCAAAGGGAGCCGGTGTTTGTCAATATCGGCAAAGAGACTTTAGCGAAGACATTCACCCTTCACCTCTCCTTCCTTCCTCCCTCCCTCCCTTTCTTATTCTTTCAGCCGTTCCAAACCACCTCCCTCAATTTCTCTTTCTGCTTTCCTCCTTTCCCCTGACGTCCCCTTGAGAGTGATGTTGTTTTCACCCCCGACACCCATTTCACTCCCCACACTGCACCTTGTTCCTGTCCGATTCATTCCATGTTTCATCTCCACCTCATCGTCCCTGTCCTTTTATTTCACACATGCTTCACCAACTCTCCTCCGAAGCTTCTCTGCGTGTGTTATTATGAAAAGGTAGATATGAAAGATACTGAAGGTAAGTGCGTAGGTAGAGAGTGAGAGAGAGAGAGAGAGAGAGAGGTAGATAGATGGATGGATGGATGAATAGATAGATTGACCTTAACATTCCCTAAGTTTATTTGTTGGCCACTCTAATGATAATATGTTTTTACTGTCAACAAAATGAACATGATCCTCATTCAAACATTGTAGAAACAAAAACTCCCCAAAAAATGTTTTAACTGCAAACGAACAGAACGTTTGATCCCAACTGAGACCACCGCTCTTGTTCGGACTACATTTTGATTCGTCCAGAAAATGGTCAGAAGTTCAAACATTTGTAAAGATTTGTAAGCTCCATAACTTCGCCTCATTTTGACTGAGCGTTGGTCCCCATGAGGTCTACTGGTCCTGTCCGAGTCAATGTTTGTGCCAGCGAAGGTCCCGAAGAGGTGACAAAAACAAGCGCGCACACACTTGACCACCTGTGGTGTGTATTAATTGTCTGTGGGTCCTGATGGGGGGAGGGGGGGGGTTAGTGAGGTGGAACAGCTTTGGTATTTGCTGACCTGCTGGCCCGTGAAATCTCCCTGCATATGCACACTCCTCATATCCATTTAAATAGATTCAAATAAACGACCTTACACTGTGACTAGATTGGACGCAGGCACAGACGGTCGGATGGATGGATGCATGGATGGATGGATGGATGGACACGGGGAGATAGGTGGATGACATAGAAGGTAAAATGCCGTTAAATGCAGTTTTTCCGTCCATTTCCATAAATCATGGGAATGTGATGATTGATGGCTCGGCAGCGGGAAGGCGAGGGGATGTGGCGGCGCGTTGATAGATGGATAGATGATGTGTGCAGCGAGGGGGAACTGAAGCAGATTCCATTTGAGATCTGCCCTCATCTGATGCACGCTCATGCCATTGCTCTAATATGTAGATTGTGTTTAGCCTTTATCTTTTGTGGCGATATGAGGAGGGGGCATGAGCACGCACACACACACACACACACACACACACACACACACACACACACACACACACACACACACACAGGCCCTTTCAGTTACGACAAACACTAATAGATTACATTTAACTTTTCATGACACGATCTAATCGGTATTGTTCAAGGTTGAAGTATTGGATTGTTACGTCATGTGATGAGAATTTGTTGAATCAGGACAATAAATTATAGAAGAGACGAGTTTTACTTTTTCTCAGTCGGACGTTTCCTCTGTAAATATGTCGACTGACTGAATTTCCGTCTCATTTCAAACGTGGAGACAGATCAGGATGTTTATGTTGCCAGTTGGGGACTGAATGTCCTTCTCTGGGGCACAGCAGCCGAACCCCCCCCCCGGGCACCGACAGCTGCCGTGTGGTTCATGTCAACCTTCTTCACAAGCTGCCAAAGGTGAGTCTGAAAACACACTATCACTATTGGAACTCTTCAGAATATGTGCATGTATTTTCACTCTGGTGATCAGTGAGGATAATTATACTCGACACATATTGTCATGTCTTGTCTCATGTCTTTCTCATTATGGACTCTTTTAGTATTTGACTTTTATCTGTGTTTAGATTTGCGTTTATTCTGTGTTTCCTGTTTTATTTTGAAATTCTGATCTCCCTTCTTTGTTTCCGTTACTTCCTGACTTTGTTCGTTTACTTCCTGTCGGTTTCACCTGTGCGTCCTGTGCCACCTGTCTCTAGTTTGTCATCAGTTCAGTTTGTATTTAGGTCAAGTCCTCAGTTGTGTCTTTGTCGAGTCGTCTGTTTAGTCTCTGTGTCCTGGACAGTTTGGTTTCCTGCCTGGCCTCCCCTTATTTTTGTATTCGTGATTTAACATATAATCTCTATTGCAGTATTATGGTCTGGTCACTTTTAGGAACTAGGTTAAAGTTGTGGAAACATCACAAACATAAAGTTTTCATCAAATGTAATGAAGCTCAATCAGCAGATCTATCTTCCAGCTGACGGAGGGTTTTCCCACTTTCTCTCATTTACTTAATTACTCTTTAAGCGCCTCTCTTGACTGAGTAGTTTTACTATCGCTGCGACCACTGAACAACCAAATACCACACACTCATAGATATCAATCCTCTTAATGCTCCAGACTATTCTCATGAATATTCATGTATATTTCCAGGAAATTGGTTAAAAAAAACATCAAAAATCCACCTTTTTTCGCAAACTTAACAGAAGTAATACAAAAATCTTGCGTTCCCCTGAAAAATGTTCAGTTTCTTTCTTCATAACCTCCAGATATCCGACAATGTTAGAGAGGAAAACTAAAGGGAAACTGAGATTAAAACCAGATCTCAACAGCACAAGTTATTGATTTAGTCTCAGACGTATTGAAACACAACATTTTCCAGTAACATCTTGTTCTAACTGAATCACACATGGACGGACTCTGGAAACTGTCTTTTTGTAGGATGACTGGAGGTCGGGTAAAATGTCAACCTGTACAATACATCGCACAAAGAAACACCTTAGCATATCTATGGGCTGGAGCTGCCCATCCCAAAGCTTTTTATCTGTCTCCTCGCTCTGTTCTTTTATTCATCACTCTATTTCTTTCCCTGGGAGGGAAGCTGTGTTGGTGGAGGTCTAAACGCCCTGGAGCGGACGGAGGGATTTCAGGTGTCAGGGGAGAGGGAGAGAGAGAATGTGAATAATAGATCAGAGAGGGGGATAGAGAAAGAGGGAAGGAGTCGGGAGAAGAGAGCGAGGGTGACATAAAAGGTGGGAAATGGAGAGAAGTGAATGGAGAGAGGGAGAAAGAGATATAAAGCAGGTGTCAAAAGGACACAGAGTCGGATCGGGTCGGAGAGGAAGGTGAAGTTGGACGGACTGTTTTCTTGGAGGGCAACCGTGACAGGAAAACACACATCTGTAAAAGTCAGACGTCCATCCATCCATCAGTCCATCTGTTCATCCATCCATCTGTTCCTCCCTCCCTCCCTCTGTCTCTTCCCTGCTGCCTCCAGTGTGGTCAGGAGTTGTTGCATAAGGCAGCGATTCATCTTTTATTGAGATGGGAAGCTTCTATAAATACGTCCACCTTGTTCTGTGGACGTTAAGAGCTCAACCTGTAATCCAGCTAAAAATACACAAAGGATGACCACAGCAAATTAGATTACACTGTTAAACACACGACTTGTGTTGTTTCTTAAACTCGTTTTGAAGTGAGTTGTGTTTATGTAAAGATGATGATGAGTCACTTCCCCTGTTGCCTGACATCGATTTTAAGAAATCAAATCTCAACTGATATCATTTCAGAAAACAAATATATATATATATTGACACTATACATAATACTGAGCCAATACTCATCAGCTTTTAATGCCGTGACTCGAATGTGTACTGAATTTATTGAAACTGTTCAGGTGATCAGTGAAACCCGATACGACCCAGACCGATGAATCAATATTAACTGCAGCTCTGATTTACTGCACAATATTTAACACCTTATTGTGTTTATATATGTTGTGTCACAACGTGTGTGTTATTCTGTGTTAACTCAGACATAATCTATTCAGCATTAAAGCACTTCGAAGTTTCCGACTTAAGAAAAAGTTATGTTGCTGCTGTAAAACTGAAATATCTCACTCAGGTTTTCAACTAAGTTAACTGGGCAACAGTCATTTTATATCCTTGAAATATCGTATATGTCCAATATTGCTTCACCATTAATAATTTGTTTACATCATACATATGTTTATATAAATAATATATACATGTATCCATAGTAGGACTGATAAAATATTTATCTTATCTTATTTTTATCTATCTTGTCTTGGATATTTATCGGTTTATCACTATAGGGTATTTAGTCCAACTGTATTCATATATAACCTCCCACAAACAGGAGTAAACAGTATATATTATAAATGTGGCACAGCAGAGTTTATATGTGTATAATGTGCATATAATTCTGTCGCATAACACCATTCAATCACAACTGTTACAACAATGTTTTATCTCAAAGATCAGGTTGAACGTATCACAACATGTCCAAAAATTATACAAGGACAAATGTTCATATCAGTTGATGTCAATTATTTTCTTAATAAATGTCACTTTATTATTTCTTTTAAGTTAAAAGACAGATTTTTGCTCCTGAGTGAAAGTTATGTGAGCTGAGAATGACAACGATTAACAAACAGCAAAACATTTCACAAATCTGAGGTCGATCAGTTTTGTAAATCAATATATATACATATATGTATATGTATATATACATATATATATATACTCTTTTATCACCCAGCCTTATTAAAGTTCCATGTGATACTTAATTTTGATATAAAAACAAACATCTACTTTACATTCCTGTATTTTTCTTTTTGGCCTGATTCCCAGATGAAGCTTTTTTCATCCTAAGAGTCACACATTGTGTGTTTTGAGAATAAATTCTGCAGAACAACTAACACTTGATACCAGGAGACTAATCAAAGCGTGAAACCAGAAATGAAGAAATGAGGAGGAAAACAGTTTAGTGTTCCTTACCTGAGCAGATCAATTTCATCAGCATGAACCCCTGTTCTCCGTGTCTCCTACTGGCACATCTCAACAGGCAGGAAGCCAACTTCAGCGCGTCTCCAGAGCTGCTGCGTGCACGCAGCTGCAGAGAGACAGAGAGCAAGAGAGAGGGCGGCAGATCAGTGCGTGAAATTGGGAGGAGTGGGCTTAAATGGGAGTGAGGAGGAGAACAAAACAGGTAGATGGAGAATGAGAGGAATAAATGAAAAGAGTGAGAGATGCTGATACAAAGAGAGGGAGGGAGCAGAGACTGATGTGCGAGTCACAACCTCAGAGCCCGGCTGTTTATAAAGCCTCAGGCAATGTGTGCGTGTGAGGCAGTGAAGTGGCCACCCACGCCACCCTGTGTGTGAAGATGTGTGTATATGTCTGTGTGTGTGTTTCCAGTACATGGCCACAGGGTTCAAATGTTCCAATCAATACCTGAGCATCACACAGTTGTATAAATACATGCACACAAATACTACGAGTTCTGCTTTGCATTTTATGGCAAATGTTCCGTGGCCCTGAAGTACACACACAACACAACGGCACTAACTTCTAACGACAAAGTAGGTTTCTGGTATCGACTCGTCACTGATTGGACAACTACACTTTCTTTTTAACTAGTATTATAGTATTACTCGTTGGGTTTTTTTATTTGCTGTTGTATTTTACTTGCATTTGTGTTTTCTTATTTGCCCTTGTGGTTATTATTTCTTTTTGTTGTATAGTGTTTTATGATAAACCTGGTTTCCCTCTTCAGACCCAACGTCCCCCTCTCCTTCTCTCCTGGCTGCTGTTGTTCTGGACCAGTGTCTCACAGGGTAACTTGCGGCCATTGATATAAGAGTGTACACATCCGGGTGAATCGAGGACAAATAAGTGAAGCACTCTGGATAAAAGCGTTTTATAAAAATAGTCCATTTACTATTCAAACGTAGATTCAGAACCTGTTTGTTCTCTACGTTTTCTGACCACAAATAACCGTCTGGTTTCAATAATACAGGACAGTCGAGCCATTTACGATGATTTTAACCTAAAGTTAGTTGCTGGGCCTCCTCCTCCTCCTCCTCTGACGATGAAGCTGCTCTTCCATTTTACAAATTCATCAAACTGTTAGAGGAAGAGACGTTGCGTATGTTCACGTCCTTGTTGGATTTGAAAGTATCTTGTGGACCAGAAGGCTGGAACAGACAAGTTAAAGCGATTGTTCCAGGGTTAAAGGTCCAGTGTGTAAGATTTAGGTGAAAGGGAACTATTGGCAGAAATTTAATGCAGAATAATCCTCATGATGTTTTCACTAGTTCGTTTCATCTAAATTATATGAATTGTAGTTTTCTTTACCCCAGAAAATGTCCTTTATATTCAAATACTTTATATTTACATCGAAGGGACCCTCTCTACGGAGGCCGCCATGTTTTTTACTTTAGTGCAGACTGGACAAACTAAACACCTTCTGAGTTTTTAAAACAATTAAAAGCTACCACGGGTTCTTTTTCATGTTTGGAAGGAGAGGGTGACGTGAGGGGTGTTCAGCTGCAACATGACACTTCAACACTAGATGTCACTAAATTCTACACACTGAACCTTTAAGTCTTGGTTTTAAGCTGTTGAATCAAGTTTAGCGAGAGGACGTAGACTGTCGGTACAAATCTGCCACGTGAACCTATTTCAGTCACTCCCAATAAAATACCAAAAAGTGGGTGCAGCAACTCACTGTGGAGATAGATCTGGTTATGTGGGATTAGGGTTAGGCCTCCTGTGGTGACGTTTAATGTTTGGGTAAGGGGTGTGTGTGTGTGTGTGTGTGTGTGTGTGTGTGTGTGTGTGTGTGTGTGTGTGTGTGTGACTCATGAGAACCTACGATAAATTCCGCTTTGTTGTTACATAACTGTCCCGACTCACACACACACAGAGACAACACACTCTGGCAGCTAGACTGAGCTTCATCTCGTCCCTCCCTCTCTCTCTCCCTCTCTCTCTCCCTATCTCTCTCTCTCCCTCTCTCTCTCTCACACACACAGGCACGACACATACAGTGGGTTGTTCTCACTCCGCTCTTGCACTGTTGTGTGTGAGTGAGAGAAAACACAGAACTCGCAGGACTTGTGTCACCTCTGCAGACGAGCCACAGAAGAACTGATCCGCTGTGTAAATTACAAAAAGCCCAAAAAGTTGAAACAACATGAGAAAATCTAAAATGACGTAACTTATTGTTATTATACTTATTGTAAGTCCTCAGTGTTGTTACATTACAGGGTTTTGTGATATTCAATATCACACAATAACAGCTGAAGATATAATATTATCTTAGTTTAATAAATACATTGATCTATTTGGATTTTATAGATGTTTTTTTTGATATCATACAAGCAACGTAAATTTGAGAATGTCATTAATAATGTCATTTAAAATATAAGCAGCCACGTAAGGTGACGTTTGCTTCAGTTATCTATGATTAAATAAAGCGAAACTCTTTAACACCTGATCCCGAGACATGAGATCCAACTGGACATTATGATTTCTTTTAAAACAGAGACAATAAACAAGGACATTGAGATAAAACCACATGAATTTGAACATGAATATATCAAGAAACTCTGATTTAAAAGTAACTGTTGTGAAAAGATATATTCTCATCCAGTTTAATAAATAAAAGGTGAGAGGGTGGTTTAGATTTTTATAGATTTATGTGCAGAAATGGAAATGATGTAATTTCACTGCAGGCTCGCGTTGCCGACTGTTGCCAACAGGAAGCTGCTGCCAGTTTCTAAAAAATCACGTACAAATGTCCTTAGAGAGAGTTTGGTGGGAGATGAGAGGCTCATTAAAATCCTGACTGGACGTGCAGGGCAGAGGAAATATGAATAATAATAACATGATCCACTTTCAAATTCACAGTCACAGAAACTCTATGGTCTCCGTGTGAGACAAAGCATTTCTGAAGATGAGACTGTTTTAGAAAACAACACTTGACGACAAACATATGAGAGAACAGTTCCTGTTCTCTCTATAATGTCAGAATCACAAAGCGAATAATGAAACACACTTTTCAAAGTGGATCCAGGAATCTCGGATGGATCTCTATGAGCGTCCAATGAGTGGAGGCGTGACTGGATTTAAGGAGACTGTTGGTGAAGGCATGCAGTCCCCTCACTAAACCACATTTGAACCACATAATAAATTAATTCTTCTTCATCGAGAGCTATAACGTGTTCTCGCTGAAATTATTAAAAATGTTGAAAATGTCCTCACAACAAAAAATCTGGATTAACACCAAACTTTCATGAGTTATTTCCAGACTCATATCACATCCTTACACCAAGTTTCGTGGTCGTCCATCCAGACGGACAGAAAGACACAAAGACATCTGAAAACATAACCTGCTTAGCGGAGGTAGCTATTGTTAAAGTATTAGAGTTGCCAGAATAGAGTACTTGTACCACACACACACACACACACACACACCACAGTGCAGAGCCTTTAATACTCTGCAGATGAGACAAAGCAGGTGATGGTTTGAAGAAGAAAAGAAGACAAGAAGTGAGGGACAGGACCAGTCAGAAGAAAAGAAACCGTGGGAATCAAGTATCGCCTGAAGCCACAACAGCACTCCATCATTTCCTCATCTCTCTCTCTCTCTCTCTCTCTCTAATACCCCCCCCCCCTCTCTCTGTGTGATGCTCTCTCCCTCCCTCTCTCTGTCCCTCTCTCCCTCCTCTCATCCATCTCCTACCAGCTCTCCCTGACAGTCTATTTGGCCCACACAGCCCTGTCATCCATTCAACCTGTCAGTCCTGGCAACGGCACCAATCTCACACTGACTCGTGTTTGTAGCCGGGCAGGCGGAGCCGGCGGTCAGAGCGCCGGTGCCACAGCTGAAAGCCGAGAAGGTCAGAGGTTCAGCCCTTGCGGAGCCCAGAGTTCATGTTCGTCCTCCACTACAAGTTTTTCATGCATTCTACCTCTCATCCTGAGTTCATGTGACTTTTGCGTATAAACGTGTTTCAGGCTTTCACCATCGCTGATGTGTCAGATTTTAAACCAGTTGTCTTGGTAACCGTATCATTTAGAAACAAAAGCAAACGTCTAATGTGTGTATTTCTGTTGTCAGGCACGTTGTAATAATACCAGGTTTAACTATAAAGTGTCTTTTCTTATCAAATAAACAGATTAAATGTCTATTTTGACTTTATTTGAGTGTTTACGATCATTATTTGGGTAAAAACAGAACCAGTTAATAAGGTGATTACATTTAATTTCCATTTGCACACCGCTCCACTTACTCTACACCACTTAACATTCATCTATGATAAACTAAAGGCCTGATGAACTAAGGAAACATTAACACATTATTTCCGGGTTACGTTTCCAGGAGCTAATCTCCGTATAATGAATCTGTCAAAGGTTTTTTTTTTTTGCAGTGCTGACCTTCATGGCTGACTGAGGAGCAAAAGCCACTTAGAGAAACCCACTGAGAGCTGTGACGTCCTCTGGGAGCCCGGCACTGAGACCGTGTGCTGCCCGGACAATGTGAAGCTTTCAGATCAAACTGTCACTGATAAAGTCACAAGTATTAAAACTGGGAATGTGGCTTTTACCACGAGGAAGCAGATTACCACACTTCTGTTGAATCAAGGGAATCACAGTCTTGTTTTTTCTGTTTTACGTCATTTGCACCTGTAGATTGTGGTTAACGCATCACATGCACAGTAACCTGAGATGAATTGACTTCACATTTGTTCTGCATCTCTCTCTCTCTCTCTCTCTCTCTCTCTCTCTCTCTGCACTCCCACTGGAGCTGTTGTAAAGCTACTGCACTTCACTGCTGAAACAATAGAGTTAAGTGAGTGGGAGGAAAAGCTGAGCGAGAGAGAAAGAGATGAGCCTTTTCCAAAAATCACTGTAAGACGCCCACATCCGTCCGATAGGAGCCTGTGGCGTGTTTGTGGTAAAGTTAATGTACTTAAATAAAACTAACTATCGGGAGTTCTTCAGTAACCTGTGTACTTTTGTATTTGAGTTTCTCTTTCATTACTAGCCCAGTTTATAAAGATTTATATTGTGAATGTATACCTGTTATATATGTATATATAGTACATTTTTATACTTATATTCATATTGTATATGATTCCTGCATGTACACTTACAGCATCTTTACATTACAACTTAAAGCATGAATACAGTATTATGCATAATATACATCCTTGTACACTAAATTTAATCATTTGTTACGTATCTTAATCTATTTATACTTTGACTCCACACAAGTAAAACGCTTTAGTATTAGTATTTAGTAGTATTACTTCAATAAAGTACAGGGTTAGTTATCATTTATTGGACTTTTATTGCAGAGGCATTCATGTTCATTCAACTTCTGTACTGATCAAGAAGAATGACATGTTTTTAAAATGTACATTTTAATGTATTCAGTGAAAGTATGTCTGATTATCAAACATTACCATTGGTCCTAAACATACATATACATTTATTTGACTAATTATACAATTTAAGCAGTATTTCCATGCAAATTCTACCTTCTTTACTCATTTAGAAGAATCCGACACTACATCTTAGGAGATGATGGTGTTACTTAATGTATTCAAAGCAGCCACAAACAATACATTTATCCGACCCTCTGTAAAAGCGAGAAGCATGAAATTGAAATATTTGTGTACAAGTACCTCAAATTTCAGTAAATGTACTGAGTTGCATGAGTTACACTTGTATAACGTACTCACATCGTAGCCTGTTCGTGCAGCATGTTACATAATATCACTTTTATTCTGAAGGAAGTTTGATGATAAGTGATAAATTCACAAATGACATTAGACACAGCTGTAACTGCATATCGTGGTGTCGTACATGTGTAGTATTTACATTTGTCATAGTTTCAGGATCAGCACACAGAGAGAGAGAGGGGGGGGGGGGACTTTAGCTTGAGATGGAGAGAGAGAGAGAAAAAGAGAGAAAGAGAGAGAGAGAGGATGCTTACCTGCAGAAGATGAATAAATGTGTTTCCAGGAGCAGACAGGACTCCTCATCAGCTCCTCAACGTCTCTTCACATCTTCACATCACTGACAACAGCAGCAACAACATCACTACATCCAGACTGAGGTCCTCCCCTTTTCCTCTCTCCCTCCCCCTCCTCTCTCTCTCTCTGTCTCTCTCTCTCTCTCTCTCTCTCTCTCTCTCCCGGGACTTGGCCCACCTCCTCAGAATAGCGTTTCGTTAAACTCCCGGTGATGCCCGAGGTTTTACCCCCGCACGACGATCCACACTGCACTCGTTCTCAGATCCTCCTCCTCCTCTTCATCATCATCATCACTGTCACCATCACTGTCACCATCCAACCCGTGCAGCTCTATTCCTGTTCTCCCTCTATTCCTCTGTCCGTAGCATCATCAGCTGCTTCTCTTCCCTGCATCCTCCTCATCCATCCTCCTCCCTCCTCATCCATCCTCCTCCTCCTCCTCCTCCTCCTCCTCCTCTCTGCACCGTGTCTCTCTCTGCTCTGCAGCCCGGTGATAAGTGTGTCACGCCCGGTGAAGAGAGAGGCGCATCCTCCAGGACACTGATGGTGGGACAAGCAGTGAGGACATGCCTCAATGAAAACAAACAGGAGCTTATAGAGATTATTCAGAGTGCAGGGATGAACCCAGAGCTGCATCATAGTAACAACTGATAATAATAATAATAATAATAATAATAATAATAATAATAATAATAATAATGATACTAACAAAGTAGGTAGAGTGAGTCCTCCTCCAACGAGAGCAGGAAGTTAAATTCCAGCCTTTCCCATTCTGCCTGCCGAAGTGTCCTAATCAACCTTAAATTGCTCCTGAAGACTGAGCCGACAGTGTGTGAGTGATGGTGACATTATTAGAAGCAATGTGTGAGTGGGTGAATGGTAAAACTGTGCTGCAGAGTACTAGTGGTCGTCAAGACTATAGAAGCACTAAAAACAGACCATTTCCTATTTTACTCTGAAGTTTCTCTTCTTGTGTGTCTCTTACTTCCTGTCCCCGCTCCTTAATGAGCTGCACCTGTTCCTAATGTGTCTCACCTGAGTTCAATCATCCTGCCTCCTTATTTAGTCCCTGTGCTCCTCACGCTCCTCCGTCTGTTTGTCTGTTTAAAACCTGTTTGTGCTTCAGTTTTGTGGTTTTATCTCAGTGTTTCAGTTTTTCCTTTCTGTATTTGTTCGAACTTTGTGGCAACGTTTGAAACAACGATGAAAAGGTCCATGTGAGAGATGAACTCGAGAGTCCTGACCTCCAGAGATCAAGATCCTGATCACCACACAAAAATGTCCGACATGCCTGTGCATAGTTTGTCCAGCACGTTGATCTTTAATCACTTACAATTCCCATTTTATTTCTTTTACACTAAAAAATACACAAAGCAGAGTTGATTTATAATGAATCTTTCAGTCAGAAACACGTATTTAATACAGTGTGTATGTTCTGCTCTGAGCCACAGTGTGGCGACAGAGCACTGCCTGGTGTCTTTTTTTTTTTTGTCTTGGGGTTGAGCTGTTTTCTTCTTTGTTGGTTCACAAATGATCCATCAGCTCATCAGGGATGATCATGCATCTGATGCTGGTGGAAATTAACTGGAGCCAAAACACAAATGAGCAAAGTCTCAGGGACATTTCTTTATTTTCTTTTTGTTAAAAATGTCCTAAACATTGTTGTAATCAGTTTTTAAAAGACTGATTAACAGCTTCCAAAAATGCAGGTACTGTATATTTAACATATGTAACCATCTTTAAAAATGAATGCATGTTAATTTTGCATTGTTCAAATGTGCCAAGCTGTAAAAACGTAGCACAGACCAAACAATACATGAAGGAAATGATTTTGTATTCTTGCACAGTCGTGAGAGTAAGCACATGATTTTCACAGAACTGATTTTAATTGAAATCAGTGCACGTCCCAGACGGATCAAGGCTCTTTAACTGGACATGCATTCAACTCTCTTCCTTTGCTGCACAAAGCGAACAGGGGCAAACACTGTGGATGAGAGGATGGGGAAAGGGGATATCCTCCTCCTCACATTGTTGTGCTGTTGTCACACTGGCAGCCATTGTTGGAATCCTCCTTTGTGAATATATTTCACTATAGTTTTTCATCCAGAGGATAATTGAGAATAAAACCTCCTCTCTGAGCTGATTAGTTACAGAACATTCCTTGTCCCTGTTTTGTTTTTTGTCCCAGACACGATGTGGTTCCCTCCCTCTCCTGGGTCATTTTCAGGGAGACACTCAGTGAGACATCGGGCCGAGGCCGCGTCTCCATCTGCAGCTGCTCCTGCTTCTCCAGTGGTCGTTTTGAACTTGTTTATTTGTCAACGTGTCGGTGGCGTGTTTGGTGCAGCTCCAGGTTTTTGATGGTTGACTGCCGTGCTTCTCAAACCAGCCGGGCCTGTTTCCAGTGGGCATCAGAACGGGAGGGGTTCTGGTGCGTTTGAGTAATCCTGCTCTGCTGTGACTCACAAGTCAGGAATCGAACCCCTGCATCTGGCAATGCCGCATTCGCCCCACTTAGCTGCACGCCACAGCTTCATTCCTGCCGCCGACAAAGACGCACGGAACAAAAGACACAAATCCTGACACACATCACGAGCAGTGTGTGTACATCGTGAGGCCAGAGGCTGTGTGAGCCCTCTGTGTTTAGTCGGAACACGCTTGTGTTGCACCGCAGTGAAATATTTTGTAGAGACAACCAAAAGAAAACAGTTTTCTCCTCCTGCAACAACAATGGGGACAGACTTTTTATTTATGAGATTAGATGTCGCCAGATGTTTCACATAGAACACGAGTTTGACGATGGAAGAACATTCCTCAAGTGGAAAAGAAGGGAGGGGCTGATTTATTCCACTGAAGTGAGCTTTCTAAAATACAAACCAAGATACAATAAACAACAAGTCCTCATTAAAATGTCTCAAAGCAAAGAGACCTATTTTTGTATACTTTGGTGACTTGTGAATTACATTATCCAAAATGATTCCAACAATATTCATCAGAGAGAAATCCACAACTTTATTCAACAGGACTTTCATTATGGTCGGCTTTTCATTTTGTCGTATCCATTTTATCTGTCTCTGCTGTAACTTCCAGAGAAAACGACGTACGATGAAGGAAAAACACTCTTTTCTCAGGAGATTGTGAGAAGTGATCGTTCAGGTTGAGGAGTGGGAATGAAAGAGAAAACATTTTGTCTATTCCAAGTCAATGAACCATCAGACTCAATTAAAATTTTGTGCTGCTATAAATGGTAAAGTTCAAGGTGATTCATAAACTTTTTTTCTTATTTCTCCTCAAATTCTTGGAAATCTAGGCAAAACACCTTTTTGTCTTAATATCTGAGCGTTTGTTCGACATCTTGGTTGAATCTTGGCGTCTGTGAGGTGACAAACGATGAAAGCACATGATTTAATTTCTTCTCTTGTTTTAATAACAGCGTGTTTCTGCCTTCCAGGTTTATCCTGGTGGAAGAGCGTCTGTTATCCGCAACGTTTTCCAGCGACAGATTCACGTTTCATCACTCAACAACAACACACAGAGCATGAATTCATTCCACATTTTGAACCATTGCAATCAAAGAGTATAATTTGTTAGTGTGTGACACTATGAGGTGAATCGTCACTGGATGATACGAAGCTGCTGAGGGCACATTTCTGCAGAAAGTCCTGTTCGCACCAGGTAATGAGGCAGCAAATGAGAACACCGCTGAAAGAAATCCTCGCGTAAAAAACCTGCACGTATCAAATATTTGTGCGTGAAATCGTGTGATGTGTGTGTAATACAGAAACCGCCGGTTGCTGCTCAGCCGCTCTCTCACATGTGTTTGTGTCGTTTTTCATGCTAACTGCTTGTGACAGGACGCAGAATATTCTCTAACTGGATTACATGCTGCAGTCATGTAAACAGCTACCCAGATCCACTCCTCTTACATGTAAACACACGCCGAAGCCCACTTCAAAATTCAGACTGTCTTTGATCAGGCTTCAAAGGATTATCCGTCCGCAGTCCCCATGTAATTGTATTCAAGGATAAAGCACGCCTCGCTTCAATAGTCTGGTTTTGTAGTTTGACCGTAACGCAATGTTTTGCATGTTGCCGCCAGCTGGGCCCGTCCCGTCCTCCAACCGCAAATACATCGAAGTTGAGTTGAGGCTGAGGGAGGAGTACAGGAGGATTTCCATGAGATGGAAGTACACCTCTCATCTCCTCTCCTCTCTCGCTCATCTTCTTTTTTCATCCTTTCAGTCTGTGTCCTTCCTGCAGACATCTTCCAGGCATCCTCCTCCTCCTCGCCGCCTTAATAAGTGATGACACAGTTGATTCGGTGACTGCGCAGCTCAGTGAAAGCTTTTTAAAATCATCCTTATTTCTTATTAGGTGGTATGAAAGAGAGAGAGCTGTCAGATAAGAAAAAAGAGGACGCGATGAACCACATCACTGAGTCCTGCGGTCGCACTGGTTTGGCTGAAAGGGATTTTAACATCTGGATGAAGTGTGCAGCAGAATGTCTGTTGGAGGAGTATCACAGTGGGCTGCACACTCATGTTCACGCATGTTGTCCGAGAGCATCTGTTGGGTCAAAGTAGAGAGAAGATGACCTCTGACCCGCAAACTGAAACAGGAAATGCATGCTGGAGTTCGTCTGTCGTGCAGGCTCCATTAGAAGTGAGTTGTTGACAGCGTACTGAAATGAATCGTGACAGAATGTTTAGCGTCATCTCACATCCCATCATAGTTTTCTTTTCTAAATCAGAAACCCTGAACATGTTTTGATTCTTTCAGGCCGTTAACATGAACTTCAGAGGAACAAACCGATTCTCCAAATCCAAATCATTTCAAATGACATATGTTATGACTGTGCCTTTTACATGATATGAGATTATCATGATTTATCATTGGTATTTATTTGACCTCCTTCATCTTTATCTCGATCTCCTTCACCAAACCTCTGTTTGTTTGTTGACCTGTGATTTTGACTCGTATCATATTAAATGTTTGTGAGATTGTGAACGGGGGAAACTGCAAATTAATTTTCCTCCTTAGAATCAATGCATTTCTGATTCTGAACAAATTGAAGACAGTTGGGAGGAGGTTGATACGCTCTGTCCGTCTTCATTTACAATCTACGGTCCATCCATTGAAACCACAATTACATTCACTGTCCGATAGCATTTCGTCTGTCAGGTATTAGGACTGAGCTCAGCCTGAAGTCCCCTGGGCCAAAATCACAAAATCAGTTGGTATCATCCCAGAGAAAAATGACTGACTTTGGCGTCTCTCTCTCTCTCTCTACATCTTTCTACGTCCCTCCCTCTTTTTTCGTACCCCTGTGATCATGTACCCTTGCTTATGTTTCTCATATGGACATAATCACACGTTCGGAGATCTGACCCCTCCATCCCCCGGCCCTTACAAAAATAAAACTGCACGAGCCTGCGGTGGATTTACACCTGGGTTAAAAAACAGTGGATCTGACATGTGATCACATGTCAGAGATCAAGGTGGTGGAGATCAGAGCTTTCTGCTCACGGCCGCTCGATTTGACATGTTGGATCGTTTTACACAGAGAAACGGAGCTGATCTTCACCACATGGAATCTGAGCTGTAAAAAAACAGTGACTGTATAAAAACTGACAGGTAATATATACGTTCTTTTGTTTTTCAGATAACTGTCAACACTCAACCTTTACATTTATGGTCTGTTAGTGAAAATCTGCTACAAATCATGTTCCTGACCCGAGCCGTGCTTTGGTTATATCAGGAAATTCCACCTTCCTCGACTTTGTCATTAAAAACACATGATGTCATTTTTTTCTCAAACAAATATAAAACCCAAATGTTCCTAAACGGATTCATAACTCTGACATATATATATTTATATATATATATATAAATATATATATCATAAACTAAAGTTTCTTTATGAATACAAGCTATCTTTTGGGTTTGCTATATCGGGGTTCAACTTCTTGCCCGAGGGAACTTCGGCATGGGCTGGGATTCGTGCTACGGACCTTCTGGTTGGAGGACGCCTTCGACATTATCAACTTAAACTATTTCCTTCAACTGACTGTATTAAGTTTCTTGTGTTTAGAGGAGCTGTATGAATGGGTACATGTGGATTTGTAGTGGGGTGAATATAAACTTTTGGAAAAGTAAAGGGTAACTACTTCCAAACCGATAAGAGTACACTGAAAATATGAAAATTATATATTGAAATGCACTCGGATTACATTCAGGAGTAAAAGTGTTCAGCACCAATCACAGGATGAGAAAACATATTTGAGTGTTTATTTTTATTCTGCACTTACAAAAATGTCAGGTAATAAAAAGTAGTTATACACCATAAAAACAATATAAAAACATTGTGTTCACCATCAAAAAAAAGAATTACAGTATTTTTTTTAAGGAATAAAGGCACATGTTTCTCCTCTGAATACCCTCACTGTATTTACACAAGAAAAATCTATGTGGGTCTTATTTTTATTGGTTTGACGCTTTTTTGTGTGTATGTACATGGGTACAACTGCTAGCACACAAAAACACACACACACACACACACACAACAGACACTATTCACTCTGTGATTTGAAGAGATTTTTCAAACTTTTTACAGCAATAAAGAGATTCTATCAGTTTAACTTCTTCTAAATGAGGCAAAACATAAAATAAACAAGGTGAAACCAGAGAAAATAACAATATTAGGCACAGTTTTTATATATATATATGTATATATATACATTTCACTCAAAGTATATGCTTCCTTAACAACACATGAGAACACAGATGAAATTCCAATTAAAATCAGTTAGAGATATGTATTTTAACAGTATGTCTTTTTTAATGAGATGGTTTTTTTCTTGACATAATGGTAAACTTTTTAGTTTTTTTTTTTCCCGGAGACTCAAACCTGAGAGATTTGAACCGACCTTAAAAAACAGTGGAAAAGACTGGCGGCTGAAATGTGTTTCACATAAACGCAAAACAAAGAGGAAAACGTGAAAGTACATGTGAGGGTGTGGAAACCTGGACTGGCTCTTATGAAAGCCACACAACAAAAGATAGAATACAAACATTACAGAACCACCAATGCATTTGAGATATTAGGGTTCAATAATTGCACATAAAAATAAGTATAAAAAAAAGAAAATGTTGGCAAATTACACATCAGTCTCAGATTTGTTCACCCTAAGCTCACCCCACACTTATTGCTGTTTGGAGAGAAGATAATGGAGCATCGCTGTCTGCTACAGGCGGCTGATTGTTTTATTCACATATCCATTATTTAAAAAAAAAACAAAAGTGATAATACACAAAAGCAAAGTTAATACTGTCTCCTCGAGAGCCACGAGTCTGAAACAACAACAATGTGTTTTCTCAAGTTTGGAGTCTGTTCTCTTATTCTTTGATTCAAAGGCAAAAGTCAGAAAAGTAAATCATTGTTTGTTCAGTAAATGGAGACGTTACTTTTAAAAACCAGAATGTTATTTTGGAAATGGGTTCCAAAGCAATAAGAGCTGTAATAAATATATAGTTTTGAAATAAATGGCTTATATGTGATTGAAATGTAACTTCAACAGTGCAAAACCGATAAAAATTAAAAAGAAATATGAAAAAGAATAAAAGTTCTTTGGATTTTAAAACAATACGTTTCTTGTGATGCCACTTTTTGGTAAATTTGAAGACTCGGCTGAGGGTAATGGATATCGATTTCAGATTTTGCCATCGTAACGGGATGTTGCGTCATCTCTGCGCTGAGGAGATTCTGCTCAGCTGGAAAACTCATCGTGGCTCAACATCTTTCTCAACCTCATCCCAGGTTTCTCCTTTTTCCTCTCCAAGGCTGAGGCTGCTTCCCAAACAGGAAGTGAGCACAATGTGTCGCCTCAGGAGAGAGATAACGCAGACAGGAAGGGGCGGGCACAACCCACCCCCAGATGGACAGGAAGCTAAGACCACTGTTTGGTTTAGCTGATTAAAGGGCGGAGGGAGAACGGCGGCACGAGGGGGAGTCGGTGAGGCAAACAACGAGAGAGCAGGAGAACGAGAGAAAGAGCGGAGGAATCAGGCTGCTCTCAGAATATATGTGAACCCAACAGGAAAGCATTGACAGGGCTTCCAGCTATTGTATCCAGCGTTTACAGATGGCATTCCAAGCAGGCCGGAGATTTAAAGAAACAAGTTCAACTCCAAGCAAAACAGAATAAACAGGAGAACAAATAAAATTGTCGTTGCAGTGGATCATCCGTTCTTGGGTACCCCCCCCCCCTCTCAGCTCGGGGCCCCAGGCAATTGCCCTTTTGCAGCGTCCCTGTTTCTTATTTCTAAACAGGGAATACACAGCATGTCTTTAATTTCATCAGAGGACATCAGAGGACACGACCACAGGTTTCTAACGAGCAGGCGGCCACAATGATTGTCAGTGTCAGGATTATCTCATAATAAGGCTGGAACAATATTTGTCAATCAACAAAAGCTATTTTGTTAATTTATCATCTGGTCAAGAAAAAAGTGACAAACACTCCCCTTCTTAAATTTGAGTTTCTATATCAATATACATTTTAATAATTCACAATGGGGATGTCAGAATAGCCTTAAGGAGAGTTATCATTCTTCCATATGAAAAAGAAATCCCACTCCAACAAGCTGTCGCCTTCCTGCGTGAATTCAGAAACTCTTTAACAACAACAACTCAGCCCAATATGATAAACCATTCATCTGTTTGTTTGTCGTATTGTGAGAATACAGACAATACATCGATCTGTGCAGGTGAAAGGATCCAAGCCTGGTGTATGCAGGACCAGTCCACTGGTTTTTGTTCCAGAATCGGATTAAAAATGGTAATTTCTGATCTCAGACCAGTCAGTAGCCAAAAAGGATGAGAGGTTAAAGTTATTCGAGCCATCACAGCTTCCCAACTAGCTACTTTTGCCACTCAGAGTTTCCTGAGTTGTCTGAATGACTTTTGTTCTTAAGGGCCTCAGAGATTTGGGGCTTTCATCTCAACAATAACTGTGATGATATGTTCTGTCAAATAAAACCTGGGAACTCGCTGTAATTCTGTCTGAGCAGCGATACTGCCATTTCCTCTGTCTGTCTGTCCATTGTTCTCCTCTCGCAGAAGAAAATGACGACTCTTGTATCAGACTTTAAAAACTGAAAAGTATCATACGTCTCCTTTCAGATGAATCTAAGAAAATGTTGATTAGCGATTAAACTGTAAAAAAAAAAAAAACAACCTCAGCACATCATAGGCTTATGAACAGTGGGAGCTTTTCACAGTTAAACCTCCCGTGCAGATTTTAGCACGAACAAAACACAGCTGGCATCTCGCTGTGATCAAACAATCACCTCAGCAACAAGAACGGACGATATTTACAAATCAGATGGTCCAGCTCAGATCAAAACTAAAATCATTGTTCTCAGCGTCTTCATGGCCCCTTTTTCAAAAATATAAAGAAACTTCAATGTTTAAGGAGAACACAGACAAAAAGAAATAAGGAGAATTTAAAATCAACAATGCACCATTTTGCATCCCCGGTAAGACTTAAACAAACTGAAAACTGTCATCTGTGTTGAATTCAGATATAAAACCCCAAGACGTGCTCATATGTCAAGTCCAGCAGCTAGAGGGTGATTCCATAGTTGGCTGCTTTTGTTTAGAGATGTTGTATATACCCACACTAAGAGATATTGGTGGGTGTGTATGTAGATGAATATAAGTGCATAGAAAGGAGTTCTCTCTGTCCACACGGAAACAGCGAGTAACTAAAACTGAGTCATTTTTTTCCGGTTGTTTTAAGCATTTGTCTTTTTTTCATTTACATTTTTTCTGATTTAAAAAATATCTGTTCAAAAAATATCCGCAACAGAGTAGAAAAGGCCTAAAAGAGACTTTTACACGTAGTAATTCATGCATGTATGGGTGAGAAAATGGGATGCAAAATGGCGCTGTGAATATGAGACATCAGTGAGAGCATTAAGAATCTGAAAAACATTGCTGGTTCGCGGTAACCTGATGAGATCATCAATTACCCAGGATCAGCTTTGATGGCGGTGATGGAATAAAACACATCTTCATGACGACCTCACGCTGTCGTCAACAACAGATGCTCTTCGAAAATCTGTGGAGGACTTTGTCCGACAGCTGCTTGTCTGGGTGCAAATTTAAAAATCTTTCCGTCGACTCCTTCCAACATCTTTTCACAAAAAAGAGAGAAATGAGTCATTTCGCAAAACCTTGATTCAGCTTTCTTTTTTTTGGGGGGGGTGGTTGGGGGGGGGGGGGGGGGGTCAACAAACTAGTGAATTACACTCGACAACAAGAGTTAGTTGAAGTTACTCTGGAAACGAGAGCGCCCTGATTCTAGAATCCAGAGGCGTCTTTGGGGAACACAGACGTCTGCAATCGGAAGCTCCTCGCCCAGAAACAAAGTGGACAGCATGAAAGCGTGGTTCTATATGTGTGTGTGTGTGTGTGTGTGTGTGTGTGTGACTAATTGTTATCGTGTGTGTATTTTTATGGCCATTTTGTACATGTGTGTGTTTTGGCATCATCTACGCTCGACATCGTCCATCAGTATTGATGGTAATAGTCGGATTCGTCCACTCCGTACAGCTCCGCCAGGGTCCTGAACCTCGGCCCCCAGTCGTTCAGGAAGTCGTAATCCAAGTTCGAGCCGGTGGAGGAACTTTGCAAGGAGCTGAGGCTGCCGGCCAAAGACTCGGGTCCCTCGTAGCCGTAGATGTGCAGGGTGTCGTACGGGAAGCCGTCTCTGTCGTGGTCCGCCTCGTCTTTCTTCACCTCGATCATCGCCGCCATGTCGCCCTTGCACGCGGTGGGGTGGGGGGGCTTCTGCACCATGGCGTAGAGGGAGGGGTGGGGGTGGCGGTCGGCGTGGCGAAGCAGGGAGCCGTCGTGGCAAGCGGAGCTGAGGATTGAGACGTCGTAGCTAAAAGAGAGGAGAATCATACATGTTGATCAGGTGAGAGCTGGCGGTTCTGTTTGTTGGTTTTTAAGCAAGATTACAAAAAACAACAAAACTAATAATTTAAGTCCTTTAAGCTGAGTTAAACTGATTATTTTGTAATATGTAAAACAAAATAAGGACAATAAACAATGAAAAAAAAATATATAAGAGGGAATAAAAAGATAAAATAGGATTAAACAATGTGATATTTAGTTTTATTTCACAAACAGACAGGGAGGTGTTTTCTAAAACCCTCAGTCTCGCCCATTTTTAACAGGATGAGAGCAGAAATATCAATAAAAATGATTCACTGTACTTTACTGCTGTTTGTCTTCACTGCTCTTCCTGTGCTAAGTGTTTTTCTATTTTCCCCCGGTCGTCAGCACGTCCTTCACACAGCATATGGTGCTGCTCATATGGATGGTATATAGGATTATGAATGGTTTTCATAGTATTTAAAAATAGATGGATTGGATTCAGATTAGATTAAAGTTTAATGAATTCTGTTGAGTAAACTGGGTCAGCAAATTGAAGGATACATAAAAGAGGATAAATATTGCAGATGGAGAAGAATTAATACAGTGAATGACTTTCTAGTAAGTGTCAAAGCAGAACATATCATCAGAGAGGAAATGTAACAAGAAAGGAATGAAAATGAATAAGAAATGAATATATTTGTAGTATTCAAACTTTAAATATGACTACACAGTTGAATGCAACACAATCGGAAATATTCATGAGGAGTATTTACGGCTCTGATGGTTTTTTGTTGTGTGTTTTACGATTCTCCTTTAGTTCTCACTGATGTTAGTCAAAGTTTTACAAGTTACAACAACAGAGAAGATACGAGGAGCAGGAACATTCGTTTTCACGTCGACTTACCCGTTGGTGTCCATCTCGCCTCCTCCCTCCTCGTCATACGTGACCAGCTGCTCGTGGATCTCGCCGCTGTTCTTCATACTGGCCAGAGATTCCTTCTGGTAGCGTTTCCTCATCACAAACAGGATCACGATGACTGAAAAGTACAGCAGTGGAAATATGATATGATTTAATTGGAATATATTCAATCTCAGGTGCTGCTCAAGTTATATGTATTTGAGGTCTGGCCTTGTAACAGTGAAGTTTGCAAAAGGCGTTCTAGGAAACCACAAGCTTAAAAAACAAGACGACGAAGAAAACCAACTCATGTATTCAGGCCATATATAAAAGATGTAAAATCCTCATCTGCTGAAGAAATTAAAAACAATTTGATAAAAATTGAGGACATCCCCAGAAGAACACAAACACACACCAACAGTTCCACGAATTTAAAAACATGAGAGAAAATTAGGCCATAAAACCCAGAACAGAATACGGATGGGGGCAGTGAAACAAGTGAGGAAAGTGGAGCAGCAACAAGAGACTAGAAAACACAGCAAGCATTGTGGGGAAAATGAGGAGCGGATGGTTTAAGGTGTCTGAGACGTTTCGCCCCGAGCATCAAAACCACAAATGAATCCACTCAGCCAGGAGACAGACAGACACAGAGGGAGAGAGAAGAGAGGGGGGGCACGAGAGAGGAAGAAAGATTCAGTAAATACTGGAGGGGAAGTGGAAATGAGTTTAAGAAAACAAGGTGGAGGAGGCCGAGACAGAAAGAATGAAAGGAAGGTTGGACCTGGCAGCTGATAAAGACATAAACAGAGAGAAAATGGGCTGAAGACAGGAGGGGAAGCAGAGGAAAGGAAGTAAGAGAGTAAAGACAGCGATTAAATCTTTAGAGAAAATGCCCAAAACAGATGACAAACACGTCAGACACCTGTAGGATTCATGAGTCAACAGGAGCCAAGATGGAAGGAGCATCACATTGTTGTCGAAGCACAAAGTCCACAGAAGTAGGAAGTAGATCAGGATGGATGGAAGGGTCAACAGATACTGCTTCTGTCATTTCCTACCCACAGTCAACTTTGGTCTTTAACCCAAAACAGAGGAGAGCTGGACGCAGCAAACCTCCGCCAAAGCTAACGCCCAGTCTCTCAAAGTACCGAGTGCATACATTGAAAATATGTGCAAGAGACTTGGATTAGAGCCACAACGCTTTCAAACCCATGACTATTGATATATGGTATAATTTGTGCAGGAACGTAAAAGAAAAGAAGGAAAATTACCGCTGGGGTTGGAGAGAAGTGTGCGACAGCAACAGTTTGCTTTTAAAAGTCCAATATGTTTAAAATAATACTAATTGGAATAACGGATAGTTGGCCTTTAACACCAGATTGTATGAAACTGACTCAGTCTAGGCTGGAGCGATTAATTTTTACTGCTCAACTACATCTGGGCCAGAAATATTAAAGCGTGTTTCAAGGTGAAACTGGGAAACTACAGCCAGAGAAGAAGTAACGAGGAGAAACAAAATACAGACTCACACCCTGTATGACGACATTAAACCTGGTTCAAGGAATGAAAACATTTCGTCTCAACTTTGTAGATAAGAAAGTGGGTTACATCAGCTTAAGTTTGTCCTGCTTACGTCCTGCATGTGAGCTTTGGAGAGAAGGAATGAGGACAGGGAAGCAAAAACAAAGGAGAAAAAGAAAAAGGAGAAACAAACAAGGGGGGAGCAGCCAACGACTGATTGAACGACAACGTGAAAGAAAGAAAAAAGAGAAATCTTGAAAGAAGACGGATGAGGAGAGAAGGAAAGAGACGGAGGATACGTTTGACATTAGATTAGGCCCCAAGCCTCAGTCCTGATATGAACCTCTTTCTCTCTCCGCGGACGGGCAGCATTAGCCATGCCTTTTAGTTGAGGGCGAGCGGGACTAATTCAAGTTTGCATGGGAAACCAACAGATTAATCTTTTACAACACATGCTCTGCAGTTTAATAAGCTCTGGAGATATCAGACTTATGGAGGAACGAAGGGGGGGAAAAAAAGACGAAGCTCCATTTTCTTTGTAGAAAAACGACTGAGAAAAAAACGTCTTTTGGTGCATCACACCCGGCTCCTTGTGAGAAAATGCGTCTGTGAATGGGCGACGCAGTGAATCGCTTTGGGCCCTGGCAGATAATGACAAGTGCATTAAATAGTTAATCTGGCCTGTGTTGGGGGTGTTTGATAAGAAGAAGGAGAGACAGAAAGAGGGAGAGACGGAGGTGGAGAGAGAGAGTGGGAGACCCAGAGGGAAAGAGAGGAAGAAGAGAGATGGAAGGGGAAAAAAACGGGGGAGCGATAGTGAAGGAGAGTATTAATAGTTAATAGGTTGAGTGTTTGCTCGTGTTTGATAAGCAGACGGAACCTAAAGAGCTGATAAACTCTCCTCATTACCACTCCCATTCTTCTGCCGCCTTTCCCACAATCCTCCTCTTCGCCGTCTCCCTTCCTTTAACCTCCTTCTGTCTCATATCTGTCTCGCTCGCCTCTCGTCTGTCTGCCTGCTTCGCCCCGTCTCCACCTCCCATATCTTTGTCAAGTTTTTATTTTTTCTTCCATCCGTCACTCCGCCTCCGTCCTTCTTCATCTTTAACTTCTTCTTTTCTTCCGCAGCACTTCTCATCCCAGATCCCTCTTGTTTAGCCAACTATCTCCAGCGTGTGCTACTCATCCAACATGACAACTGTCTCTTTTTCCCCCAGAAAAAGAAGAAGAAAAAGAGGAGTTGGGGGGGGGGGGGGGCGAAGGTATCAAAGGGAATATTGAGCGCACAACCACAGGCATTATTTCCACATCCGCCGCTGCATTATTCATAAAACCAACAACACCAGGAGCGGGAAAGTTCCCCACAAAACTCAAATCTTATTTATCGCAAAGCGAGCGAGCGCACGTCCTAATCACCCAACCCCGGCGCCTTGAATCTATCACTGATGTCGTCTTTGTGAATTCACCTCGGAGAATAAAAACTCTGTGGGTTAGAGAAAAGTCTCTTGCACCTTTTTGTCGACAGTCAAGACCAAACAAGCAAAAATCACCTGCAACCAGAGTTTTCTCATGATTTTTTTCTCCGCTCTGATTCAAGCTAAACATTTCTCGAGTGCCCATACGTTAATGTTTGGTGAACACTAAACAAACCCGGAGCCACACAGGAAGTTTGGCATTTTATTTTGGAATGTATACGTTTGATTGTGATTCAGACGTGTTTACTTCTCCTACTTCCAGCTTCAGTAAACAGGAGATAATGTTTTAAAAACTATTTTACCGGCAAATTAAAATGAAACGCAATTATTTACATCTCTCATCTGGGAACACTGAACGGGGATTTTCCTCTGTAAGGCAAGATGTGAACAAAGAACCTTGACAGACTCTGATCTGCACAGCTTTACTTCTGGCTGGATACACATCAGCTCATTTACTGTGTGAATGGTAGTTTTCTAAACCTGAATCACATGTTTCAAGAAAATTAAAATAACAAAAAGCATAGGTGCAAAAATATTTGGTATGTTAAGTGTGTAAAGAAATGCTTTAAGGTTCATATTCAATAAACCTACCTCCTCCATGTCAGTGGATTGGACGTGGACCATAACTTAAAAGTCAAAATACGCTTATCACACTTCATCTATGTTTAAGTGTTTGGTTTTATATAGTTATTTGATGATTTAAAAACGGGTTGAAATGTGATTGATAGTTGAGACTGACTCACTAATGGTCCTGTGCATCTATCAACCGGCCCTTGATACATCCATACTTGATGATACATCCATCCCTGCCCTAAATGCACCAGATGGCAGCGTTCATATCCAGAATATTCTGCCGTCTTCTCTCGATCGTCTCTCTAACACCACACCTTTCGGTTATTTAATCGTCAAACTTGTTTGAAACCTTTCTGGTCCGACTACAACGTGAAAATCCTCGTAGCAAAAAAGGAGACGATGAAAGACAGAAGTTAAAAATGTAAACGTACCCAGTATGGTGAGTATGCAGAGCAGGATGGCGATGAGGGCTTGGACACTCACTGACATCCTCCGAGCGCTGGCTTTGCAGTGCTCGGGATTCCTCCTGGCGCCACAGCGACACGACTACATCGGGTAACACAGGCGATCAATCAGTCACTCACTCCAGCACAATCAGAGCAATTTAACTCATAAGATTTGAGTTTTACGGCAATAAAACGTTTTGAATTAGTCGATGAATTTGCAGTTTTACGACATCACACAGACCTTGATTGCCACTGTGGTGATGCTGGTCAGGACGGGTCGTCCTCCGTCACTGACGCGTACGACCACGTTGTAATCTTTGGGGTCATCCAGGCTGAACGGGCCTTGTTTCACCAAGATGTCTGCTGTGTTATCTGTACACGGAAAGACATAAATACTCACGGTGAGTGTACAAAATATCAAAACACAAATGTTCCTCTCCCTCCTCCTGAAAAATCGCTCTGATATTTGTCACTCATCACCTCGGGTTTACAGAAGCGTGTCTAAAGCTCACCTGCTCCGTCTATGGTCTATTTATACAGCGCCGAGCTCCGCAGATGAAACAAGATACGAGACGTGACAGCGAGAAGAGTCGTTACATAAAGGCACAACAGATCATTTGTGATTATCTGTCAGTTTGGTGCATTTAGGATTTGAGTCATTTAGGATTACAGATAGTGGCAGAAGCTTAAAAACCTGCAACAGTGGATCAAAGAGAGACCAGAAACGTGAAGGCAGCCTGAGAGAAACCTGACCAACAATGCAGTCATTACTCAAACCCTTGGCAGGAAGAAGTTTCCTGCTGAGACCAAGGGCTCCACAATATCCCACCGCTGGAGGAATTTTGGAGAACACAATGGCAGGAAAGACCCCTCAGAACACTTAAAGTTACTTAGACACTGAGAAACTGTCGGACAAAGAAACAGTAAACGCTGGTTAAAGGACAAGTTTGAATATAAACAGAAAATCGAGGTGTTTGACATCTGCACATACTGGACGTTGAATACAGGAGATATGAGATGTAGTAGTTGTGTACTGCTTGAAAACGCAGCTTTAGTTTGACCTTAATCCGAGTTGCAACTTTATTTTAGCTTCAATTTCACACCTGCATGATGGGTTTGATTTCCTGCTTCTTCCACTTTGCACCTTCGTCTGCACCTTACTTTACACCTTTACCACTTAACCTCCACCAGGGGGGTTTGGGTTTTACCTCCACCTGGATGTTTTTTTGTTTGTCAGCAGGTTTACTAAAAAACTACAGAACAAATGTCCACAAAACTTCACAGAAGTATGGGACATGGGCCACATTTTGGGGGAATTGTTTTCCATTTTTGTTTTCCATTTTACCAGTGTGAGTCCCAGGGACTGATTCATGGATCTCGATGAAGAAAATCAGGCCTGATATTTATGCGTAAATTAGAAAAAATAAGGATCAGGCTTCAAATCAAGTGAAAAGATAATAATTTCCAATGATGCTAACTTTTTACATTCAGTCCAACTCCAGGTCCGTTGCTAGGCGACAGCAGTAAGTGCGGGACAATTTGGCAACAGCGAGCGAGCTCATTAGTTTGTTTGTTAACGGGACAAAAGTTCACGTCTCATCGGTCGGACACCACTACAGCTATTTTCCTGTAAACTGGTAAATCTGACCTCTTAATGGAAGAGTGAGGGTTTAACGCTCTCCACTGTATCATCTCGTTATTGTCGACATGACAACATGAAGGTGTGTGTGAGTGGGAGGACACGACGAAGCCTTAACTAACTGAATAAATGATGAAAGCAGCTTCTGTCCTCCCTTCGTCTCATCCCTCCTCTCCGTCTCGTCTCCTGTTCCTTCTTTGTTTGAATTCACCTCTCTTCCATCTCCCTGGATTTCCCGAATTCGTCTCCCTGTCCTTTCCACACTTCTTTTGTTCCTTCCATCTCTCTGCTCCCACTTCTCATTAGCCCTTTTTCTCCCTCTTCGTCTCTTTGTTTTCCTTCCTCCTCCTCCTCCTCCTCCTCCTCCTCTCTCGTGTCTTCTTGTAGCCGCCTGGCCTGAACACCAAGACCTGTCACTTCACTCTGGGAGCTGCACGGTATTGTGTGTGCATGTGGTCGGTGTGTGTTTGGATCCCTTAATGAAAGCAAGGTTGTTTTTTTTGCAAGTTTTAAAGAGCTGGTAGCTGATAAATATTTTAAAAGCCTTCACTTTGCAGCTCTTGTTGAATGTGTGTGTGTGTGTGTGTGTGTGTGTGTGTGTGTGTGTGTGTGTGTGTGTGTGTGTGTGTGTGTGTGTGTGTGTGAGGTGCTGTCAGATCATTTTTTCCGAGGCCACCCTCATGAGCCACAGGGGACAACGGAGGTTCACACTGAAAACCAGCACTTATCAAACAGCTCTCCACCTCCTCTTCCTCTCTTCCTCTTTGTCTCCCCCTCACCTTTTCCCCTCGTTCTTCCCACTTCACTTTCCCTCCCCTCATCCATCCCGTCTCCCTCTTCTCTCTCCCTCTATTAAAACATTTCATGTTTCTGAAGTCATCGTCTCCTCTTTCATCGTGTCCTCATCTCATCTCCCCCTCGTCTTTCCACTTTACCACTGTCCTCGTTTCTTCCTCGTCCTTTCTCCCTCCTCTACTCTCCTCTTTTTCTCTGTCATCTCCTGTCCTGTCATCCTCTCTCTTTTTTGTCTGATTACTTTCCTCCATTTCCTCCTTGGATTTCTGTCCCCATCTTCTCTTCTTCCTCATTCCCCACCCTTTCTTTTTTCTTCTCTCCTCTTTATTTGTCATCTCCTGTCCTGTCTAATGTATACCTAAATTAAATTGTACCTTTCCTTCTTTCTTACAAACTTCTATCCTTCATTTTTCTCCAGTCTTCATTCATCCACATTTTCTTCTGTTCATCCCTCGTTATTATTCTCGATAATGTTTACCGCCTCTCTTCACTTTAACACGGTCTCACTTCAGAATTACCCATCTCCCTTAATCTTAATCTCTTCTTCTCGCCTCCTTTCATCTTTTCTTCCACCTCTGTCTCTCCTCTCCTTTTTTTCTCTGCTCCGTCTTTCCCTGCTTTCCACCGGCTCCACATGTCAGCACCTCCAGGCGGGAGCAGGGAGGAAATGGATGAGGCAAGTTCATGCCTTGTTTTTTTTTCCTCCCCCGGTTTATCTTGAATGAAATAGTAACACTTCACCTAAATCTTTCATCTGACGATACCTCCGGCTCTCGTCTATTCAAACTTTTAATATTTGACTGTAACAGTTGGTAACACGTCTCCTCAGGCTTTCATGTGTGATAGTGATGATCAAAAAAGATGAAAACTGTTTTACTTGTGCCGTTTTGTGTCCTTAACTGTCGAAACCAAATATGCTCTGGATATCTGACGTAACAGAGCGTCAACCTTTACCTAAATATCAGTGTCTGGATCAAAGACAATGCCTTTTACTGTCATCTGTGTCACAGCCTGTTTTTCTACTTGATAGTTTTTCAAATTGTACATTTATATCCACAGATTTTTAGTCTTAGATGGATCCAGATCGGCTGAAAATAGATGCTGCTTTAATCTCTTGGTAGCAGAATACTCTCTTTTAATGTATGTTTAATATTCAAAGTATAATGGAGCTGGTACTCTTGGAAAGACTAGGGGAAAAAAGTGTGTTGAAATATTTAATTATACATAAATATATCATGTTGTGTATGAGACACGAATAATGAAAGTCTGTCACTTGTTTGATCCCGGCTGACAGAAGGTGGACTGCTGTTGATAGATAATTATGGTGACCAGTGGATGAATCTTAATAATCTTTCATTTAGTGAAACCATTTTTGGACGTTTGTTAGATAAAAAAGTTCATGTATCCCTAAGATGGAATCTGTAAAGTTTTCATATTGTAATCTCAAGCCTCTGAAGTTTCTGGTTATCGAACATCTTTGGACTGAAAACAATTTACTCACCGTCAAAAACTAATTTATTTAACAAGTACTCTCATGCATATCCCTACATTCCCTCTGGCATAGTTTTGCATGTATGATTTTATTTTAAAAAGCACCGCACCAGCACTGTGTGTGTGTGTGTGACATGTTTCTTTAACATCCTCCAGATCACATGACGGCCATCCGTTAGTCCACAGAGCCACTTGGTCTCATTATATTCAATATTTGCTGTTGTGCATTCTAGTCAACACCCACGGTCCCAGACAGCCTCTCTAAATCCCCCGTCAGGCTGCGAGAAGTTAAAATAATTTCAAATTTCAGCAACAGAGCACCGTGCTTCAAAAAGGAGTTTCAGTTGTTGCATAGCAACAAGTGCCGAGGCCGGTGCTTTCTTCGAGCACCATTTATAAGGAATGAGAAAGACAAGGAAGGTAAATAAACGCTCAGAGCACACACACACACACACACAAAGAGACTTACTGCCGTAGTCTCTGATGGAGAAGTTGGAGCTCTCACTGTTGAGACTGAAACTGAAAGAAGCCGGCTGGTCATCTTTATCTGTGGCTCTCAAAGTTCCTACCACCTGAGGAAACACAAAAAAATCTAATTAAACTAAATCATCGTGGGCTCATATTTCATACCCAGTTTATACTTATCTTTTCAGTACAGAAGTTATACGGCAATAAATGATAACAAAGCATATTGATCACACTTTGAATGACACGAGGAAATGAATCAAACACAATTGAAAGTGAGAGATACACTAATATAAACAGGTCTTTCTTACTGTATTAGTGACGTCGTTCTCACACACAAAGATGTCCTCCACTGCCAGTTCAGGCTTGTTGTCGTTAATGTCCTGAACTATGATGTTGACTTTTACAAATGACTCCAAACCTACAGAGGAGAGGCAGCGACACACGATTAACTGCAGGGAATAGTAATGATGGAGATGTTCGATGCAGGGGTTGTTTGTGTTAAACATCAGACAGTGACGCCTTTCAGACCTGGTAACAACGAGAGTGATCGTTTTTTCAAGAGTGATCGTCACAGGTGCTGGTGTGATCGCTCATGAACGTGAATTTGGTCATCGTGACATTACAGCACTTCTGATTGGATCACTCAGGTCGGATTTTAAATTGATACCAGGTCTGAACAGGACCAGTGACAGAGGTCAACCCATTCAAAGCTTCTTCTCACCGTGAGCTGTTTGTCAGACCACTTGTTTTTTTTGGCAGCTTTTTACATTCTGTTTTTGAATATTCATCTTTTGATAAACGTGTTTCCTGCCCGTTTTTTGAAACTATCTTTAGTACAGTACATGCACTGTATATCGAGGACCTTGTCAAGCTCAGGGGACCATTGTGTTCCTTAAACATCGTGACAAGCCACCGAAATAGATCTTTGGATTTCATTCATTGCTGGTCTAAAAATACGGAGTTTGGTTTGGGAGCTGCAAGTGAACAAAGAGAGCCACTAATGTGATTTTCCTGCTCACTCTCTCCTCCCCGTGTGGGTCGACCAGGTGTTTTGGCAAAGTGTTAAATCTATAAAAATCCCTGTTAATGTCTCACACTCCCGTCTTTGGTGAAATTCAGAGAAGCTGCTCAGTGAATAAGAAGAACAGACTGTCTTCTTTTTGCTTGTTCTCACTCCCTCCCTGCACATTGCTGTCGTTAGCGGAAACACATGGTTCTCATTTCTTTAAGTGAGCATCTATTGTTTAGGGGAAACAGGATTAATAAACCCGTGCAGTGTGTGTGTGTGTGAGTGTGTGTGTGTGTGTGAGACGTACCATTCGGCTCCTCCTGCGCCTTGACTTGAAACATGTGTGTGGCCTCCAGCTCCCTGTCCAACGTCCTCAGGGTGGACAGCTGACCTGTTAACGGGTTGATACTGACAGGACAGTCTTTGTCTAAGATGGAGTACCTAAACACAAAGAGAGCAGAGGTTCGTTGTGACTCACTCTGCACAGTAATGACCTACACACGTTACTTTTGATGGTTTGCACAGCACTGTACCGTATGGACATCTTGGCTCTGTCAGGATCCGTGGCTTTGATTACTCCGATGTTGTTCACCATCCGCTCTTCCACCACAGTGAAGGTGTAGATGGGCAGGGAGAAGACTGGAGGCTCATCTACGTCCACAACCTTGATGGTTACCTGTCAATTTCAAACCGTTCATTGAAAGACAGCTTTGACTTCATACTGATCGCTCATAAAAGCAGCCGAGGCCACGCACTGAACATGTCTGCCCTCGTTATCAGCTTCAGGCTCAGTGTTTCCCTCTTTCACATTTTTAATAGACAGTTAATGAACAGCAGGGCGATAAGATCTCACGGAGGAAGGCTTAAAGACGACTGGTGTCCTGTGTGAGATTAACCTGAGCTGTGGTGACGGCGCTGTTCACGTTGTCGGCAGGAAATCGCAGGTTTTTCAGGTTTTCTCGCACTTGGACGGAGAAGGTGTAGCTGTTCATCGTCTCGTAGTCCAGAGCCTGGTGGGAGAGGTGAAGGGTCATCAGCCAACGAGTTACAATAGAAATCAGAACATTTGATGTTGTATTGATCAAAATCAATCAGTTTTCTAGTTTTGCATTTCCTTTCTTGACCTAGTCAGGCCCTTTATTTTGGAATTTTTGGAATTTGTTAGTTCCTGTTTTACTTTGACATTTCTTCCCTCGTGTGTCTTGCTTTACTTCCTGTCTTTGTCTGGTTTCCCTCCTCAGTGATCGTCTGCCCTGATGTGTGTCACCTGTGTTCAGTTCCCTCTCTGTGTATTTAGCCTCCGTGCTCCTCAGTCGTCTTTGTTGATTCACATCTTGAGTTTATGTTTATTCATGTTCCCTGTTTGTGCTTATTCATGTTTCGCTTTGCTCCTGGTTCCATTAGTGAGTTTGCTGCTTGAGTTTTGGATTTGCTTTACTTAACTTTTCATTCAAATTGAGCTTGTTGCAACTTGCACAAACCCTGACTGTATGTCTGAGATATTTCAAAGATTTTTAAATGCCTTTATTAACTTGATTACACATGCACCTCATATCCATGCTGTGTAAATCTGACGCAGCTGGGCTGTAGACACAACATCATCACATTTAAATCCTGAACTTCTCTCAACAGAAAGCATCACACTCACTGAACACCTGCTCATTAAAATAACATGTTTTAAAGAGCTGACTTTAATGTTTTTCCATGTGTTTCTATGGAATTAATATTTCCTTAAAACTGTGTATATTGGCACATTTTTCTCCATTTTCTTTCTCTTCGGATCACGTTGCAGTTGCACTCTGTTTCTCAACTACCCCTCTTATCGTCATCCTGAGTGCATTCACACCTGCGTCTGTGCACTCAGCACAGCTGTTGGATTCCAGGTGTAAAAACGTTCTAAATGTTCCAACTCGGCTAAAACAACGTGCCTCGGTTCAAAGTCTGGATTTAACAGACTCACTAAAACGCCAGCTTTTTCGCTCCGTGTTAAATATTTTACCGAAGCATGAAATTCCTCATTCCTTTCATTTTTTTCAACATCTGCACAAATTGAGACTTGCATACTGTGACGTGTTTGTGGATACACTTTCATGTCAACAAATACGTGACAGCGAGCTGTGCTTACTGTCACATTTCAGCTGGGATTATCATTTATTTACCCTGTATTAGAAATAGCTTACTGTTCGCTTAAATGCGCTTTTTCTGTTTTATCTGTGAATGGGACACCACAGGTATACAGGAATATTCTGTTAACTGGATTATTCATGGCAACACGGATAGTCACAGGGTATCAAAGGCACGTGTAAACAGCTTAACGAGAATAAGACCTAACCGCAGTGTGGCCGATAGCCGGCTTAAACTCTACATGTAAACACAGCCGGTGAGGAAGATGAGAGAGGCTGAGGGGCGAGTTGTGTGATTCGATTCCAGGCCAGCGTGGATACAAGCTATTACAGAGCTCATTTCATTAGAATACATTTCCAACTCTCTGATGTCCTAAATACTTTATATGTGAAGAGCACCGACCAGAGAAAGTCGACCTGCTGCAGTTCCTGCAAGTAAGAATATCTCTCCCAGCCAGGAGGCCGCAGCTTTGGGTTTGAATCAGGTAAAATGGATCATTGTCATCCATTTTACCTCAAGTTTAATTTTCTGGTGGAATAAATTGGTGGTTGCAGAAATTGTGTGAGGAACCAGAACCAAATCTCTACTCCTAAAGTTTATAATTTGGTTATTGAACTATTTGCACTGAACATGTTTATGCCATAAAAGAATTTTACCGACACTTTAATCACGTGAGCCCCGAATCTTTGAATGCTATGGTCCCCAGTTCTCGGAAGGAAGGGGATCATCTCGACCACCTCATGCAACAAGAAACATTTTGGATTTTAAAATTTAAATGGTTTATCCTCGTCTTTATGAAGAAATTGAACAAACACACCAACCACTAATAAAGGCTTTTTAAGATTTTACCTTGATTTATTTAAATGTACCAGCCCTGTGCCAAAGAGCACCTTTTCATTTTTCAAAAATGACAGGCTCCTTTTTTCTGACTCTCTATTTGGACATGAGGTTTGCATCTATTTAAACCATCCATTGAATTTACTTTAACAATGCTAGAAAATACCCCCAACTATTATGTACACGCTTTTGGGAACCTTGATTTTTCCAACCAGACGTAGAATGTTCCTATGGCAACTAAGTGCATAACAGGTTGGTGTGAAGCCAAATTAAAATAAATTAACATCTGAAAACCTTTTTGAAAACCTCAACACAAACTGCTGTGACATGGGAGCATATGAAAACTAGTTTAACCCAACAAGAAGCTGATTTGTATATTTAGCAATGAGTCGCCTACCTGTTTGAGCATGAGGTTTCCGTCCTTGCTGGCGCTCAGTTCAATGTTAAACATCTTGTTGTAGTCACTCGGCATGGTAAAGATGGGTTCTTTGTTCTGGATCTGATCTCTGTCCTCCAACTCCAGAGTCCCGATCTTTTCATTCAGCTTCTGGTCCTCTGGAACCTGCAGTTCATAGACCCCTGCAGAGAGAAATTACACATCGAGTTTAATGAATGTGAGGCAGTTCAAAAAGAATCTGCTCATTAAAATAATTATAGCAAAGTATCGTGAATATTTAATGGGCACGTTATTGGATTTGGAATATTACTTTGGCCCTTTGTTTCTTACTTCGGGTGAAAGACGCGATGTTGTCGTTGGTGTCTGTGATGGTGATGGTGACGGAGGTGGTGGCCGTGCTGCCAGAGGGCATTCCTCTCATGTCCTGAGCTTTAACCACCACCACATACTGACTCTTAGTTTCCCGATCCAGTGTGTTTACGTTACAGCTGATCACACCTGCAGAGAGAGAGAGAGAGAGACGGACAGAAATTCATTTGGATTCAACGCCGACTTATATTCAAGTAAAGAAAAATTGCCTGTACATTTACAGCTGCACAAAATTGAGAAAAAGACGATGTCAGGATCACGTTGAACCGACCTGTGACGCTGTCAATTTGGAAAGCAGAAATGTCTCCATCTCGGGTCAGAGAATACCTGAGCTCTCCGTTGGCAGTGGTTGGGTCGTCAGCATCAGTTGCCCTCACCTCAACTACTTTCGTTCCTGGAGACAATTTAGGAAATAATTAGCAACAGCATTAAACATCAAACTGAAGCTCATAGTGTTTACAAATGTGTTCAAGAATCTGATTGTGTGTTTCACAGCTACACTACTCACCTATGGTGGACCTCTCCATAATGGACCCATTGTATGTTCTGGGGAACACAGGGGTGTTGTCGTTGATGTCTGTAACCTGAACAACAAACTCCCCAGAATCCTCTATGAGCTTGTTGTTCCCGTCAAACATCTGGGCGATCAGATGGTACGAATTCTTCTCCTCTCGGTCCAGAGATCTGGTGACGAACAGGTCTCCTTTGTGATCCACGGTGAAGATGGTGTTCGCTCCTTCACCATTTATTTTAAATCTCTTCACCTCCACTCTCTGGCTGGACTTCAGCTGTGAGGGGGAAACAAAACCGAAGAGTTGGGTTGTCTTGTAGTTTGCAGCATTTAGTTGTTTCGTGCTTCCAGCTATTTCTACAGATACATTTGAGTATACAGCCGAGGGAAGGAGATTATTGAAAGTTTAAAGACCAAGCTCGGCCCAGGAAGTGGAACAGACTCTGACGGAGTTTCCAAAATGTTGAACGGTAACTTACTTTTCCTATCTTGTAGGGACTGGGTGCAGGTTTTTCCTCTTCCACGTAGAGAGAGTTCCAGATCCACTCTCTCTTCTGTCTGAACAGGACGGGATGCGACTCTTTCTTCACGATTTCGACAGGGCCTCGTTTCTCTGTTTCCGCCATGGGAAGGTCAGAGTCTTCAGCAATGGTGAGAGAGACGGATAAGGCCATCGTGGCCATGAGCCCCATGGTACACAGCTGGAGCCAAGCCATCATCTGCGGCAGGGAAATGAGGGGGGGGGGGGAGAAAGGGAGAGTGAGGGCGGGAGGAAGAAGAGGCAAGACGAGAATAAGAGATGTGGGGGTGTAGTGAGGAAAATGGAGGGAGAGGAGAGAGGGAGGAGAGAAGAAGAGAGAGAAGATCACATTAAAACCACTTATCAGCTATGGACAGACCCCCTTCGCTGTGCCAGGGTGAGACTCAGAGTGAAGGCCAAGGACTCGCTGTCCCCTCGCAGTCTGTCGCAGAGCTTGAGGTCTAGCTATCATATAGGACCAGGGCTCTTAAACCTTTTCAGCCTGGGACCCAAATGAAACATTTAGCCTCTCATCATGGGGCCTGTGCTGAAAGCATATCGCCACTGTGGTCGTATGGGGATCTATTAAACATAGGCCGGTGACCCATTTTAGGTCCTGACCCACTGGTGTTGCATGAGAGAGAGACGGAAACGGAAAGAGAGAGACAGACGGAGACGAAGAGAGGAGCTGACATTAAAACCACTTAGGATGTCCGTCTTTATCAGACATTAGGAAGGTCATTCTCCACAGAGGGACTGTTTGACATTTTGAATATTTGATCAGTATTTTTTTCCCCCGACAGTAAAACACACAAATTGTGGAAAAGAAGAAAGCACTTCAAAGTGAGGGCTTTGTGGCGTATACCCCTTCTTGATTCAATCTAGGATAATGGATCAGTTTTTTTTTTTACATGAATTTTATACTTAAATACGATCGTGCTCTGACAGACGTGAGTAATGCATCAAAGAAAACGCAGCCTCCTCTGTGTTTCATTAAAGCCGCTGCATTTGCACAACAAGAGCACCAACACAGTGAACTCAGTCGCTCCACAAAAAAGTCTGGATCGACTTTTGTCGTGACATTATGCGACGTCCTCTCCTAAAAACAGAAAACATCACAGAAAAGAGAGAACACATTCCTGCTAAATTACTACATAAGACAAACAAAGCCATTCCACTGCTTTAGCTTGAGATCATTGAAATGTAGGACAAAACGATTTGTAATACATGAGTTGTAAAAACCACTTTCAGTGTTTTGGCATCAGATCAGTGTAAAACCTCATGGATTTATTCCCACAGTGTGTATTGTGTATTGTGCTGTAGCGAGGACAGCGCTGTTTCCCATCATGCAGAGAACGTGGGAGAGAAGCGGCACATTTTATTGGCTTTGTGAGGATGAAACGTTAAACGAAATAAAAACCTCCTACAGATTAAAGTTTGACTAAATGATGGAGCATCAGGACAATTCTGAAGACCTAAGTTCACCGGGCACTTGACTGTCAGCAACAAATGTCATTGCGGTTTTACACCAGCTCCCAAAATATTACACTTAAATCAACAAAAACTAATGAAGGTAATAGGAAGCCTCCTCCGGGGATTATGATGTGTGTTCTGTATTTGAGCCTTTCCATATCTTTGGTTTAGAAATGTTTAACTGGACATAGAGGCAATAGAGTCGGACCAGGTGGTGGCGCTATGAGAGTCCACGCTTTGACCGACTGGAGCTTAAAATCTAAAAACAGAACTAAAATATTCTCTGAACACCATTTATCTCCATTTATATAAATTCAGTTCTGTGCAAAGTCTGTGACCTAAAAACTTCACATCACTGGTGTATTACATCATAACTGCCATAAGCCACGCCTCCAGGTTAGTGGATGGGACATGGACACATGAAATACATTCTGGGTCACTCTGTTTGATCGACTGTTCGTTTTTTCCAGTAAGTTTTGTTTTATGAAGTTATTTGATGCTAATAAAAAGAGGGGAAACATCGTGCAGACTCCTAATGACGTCTAAAACCCAAAGCTGCACCTGAATGTGTGATTTTTTTTTTTTTTTTGTATAATGGGAGGAATTTGAGACGTCCATCTTTATATCTAATCTATTAAAGTGGCTCAAAACCAAATTCACAATCTACAAGTTTCACTGTCTTGCATCACCTCTTTCTGCCTCAAAACCATTTTAACAACATTTAACCAAAATGAAAATGTATAAAAGACACAAACACCAGCACTTTAGTAAACTTGAGCTTTTCCTCCCGCTCTCTCTCTTACCATCTCTCCCTGTCTCCCCCCCTCCCCCAACACTAGGCTCTATCTAATAAAGCAGAAATGCCAGGGAAATAATCTTCAAAACATTTTAGTCTATATGTGCTCTGTACTCCAGCAGATATCTCAGTGCAGCCCTGTGCCGTCCCAGTGGACAGATTAGTGCATCTTATTGTCTTGCAGCCATTAGCGGCGGGGAGGGAGAAAGAGAGATTATGATGAGGGGATTATACCCACACAAAGTCGTCCCCCTCTAATGGCCTAATCTCGTATTCTGCTGACCTCCGCTGACCTCTTCACACGGCTCCCCACAAATCAGCTCAAACAAAGATTCAACAGTGTTTTTCTGCCTCTAGTTCACAGCCTTTGTTTTGGGGTTTTATTTTTCCCTCTTTGTTTCATTTCCTTTCAGGACTAAATTAATTAAACACAAGTGCGTCGTCTTTTATTGAAATGTACTGCTATGCTATAGTGCATTTGTGTGTACTGCCAACAGACATCTGCTTTTCTGGTTCCCATAAACTGGAACTAAACAAAAGCAATCACGTCAAATTAAAATTTAATACCAAAGAGAAATTATTAGAACTTTCTCTCACTATCTTCCGTGTTTCAAAGTTTCATTAGTTTGAACACTTGTGGTATTCATTGATTTGACTTGATGTATTGATGTAATTTGCATTGCAGGGTCTGAGCTCGGATTCAGCCCTAAATCCTTCCACTTGATGTTGGATGGATCACGGTTGTTCTGAAGAAAAGGTCTGAATTATGACTATGAGTGTATATCTTTTAAATCTTTGGAATCCTGTTCGTGGACATTGCCCGGATTACCATCCTCCACACATCCCCATTAGATGTTACCTGAAAGAAATGTCTACAGTTTTAATTTCATTTAAATAAAATTGACAAATCAAACCCAAAATAGATTCACTCTCTGAAATCTGTCAAATCATATGTTTACGTCATGTTTTCTATTAGTTTAGTGGGGTTTAGATAAGTGAAGCTAAGCTCTCATGACTTTTGTCCATTTCAATGTTTTATAGACGTCAGTGGGAGATAGAGACGATAAAGGGGCCACAATTTAAACAAAGGGGCCGATTAAATGTCCAACGTCCATTCACAGTTCCTGATTCAGTGAGGTACACATTTACTTCAGCTTCTGTTTGACACCAGTCATATTTCCTGACTGTGTCCTGACATTGTCCTTCTCGTCACCCGGTTTCAGGGTCATTCGTATCCTTCCTCTCAACAACCTCTCGACAAACACAAGTTATCTCCCTCCGAGCTGAACACGTATGTTCTCACGCAGCAGCTTCCAAAAACTATACAAGAAATTAACGCTCAGAAGACTGACAAGGAATAAAACAAACAAGCAGAGAACGTCGTCTAGGTTTTAAGATCAGTTATCACATTTGAAATGAGCTTCAAACTCAGAGAGGTTTATTGTAAAATCTAAGAATGAATCAAGAAGGGAACCAGTCTGGTTTATTACACAGCTTGAAAACTGAAGCAGAAAAATACTGAGGTACAACTGAAGCTGTTTAACAGACTGAGACTTGAGTGTCTTAAAGATTTCTGTTATCGCCAAGTTAACCAGTGTAACTGTTGATGGGTAAACTCATGAATCAGTCATTTAGTTCATCACTAAGTAAAATTAAACGAGTCCATCACTTTCATTGGTTTTCCGTCTTTCGTCGGACATGTTCTGTTGTATCTCTGCTCGAGCTGTGCAACACACAAGCATATAAATCATTCCAAGTTAATTAAAAACCGTTCTGTGTTGAGCTGAGATTAGATTTGGGGGAATTAGAAGTTCCCGTTGGTACTAAAATTCAATATTGCCTCAATAACATTGTTTTATGTTAAATAACATGTCTAACCCAGAAACTTTATAACTTTGTAAAGGCTGTTTCATGTTTTGTGTCTTTTATCCATCCTGGGATTTTACAGAGCGGTTTTTTAAATCATGCAAAGACCAATGAAAAAGATTCGACAGAATCCAACTTTCACATTTTGACTTCATGTCGGAAAAGCACTGACAACATTAGCAATGGCTTTGTCCACCTGTTACATGTCATGCATGCCGTGACTGTCTGTGTCCTGTCCAGTAACGTCTTACTCACACTTATTAACATCTCGGTTCGTCACTCAAGAGTCATGTCTTTGATGACAAGCCCATCGGGGAATGGGGCTTTTTTTTTTTTTAAACGGCGTTTCCTCCTTCAATGTCCGGCGTCTACCACCTCCCCTTTTATCAACAGGAAGTGTGTACACAATGTCTTCTGGGGACAGTTAATGAGGACGCATCATTAGCAAGTGGACACACCCTTCCTAGTATTCAGTCGTGCTGCTGTTGCTGTTTCTGTCCCCAAGTCTCAGGTTTTGATTTCAGCCTGCGTCATTCTCTCTCTCCGTTCACTCGTTCTTTTTTTTTTTTTTCCATCTGACTTTGTCTCCTGTTCGTCCTCTCTGTCATTTTGTCTCAACTTCAACTCCACTTTCTCCCTAGTTGAATCTCTCAAGGTGAAAACTGCGTCTTGGTTTTTTCACAGAGTCTATTTCTGTCTTCTGTCGATCATTACTTTGTTTTTCCTTTTCTCACCTTCTCGTCTTTTTCATCCCTGTCACTCTCTACTTCACCTTAAACCGCAGATTTAACACCTCGTAAGACAGAGAGAAGGAAAAACACGCTAATAAAAAAAACTGTTCACTCTAACTTTGATTGACTTTTTCAATCCTTTTAATTAGTGTGAGATCAGATGGTGTATAAAAAGATGAGGAGGATAAGAAGTAAATTAACGGTGTTTTTTTAATTTATATACCCGTCGTTTTAGTTTGCACTGAAAGTTGTTAAGCTTTAAATTACGCACTTTGTAAAATTCCATCTCCAGAGCGTTATGCATGCAAATCTCACACACAGGATTATACCAAGTTATTTACGACATAATTTATCAGCGGAATCTTTCCGAGGTAAGAAGAAATAAATAACAAGCAGGGAATATCTGTAATTACATCTGTACGTTGTCCACAGGCAAAGAGAAACTGAGTGTGACGGAGGAGTAGAAACAGACACAGAGATACAGTTGTCATTCTCCGGGATGTTTTGAGACTGGCAGACAGGTCTGACCTAGTTTGCAATGTACCAAAGGCTAAAGCACAGAAACGAAGTCAACAAGACTTCATAATCCTGGCGCTTGCTGAAGGGTCAGTGAAGTTCACACAAAAAAAGTCTTTGTTGCGAGTTGTAAAGACATCAGAAAAATTCCCCCATGACGAAATCCGTCTCTCCTTCAGTCCTTCTGTGTCCGAGTGTCTGGATATCATGCATCACATCTTGACATTTCATGGTGAACGTGTCCTCTTCTTTTTTTAATTATTTAAACAAAGGACACGACTATTTATATGAATAACGAGATCTCAGTGAGGGTCGGACACTGTCGTCTCCTCCCTGGCAACAAAATAAAGTATATTTTTGATTACAGGATCAATCTAGTTCCATCCAGACACCTCCAACGTTTCTGTGATTAAAATAGTAATAACAAACTTGGACTTTTGTGACAGAAATAAAGATTGGGGACGTCACCTTCATGTGCCAGACCCAGAAAAATCATCAATCATTAACTAACTGATGCATATATACCTTCGTAAGATATTGATATAAATATGTCTGTGTCGACATCTGTGGCGTCAGTCTCACATGGCAACTCCTTTGTCTTATGTCTTGATAACAAGGTGTATTTTTGTCTCACGTTACTTTATTTTCGCACAAACTAAGAGATGATGTGTCAGTTGATGGTCCTGGTGTTCATTTGCTTATTCAACACTTTGGTTGGAAGAAAATTATCTGAATTGGAGCAAAAATGACACCGAAGAGAGAGAAAATTGTTGCTTTAAATTCCATCAAGCTGCACAGATTTCTAGAAATCGCTTGCTTTAATAAGACTGATCAGAGTTTTTTCACCAGGATCCATGAAGATCTTGTTAAATGTTGAAGAAAGTGAGAAATGACTTGATCCATCCCTTTTATCTGGATCTGCACCGAAATGTATTTGGGTTTTTTCTTAAAGACAAAATCATGTTGGTGACGGTCTAAACATTACCCACACTATGACGAGGCTAAAATATCCTAAAAACATCCAAATCCAAAATCCCAACACATGCATGCTCCCGGTAGGATGAACTTTTTGGACTCTTGTTTGTCTTTCAATGAAAACTCCTCCACTCTCAGACCAAAATGTAAAATGTCAAGTCTCGTACAATGTCATCTTTGTTTGGAGACACCTACGAGCTGGATTAATGTGAAGTTAAGGTCCCCAGAGGAAGAACCCTGTTAAATTTCATGATAACATGACCTTTTTCTCTCTGATAATTTTGAGCACAAGCCTGCTGCATAATGGAACAGCCTGACTGACGTGACATTTGCTAAGACTCCCCTGAGGTAGAACCTGTTCAAATGAGAGGATTCTTTGTTTAATGTTTAATTTATCTTCGTAACTTTCACGACTTGCAAGAAGAACAAGATCGTGACTGTGGTTTTCTCTCTGTCCAACATTTGAGTCGGACGTCAGCCCCTGTGAGCACTGGACGATCTTTAAATCTCTCTCGACATGGTGTCCCTGAAACAATTTAGCAGACTTTACTTTTAACTCTACTTGCCCTAAATTCACAGTTTGTTTATTTGTGTACGTTCGGCACAGGAAGTGATTCCAAGGCCTCAAAATCTGTGATGCAGCCGAATAGCGTGGTGTGTGTCTGTTGTCGAGATTAAAACAGGTTTAATCACAGAGCAGCTTCTAACAATCTGTCTGCCAGCGAATCACACTAACTGCTCCTCGTCACGCACACACACACACACACACACACACACACACACACACACACACACACACACACACACACACACACACACACACACACACACACACACACACACACATTCGTTGTCCTCGCTGACACTCTGTCATGTCCCAGAGTTTATTCACTCTCTGATTGGCGATCAAGTGTTTCTGAGTTAATTCTGTTTTCCTTCACAATCAGACAAATCAGATTTTATTACAGTGAGCCGGGTATGAATGATGTCGGCCGACTTTAAGACCGACAGTAATGACCGACAGTCATCTGAAAATCATTTAAAGCTTGTTATCCACATTGGTTTTTTGGCTCAGCTGTCAGAGCCCATCTGTGCTAAAGGCAAAATTTCCAACTAAATGGCTTTAAAATGGAAAAAATAAAGGAGGAATATGGAAAAATACATTTTATTTCCTCTATAAATTATACTGAATGATTAGAAAATCACTGAGCACATGGAAGTATTCTTAAAATAACTTGAAAATCCAGCCTTCTTTGTTGAGGCCTCCTTTTATTAAAACTCATCGCAGCTGCAGGACGTGCTGATTGGCTCTCGTTATCTTATTCATCATTGTTGATCGATTGCACAGCGACCTGAATGTGAAAACCCGATTTTAAAAAAGCAGGTATGGAAAATCTATTGTTGTTCAAATACAATGTGAAGATGTGGTAGAAACGCAGAATACAGGTCAGACACAGAAAATAAAAATGGTAACTGGGTCTTCCAGTAGTAATCAGTGACTTCAGCCGAGCTAACATCACCACAGCTGGACAGCTTGTCAACCACTCTGACATATATCTGAATGAGTGTGTGTGTGTGTGTGTGTGTGTGTGTGTGTTGGGGGAGAAAGTGAGAGGGAGGGAGAGAGGAGGCTGAAGTCTCCCAGATGGCACCCAAAGGATTTTCCCTGACAGTTCCCTCTCCAGGAATTAGACCACTGGGTTTAGTTGCATCAACGGCTTTTCGACGTAACAACCAAATCAAATCACCTCTGTCCCTCGGGGCCATGGATCAAGATCCGCAGAGAAAATCCACCTCCGCTAAGAAACCGTTCTCAAACGCACGCGCTCGACAACATCACGAACACGAGCATCAGAAAGTAAATGAATAACCTCAAATATCAGGGTCTCGACAATAAATGCTCTTTAGAAAAACAGCTCTTATTTACGGTGATGTTTCATCTTCCTCTAGTCTTCGTGTCAGGAAATATTAAATGCGCATCATCAATAATAAAAAGGCCACATCATCTTGACATCTATTTGACAACCACAATAATGTGGAAACCTCTTGAAATGGACAGCTGAAGATCTCCTAGTGGATTTGCTCTGCTCTTAATTTTTTTTCCTCTCACTCTCCGTCCGCAGATCATCCCGTATCGTCTTAATGGCCACAGCCGTCTGTCTTCAGGAATGACAGTCTGGCCCCCGGGGGGGGGCAACAGTGCTCAATTACAGCATTCAAATCTACACCGAGCTGTCCGACATCATCGGCATAACATATGTGAAAAGTGACAGTGGCCGACAGCTTGTCCTTTAAGGGTTAATAACCATCATTTCAGGTTATTTCCGTAGCTTTTCCGAGACGGTTTCACCGGCATTCATGAGCGTCTCAGACCTGGAGTGACTGCCAGTGGCCTGGGGTGTTTTCAGCAGATCTGGGTTACGTCTTCTGGACACTTCACTTGCAGTCGGAAGGACCGTGTGTTTGTACATACTTGTTTATCTACCCATAAAACACCTGTGCACTCAGTGTCTCTCTTGCAAGAAAAACAGAAAACTTACCACAGAGAAGAGTCCAAACCCAACCTACGATCGGACCTTTGCTTTGGTACGAAGTCCAAATCTCTGCAGGTGTTCTCTCGCTCAGTCAAACTGTACTCGGCAGGCCGGGGTGCAAATTAGAGGCTGGTGGTTTTAACCCCAACAGAGGGTCAAACCACCGACTGACGCTCGTTCTTCCTCTTCTTTTCGTCAGATGTACGAGTGGGGATTTCTCTTTCCACTTGGGTTTCTGGAGAAAATCCTTCAGAAGCTGGACCGGGTGATAAAGTCGGTGATGAGGATGTGTTGCCTTTCGAATATCCTAGAATGACAGACTCCTGGAGAGTCGAGCAAATGTGGGAATAGAAGCAGGCAGTGCTCTAATCCTTTGAATAGTGTCTTCGTCAAAGAGGCATAAACTCTAATCCAACTCTTGAGAAAGACCCACAAATGTCTTGATCCCTCCTCGAGATGTCGAGATTTCTTCCTCAGGTGAGAGTCCAACAGGTTTTTCCACGTCTCTCTTTTTATTTTTTCTTCCTCTCACCTCCGATGTGATTTTCTCATCCAGTGGCCAAAAAGTGTTGAACTGCAGCTGCCTGACCACAGACCTCTCACACAGGTCACTGCCCACTTCCTCTTCCTGTTATCGAGATCAGCCTTCTTTGCTCTCCGCTACCGCTCCTTTTCCTGCCCAGCCGGGTAAAACACAGGAGAGAGAGAGAGAGAGACAGAGCGAGGTATGGAGAGGTGTGGTGGGGTTTGGTGGAGAGAGAGACAGAAGAGGAAAAAAAGAGAAGCAGAGAGGGAGCGCATATGTCAAAACAGCTCAAAGACGCTCAGAGAGGCAGAGAAAGCAGCCGGCTCATGTTCCTGAAGCAGATGGAATGAGAGTGTGAGAGCGAAGAAGAGAGGGAGGGTGATGGAGAGTAAGGTGAGAGAGGCGTTACTTCTCAGTCCGTCTCGGAGAGAGGGAACAGCGACGGAGAGTGGGGGGAGAGATTTATTATTCATGTGTGTGAGATAAGGATTAAGTTAAACAGGTTATTGGGGATAATCCTCAGAGATTTCCCCACATGAGGCTAGTAAATATATCAGGGGGCTGACTTTGGCGGGAGAGTGTGTGTGTGTGCGTGTGTGTGTGTGTGTGTGTGTGTGAGTGTGTGAGTGTGTGTGTTTCTGCATGTGTGTGCGCGTGAGAGTGTGTGAGTGTGTGTGTGTCTGTATCTGACAGAAAGATCTTGTCTAAGCCGGTAAATGAGATGAGAGGGGGCGCCTTGCACACACACGCACACACACACACACACACACACACACACATACACACTCATCCATCTCACCCCCCTCCTCGTCTCTTCAGGGGGGAGTCGGTCATTGGTAATTTGCTGGATTGGACAGGAAAGCCGACTTGTGTGTTTTTACATGAAACCTCTCCTGTGGCAACAGCAGTCCTCTCGCTCTCTTTTACACTTCCACCGATCCCTCCCTCCCTCCCTCCCTTCCTCCCTCTCTCCCTCCCCATTTCTTCTCACTCTCCTCTGTTTACTCACTCTCTTGTTATTTGCACTTTCAGCTCTACATTCAGTATTTTCATTAGAGCTGGGAGCAGTGCTGACATATTTTGGCATGAAAAAAAAATGTAAATCAACATTTACTTTTTGTCCTCTAGTAGCTGTGCATGTTCGCTATAGTCTCTCTTCCTCTCTCGCTCTCTTTCGGTGCAGTGATTTGTCAAAGCCTTTGTGCAAAGTCTATTTTTAACAAAGGTTATTTGTCATTACCTTCATATCAGTTAATTCTTTTCGGATGTTAGCAAAAAGCTTTAGGTCACTAAAACTCTCAGTTCCTCTCCTGGTTTGTCAGAACCGTTAAAAACACATCTCTGTTCTTTTAGAGTTTCTTTCCTTCTTGGCCTTTAGAGTGAATTGACTGTAACTGTAGACCTTTACATCATTTAGTATCTATGTGTTTGTAGATGAACCTCTTTGCAGCTCCGAGTTTGCTCAACAAACACACAAACATCTAACTGTTTCCTGTTCCGTACGCTACACATGTGGTAATACAGGAGACACATTCAAACGTGAAAGCGAGGAGCGGATTGTACACGTTCACCTACAAGTATCACTCACTACAACATTATAAAGACAACTAGAAAAAGTTTGAAGATATGATAACGGAAATGAAAACAAAACTTTTCCAGACATAGGTGTCGCCATCGTGTGCCGGTGACGTCGCTTGAACTCAGAGTCGGCACAACAGTGATTATGGAAATCCCAATTGGTCGGCCAGTTCTGAGATGTTATGTATAATATATAAAAACAGTGCAGGGACATGTTAACTACATTGAAAATTCAGTATTCATTGCAGGCAAGTTTACAGGTTGGTCCCTGTTTGTTTTTGGATGCACATGCATGCTGGCGGCACAATTCACTTCCTGCAGAGTCCACTCGTCGACAGTTGGCAGCGGTGACACCAACAAACATAGCAGGGTGCAAGCAAGCAAAAACAGCGAAGAGGAAAACTACTGGTAAACATGGATGTAGACAAAACGGCTTCATAAATGGTCAATAAGGAGCTCAACACATTTCTCAGACCTCAGGAATGTGCAGGTTGAGTTTGGGTTTGTTGAAAAGAAAACTTGAAAAAAAAAGCATTTGCATGGTAAAAAGAAACCAGTGTTGACTTCTAGGAGGAAACTGGACTCTCCCATGTCCCATTCTGTGTTCACCCAGTCACCCACCTTGACCTCCCCCAGAGCTTCAGTGACGTTAGCACCATGCAGAGCTCAGCAGGGGGTGTTAGCGGACAGTGCTCCAGCTGGCCAATAAAAAAACAAGAGCAAGCACGTGTAGCACGATTTCAAGTCCACCTGACAACCATCTCCAAAAAGACGGAAGAAAAATGATCAACGTCTCATGATTTACTCTCCTGCAGTTCTAAACCTATATTCTGAGGTTTGGTATCTCACTGGATCCGTCAATCTCACAGATTTAGATCCAGATTCTATTTTATTGTCTCTTCTGAATTATTGGTTGTCACATTTCATGGTAAACTTTCTTCTCCAGAGTTGCATATTTATTTTTATTCCCCTCTTTTTTCCTTTGTTTTATTTCCCCCCAGTGAAGAGAACTATAGGGGCTGTTACTCTTTTACAGTCTTTGGTATTATATAAATAAATGGTCTGTGTATATATAGTATCCATGGCACCTAGATTTAAAACTTTGTCTATAAATCTTAAAATTAAATAAAATCATATTGAATTGAGCAGAGACAGTGATGTATGTGTGTTTAAAAACGGAGAACAAGATATAGGGAATAAAAGAAGAAAGTTTTTCCTCATGTCGGCTGTCGTGTACGCGAGTGATGGTCGTCCCACGAACAAACAAACGCATCGTCACAAATTTGATGGAAACTCTCTTGTTTGCACGTCTCTCTTCCTCTACCCCTCTGCGTCTCTCTGTCATCCTGTCTTTCCCTAAAAAAATCCTCACGCTCTTGGCCTACTTTCCTAAAAGACACTTTGGCACTAAAAATTGCATCCTCGCTCCAGACATGACATGTTGGGGAAACGGGTGATATTCCCCCACTGGTGGTTTGACTGGAAGGAGGCCGCTGGGAGCGCAACATCAAGAAGAGGAGGACAGAGAGAGAGACGGAGAGGAAGAACGAGAGAGGGAGAGGCAAACGTCAAACATGACAGATTTCTTTATGAGAGCTATATCTGCCTAAAGGATTCACTTTCATCATTTACAGCTGCAATTCTTTTTTCATTTGCATTTTCCGAGGATAGACAAACTAATATAAGGAACCAGATCACCACTGCAAAGGATTGGGATTAAAGACTTTAAAAACCCACATATCTTATGACTGATAAGTTTCAAAGCTGAAAAATGCACTGATGCTACTAAAGCCCAGTTTCCTATCAGTGTGATTTACAGGCTGCATTCATTTTTCCTTGGATTGAAATGTTGCTTTAGCTCGATTTTATCAAACCCTCAGTCTCATCTGGTAACGCGCGTGCTTACAGGTTTGGGCAGTGCTTGCATCATCAGGTGTAGGATTTTGAGTGGTGCACAAAACCTGCCAACAAGAACGAGAGAGTATTGGCAAGTGTGTGAAATATAAAGCTGCGCCATAATATGACAGAAGCACGGAGATGAGGCTGAAGGACTGAAAGCGGTGGCTCCTCAAATGATGAAAAGAGGCAACAAAATCCTCCACGTGTCCTTGATAGGAAGTCGCACAAAGCAATACGTTAACACCACTTCACGTATGAAAGGGAGCCGGAATGAATCCCCAATAAAGTTATGAAAAGGAAAGTTTAACGGTTTAATAGTATACATGAAAAGAGAGAAATGCAAAATATATATTTTATTTGAAAAGAAGAAAGCGGCGAGGTTGCACTCGATTCCGAGGTTAGTCCTAATATTACGAGAAACTGGCTCGATAAAAGGTTTCGCACACGATTCCACCTTGAAGCTGCAAGGATTTAACAAACATTTCATCCAAATTAAAAGTGTTTTGTCACAAATTGCACTTGCTATTGCAAGACTCTCGCTCAAATCTTAGATAAATAGATAAAAGCAGTTTTACATTTAAATACCGCACACCCATCTCATGCCTGAGAAATCAACGCTGATAAGTGCACGAGCCGATCGCTAAATAAATTCAGCATGCACGTTCAGTCACGACTCATTAGTCGCACTGCAACATGTTTGTTTATCGCCTAACCGCCGCATAAAGGCCATTTAGTCAAGCTTTATGTAAATGTCAGTCAGTGAATTTCAGCATCGTGATCACAACGGTTCAGTCGTTTCATACAGACTTCCTCACTGTTGCTGATGTTGTTGCATCAGAAGCTCCATGCGTTTCCAGTGAGAAGCTGTATTTGTTTTGTTTTACGTCAGTCGCAGCAGCTGTTGCATTTGGGTCAAGCATTCTGGGATCATTAAATGAACTTCAATAAAATATGCAACATCACGCATGTAATTAGTAGATTTTTTAACTCTCCTCGCTTTTTGTGTGGAAAAAAAACAAACTGCGTTGATGCTTCAGCTGTTTTGCATATTTTAAATGTTCTTTAAAAGAGAATAATATAATAATAATCTCTTTATTGACACAGCACTCCTCAGAACAAAGTTAAGAAGTGCATCACACCATTACGATAATAAAAGCTAGAATTAATTGGTAATCAAAGCAAATGCAATATGACAAAAATAAGTTTCTAAGCTTTGATTTAAAGGAAGCCATTGACTCAACGTGCCGTTTATAACTGAAATAAATTTTTTAAATACAAGCATTTGGGAGGAATTATTTAGTTGTTTATTTTGTGCTTCACTCTGGAAATGGAGGAGTTAGAATAATTAGCCTCCGCTTACCAAGCTTTCTCGCACTGTTTCCCACGTGGGTCCAGAAACAAACCCGGTGTTTCTGCTGGTGGCTGATGTGACACAGTGGGCGTTGTCTTGTCTTCTACACATGGTTTTTGATTTGAAGTGGCATGTTTTGATATATTCAGAGCAAAAAACTTTATGCTGTGAAAAACTGAGTTCTGTCAAACAAAGGAAAACTCTCCGATGACCCTGGTTGAAAAAAACTTAATTTTATCAGCTTGAATTGTTATAAAACACAGATCTGGAGACGGGACATTGTTCCCCACTGTACATGTGTGTGTGTCAGTACTTTCTGTGACTATACGATGCTTCCCTACATGTGTGTGTGTGTGCGTCTACCATTTTGTGCGTGTGTGTAAATCGACGAAGATCCCTGAGGACAAATGATGAGGAGATGATATCTTGTGAAGTGTGCCCTTTAAAAATAGCAGGGTCGCTGTCAACATTACTTGGCTCGAGATGAGCTTGTGTGTGTGTGTGTGTGTGTGTGTGTGTGTATGCACTGCTGCATGCCACCATGATCTATGTGTGCGTTATCGTGTGTATGCGACCACAAGCGTTGCTTCACTGTATTTGTCTGACTGTGTGCGGCGACAAGCAACAGCTATTAGGATCTGTCATCATGCATGACTGAGCGCTACATGCCCTGTGTCCCTGCGTGTGTGTGTGCTTGTGTGTGTGTGTGTGTGTGTGTGTGTGTGCGTGCAGTCATAAACGTGTGTGTGTGTGTGTGTGTGTCTGTAGAGAGGTATAAGGTGCATGTAACTGGAGCTGCTGTGAGTGATGTAAATGGTAATGTGAAATACCGCCTCAGGGTGACACAGACAGAGAGAAAGAGAAAGAGAGACAGATAAAGGGTTGAGGGGATAAAGAGGAGGAGAGAGAGGAGACAAAGGAGCAGCAGCTATAATACAAATAATATTAGTATTTTCATTTACAGTGTGAAATATGTCATTTATCGTACTTCCTCTATAATCATATTTATTTGAAATACCTCCGCAAGAGCCCTTTTAAATCTTTATATACTTGCAGCTATAAGGCCACTTTACATTATCTCAGCCACACGTTGGTAGTTTCAGGTTTTTACAAGAACTTCTTGCTGCACAGTTGCAGAAAAATGATTTGCACCAAATAGCCCGAATTTCTTTTAAACATTCAGACGGATGAATTATTCGAATTATACGAAATTGGTCCCTTTTGTCTGGATCCATTCCGAAATGTAATGGGTTCTTTTCTTGGTCCGTGTTCCATTATTCCACCAGGATTCTAGGAAATCTGTTCACATGTTTTTTTGTAATCCTGCTGACAAACTAAAAAAGAAACCAACAGACAGGGCTGGAATAATAACCTCCTTGTTGAAAATACAACATTCCACCATTTCACTGTCGTCTTGTCCATTTAGCCCTGTATGTGCTGTCTCTCCTGACAGATGTATCCAGCTGTTCAAAGATCAACTATCAGTGTCTGAGAAAATCTTATCAATGTCAGAATGAGGGGTTTGAGGGTCTGTGACAGATGTGATCATCACGCAGCCGGGTATGTGGAGGTGGGAAAGCAAGCCACCATTTTTTAGATTACCAGATCATGTCACCAACAACCAGAAATGTGGTCACAACCTCCCTCCTGACTTATTCTGTGGAATAATGGCCTGAGAAATGTTATTGCAGGTGAAGCTGACCTTTCACTTTTATGACGTAAAAAGGGCAAAACATCATCTTTTTATCCTCTGAGACATTTTGCGATGGTTAGACTCCCAGTTTGATCGGGGTCATTCTTTTTCTGGGTGCTCTTCCCCCCACAGTCCAAAGACATGTATAGTCTGAGGTTGATTTCATTGGAGACCGTGGTTGTAAATGTGAGAGTGAATGGTAGTTTGTCTCTGCAGGTTGGTCCTGTGATGGACTGGTGACCTGTCTACGGTGAACCCAACCTTTCACACCAACTGGGATTGGACCCTGCTCACCCTGCGTCCCTGAAAGGAATAAGCAGCATAGATGATGGATGGATGGATGAATAGTTCGTCCTTGACCCAGACGTAGACCCAGATCTTGCTGGAGGGACTACATATCCCATCTGGCCTGCAAACGCCTCATGATCCCCCAGGAGGAGCTGGAAAGTGTGGATGTCTGGAACATCCTGCTTGTCCTGCTGCTTCTGTGACCCAGTCTTGGATAAGACAACTTGACAGAAGAGTCTGATAAAACTCATGGATCTCTTACCAAACCGATACTGGAGCACACCAACTATCTCTCCCACACCTGATGCAAGACTCCACCCGTCACAGCAGCTCAGTGCATTTTTTAACCATGCATCCAAAAAGATGCCTAGCATGTCCACAAAGCTGGTTCTATTTCAGTATGGCAGATGAATGCTATTTAAATGGCAGGTGATAAGAAAGGAGTTGAGTAGGTGTCGAGTATTTGAGAGAAATATGGAGGTATAGAAGGGAGGGATTGGTGGTTAGAGGATGAAGGAAAACCTCTCCTTCACAGGCATGCACACACAGACACACTTACAGATGATTTATATGCAAGACCCCCATTAAAATACGGAGATAACGACCTACAAATTTCTCCCAAACGGACTCTCCACCCCGCTGCCTTGTCTTGTTCCACTCCCTCGTCTCTCCCCCACCTGTCTGTCTCTTATTGCGTCTGTCTTTCATCACTCCCTCCGCTCTGTGGCCGAAACCTATCAGAGGTTGAATCAATGACGAGACGTCTGAGGGCGCCTCTGTGTGTCTTTGGGTGTGGATGTGTGCTCATCTTAGATCTCAGCCAGAGAAGATGTGTGTTTGCTCTAGCACATTGTAAAAAAAGAAGTGTGTGTGTGTGTGTGTGTGTGTGCGTGTGTGTGTGTGTGTGTGTGTGTGTGTGTGTGTGTTTCTCCCTCATTATGGAGAGATTTTGTGATTTAATGTCCGCTGCCTGAATCTCATCTCTGTATTTCATGAATCCTAAAGTGTGAAAACACATTTACTCGTGTGTGTCTGTGTCTGTGTGTGTGTGTGTGTGTGTGTGTGCGTGTGTGCGTGTCTTTGAGGCAGCTAACTACTGGATGCTTAATAATGCAGCGTTCTCCCGAATGCCTCGCCTCCCCAACAACATCCTGATTAGAGATTCGGGGTTTGAAAATGTTAATGCTTTTAACACAGTCACTGCTCATTCACATCAAACTGGGGGAATAGCAGGACTGGAGAGGCTGCACATGGAGGCAGGACTGAATGGACATACTTGTACCAAACCACAGAACGTACACACACAGAGACAGAGACAAGCTACGAAACTCACAGCAACATGGAGACTGACAACATGTAGGCCACACACACATTTAGAGGAGCAGGGCTTTTCATGTCCTTTTTATTATTCATGTGTGGACACTGAGACCAAATGTTTCAGTTATGTCATTACCTGTCCAACTACCCTGATTGGTTGGTTGGTCGGTTGGTTGGTTGATTGGTTGGTTGGTTGGTTGATTGGTTTGAGGTTTATCTGCTTGTCCCTGTCTCTGCCACAAATTAGATTAAAACTTTTCTTCATTGAACCATTTTGGGTCCAGTTCAAAAAGCGAAACCTGACAATCTTAATGCATGGATTGTTGTTTTCTACCAGAGACGTGAGAAGAGAATGTGACCCGGAAGGTCCAGTTTATCTTTTCTCTGAGCAGTTTAGTCGTTCTTAGTGGCTCGAACAGGAAGTAGCCAAACATGTGCTTCCTTCTGACACAATGTCGTCAGTCTTTACCTGACAATGACGAGCGTCACCAGGAAGCCATGTTGTGCTTGTCTTTTGTTTGTTCACATCCCACCAGCCAGTCAGAGTGGAGCGAGCAGTAACCAGCCTGTGATCACTCAGTGGCCTCCCACCTCCGAGCACAGCCAACAGATAAGATACTGCCGGATGACTTCATGCAACCAAGACTCCCAGAAATTCCTTCTACCAAACCATTTCACTAGTTTACACTGTGGTAATCTGTAGCTCCATTATGTTCTGTTCGTTAACATTCATATATTATTTACAGTAGTGTCACCAGAGGGTGTTTGGGGTGGAATGTCGTGTACAACTGCACACCAGAGACAATAAGGGTTTCATAGAAACATTTCATCTCGTGCCCATTCAGGGTTTTTCCTAATGAAAATATTGCCCACGTTGATTTTTAGAACATTTACTGACAACACCAATCATGTCCGTCTATGACGTTCACATGTTTTATAATAATTATAGTAAAAATGCAGATATTGTACATTTTATTTGGCACAACATCTTACAGCCGAGCCAGTTATCAGAGCAGCTCGACTCTTTGTTTACAGGCAGAGGGAGTGACGCCCGACTTCTAACATGAGGCAATAGAAAACCAACTCACACTGCAGCACAGAGCATTAAAATGCAGAAGCGTGAAACTGCTTCTTCTTCTTTTCTTTTTTTTTACCCCCCCCCCCTCTTGTTTGAATTTTTGGGCAGCGCTCAGCAAACAAGGTGAAAAGAATGAGCTCCTGATTTCAAGCAAAAAAAAAAAGGAAAAAGTGACAGAGAAAGACTTTATCTTTTCAAATGACTGAATTCAAATGAACTCAGAGTGCAAGAGAAAATGTGTTCAGTTTAAACAGCCCCGGGCAGAAAGGGAGAAATAAACATGCGCCGCACACTTGCTTTTGTTATTCCTGCCTGTCTTTTGGTTTGGAAATGGAGCATCTATACAGGAATTCTTCATGCTATATACATTCTGCGTCTATATATGTTGTTTTTTTTCAATGTATCTCCACTTGATTTGACGGCATTGTTATTTATTTATTTATTTTTCTTTAAGGCACAGGAACATTGTTTGTCTAGGAACCATAAGATGTTCTTGGCTGCGTCCCCCCGGATTCAAATATCTGCTGAATGTGTTGAAAGGTAAAAATGTAAATGATTTCATTTCCAAGGTCGTGGCTCTGTGTGATTTCCGTTGACACTCGCTCGTACGGCGATGATAGAGCGAGCATCAAGGTTAAACTGGTTTGATGTTTTCAGTAGGTGATCTCTCTCTCTCTCTCTCCTCGGCTCTGATGATGCAACGTCTCCTCACTCCTTGCCAGGCGGTGCTAACCAGCACCCAGACTCCAGGACCGGTCTCCCCAGTGTCTTTTCTCGTATTTTTTTTCTTCTTCATTGGTGTTTTTCTCCCCATGCCTGGGACTCGAATGCCCTCCCTAGAAGCACACAAAGCCAAACAAATCTGACGGCGTTGTTTATCAGACGCGCTTGAATGTCAACTTGGCAAAACCTGCAGCTATGGCTGTTGTGTGTGGAGGAATGAGAGTAATTACACAGACTGACAGACACAAACACACATGAAACGCGTGCAAGAAATGCAACAGTGCAATCAGAGAGACAAACACACACACTGCATTTCTAATAAATAGACTGAGGCGATGCTTTCATGTTTTCTCCGTTTACTGTATGATGAAGCCATTAATTGTCTCTCTCTCGTTTTCTACCTTGCTCTCCCGTTACTTTATCTTTCTATACCTCTTTCCTGCTTTCCTCTTGTTTACCCCTCTCTTCTCCTTCTCACCTATTCCTCTCTTTTCCCCCTTTCCCCCTCTTTTTCCCTCTTTCTCTATAGTTCAAAGATCGGAGACTTCAAATTGCCGCTGAGTTTCATCATAAAACCCCACTCTGGTCCTACTGCCCCTGTTGCCTCCTGCCAAACACACAACCAAATGCAAGTGCACACTCGAGCTCATCCTAACATGCAGCCAGAATCCACATTTCAGGGTGACTATCAACAAATCCATGTGAGGAGGAAGCTCAGTGGAAAACAAAGAAATCTGGAAGTTTTGTGTTTGCAAAGGGCGGAAAAGAAATATTTATTGAAGCGTCTGCCGCACACGAATCAACAAAAGCACACGGAGCTAAAGAGAGAGATAAGAATGGCTGGGACATAACATGCAAATGTGTTTCTCTCCCTCCGGCTGCAGTGAACCACTTTCTACACAAACATGCATATATATAAACCGAATTGAAATGCAGGTGTAACGACTAAATACTGTTCACGTGAAATGAATGCTGGAGGTCGACGGGGGACGGGATTCAGAGCACGACTCTGTGATAACTCAGCAACTGGCATGTTACTGAGAAATCATAATTATTCATTTTACAGGTTTCTACGCAACCAGGCATTGTCAGATTCTAACCCAGGTCTCACAGAGACTGTTATATACAGTAGTTGCTCAAATGTATTTTGGTATGACAATATTTCTTTTTGGAGAATGGGTGTATTTTCATGATGCATTTTGTAGATTTAAATATATAACATTAAACATCAGTAATTGCAAAAGCCATGGCATCACTGAAACTAAAACAGGTTGTCCTATCTCCTGTCATCATCCCAACTCCCAGGAACCTTTCACACCTGATATTTTCGTTCTGAAACTGAAAATAAAAAAAAAACTCAGATGGACGTGAAAGTGTATTCAATGTGAAATATCACCAGTTTAGGGAATTTTTGAAATAGCTCAACATCAAGCAACTTGAGACCTTGACCCAAAGCTTCAGTCGTTCAAACTGCACCTCGATCTCAAGAGTGAGGTCACCTCATTGTCCTCATCGAGCACAGACCTGAACTCTTTGTGTGTTCGGTACAATGTTGTGGCATTTACCGTCACACGGCGCTCACACTGTCGGCTATCTTTAACACATGATGTGAGATTTCCATGTTGGGAAATGACATCAAAAGTCACATCCATTAAAGCATTTCCCCAGCTGTGTGTGTGTGTGTGTGTGTGTGTGTGTGTGTGTGTGTGTGTGTGTGTGTGTGTGTGTGTGTGTGTGTGTGGTCTAGCCAATCCTTAATCAGCTCTCTCCAGTCTTTCCCCTGGTTTCCCTGGCAACAACCCTCCACTTCCTTCAAGTATCCTCTAATCTGTGTACACGTGTGCGTATTTGTATGTTTGTCGACATGTGCATGTTTTAGTGTGTTTGCGTTCCCTTTGTCTCGCTCTTAGTTGTCAAGGGTTCGTTAATGGAGCAGTTCCTTGTGAAATTTTGTCTTTAAAAACTCCTCATGTCGCCGCTGACGCCACAAAACTCTCAACCTGATTCACAAAATAACCAAGATGGAGTGAGTTCATTGTCGTATGTCACGGAAGTTTAAAAACTCTTGTCCAGCTGCGGACTGGTCAGAGGTTTCCATCCGCTCAACAGGAAGAGAGAGGTCGGAAGGTTTAGCTGTGTGTGTGTGTGTGTGTGTGTGTGTGTGTGTAGCTGCTACTGTTTCAATAGGAGGAAGTCGGTGTGAACCTCGACAGCAGCAGAATTCCTCACAGCTGCAGAAAATTCCACTGATAGTCTGTGATGTGAGTTTTGTTTGCGTTCGACTCTGCTCGCGTCACGATGCTGAGGTGTCACATGTTCACATTCACAGGTGATGATCCATGAAAGACAGAATAGAGACACGGCTGCCATACCTATAAAGGATTTGAGTGATTCCCTGTTCTCTTTGTGTTTCCGTCCCCCTTCCTGCACGTCCAGTTTTCTGGGCGTGGTTATCGCTTTAAAATCACATGCACACCTAATGTGCATTCAGCAATCAACGCCTCCCCACAGACTGTTTCATCACTTCAGCGACAGGAGACGGTCGATCTGCCTTCGTGTTTCGTCTTCACTGTAAAGTCTCATATTTATCCTCACTTCACCTGTTCCGGCCAAAGACCTGAATCTTAACAATGACAGAATGTAAGAGCTGCGGCTATTTTCCATTAGTGGGGAAAGTAGCATGGAATTATAATTTAAATTAAGAAAAATATTAACTTAGCCTTATTATTATAAATTTAGAATTGAATTACCAAGATATGATTCAGTCGTATAATAATTTGATGATTAAATTAAAATTACCATTTAAAAAATGCCCCTAAAACAAAAATTGAGTTAAGATAAAAAAAATAGAAATGTGCTGGCTGAATAAAAAGCTAATTTCTTATCTCTGATACTTTCTCTATCTTCCCTCCTTCTCTTTCAGTGCCCTTGTGACTTTTATTTCCCCTCTCGTTACTCGCTCTCTCTCTCTCTCTCTCTCTCTCTCTCTCTCTCTCTCTCTCTCCTAACAACGGTTTCCCATCACTTGCAGTTTCTCTTTATTCTGTGAACTTCAGAAAAATCACCAGAAACACTGAGTTTTCCTTCCAGTCACTGTGATCCCACACAAAAAATCAGCTGAAAGAACCGAGGGGGAGAGAAAATGAACTTAATACAACTGATGAAAGCAAAATAGAGAATAAGTGGGTTTTTCTTATTAATACAAATCTGTGATTGGAGCCACACACGACTGACAGATGGACCAACAAGATGACAGACAGACTGGGAATTGATCTTTGGTTTCACACCGCAGCTTCTCAAACAAAAATCCTTGTTTTATATCTTTAATGGGAAAAATCTGTCTGAAGTCAGGAACACATTTTTCTCCTAATCACAGGTTCCATTTTCTTCTTTTTCTACGTTGTGCATTCAAGGTTTAATTTTAGCCATGATGTGGTTATAGTTCCCACTTTCTGCTCCATGTTACCATGACATTATCCGCAGACGTGCCTGCTCCCGGGAGGACGCAGCCCAGAGACTTTTATAATCCTGACCTTTCCTGAAGTTCCACCATTAGGTGATGATTTGGTCTATTGTGATGCTGGTTGCTGCAGTGAAGATGAGCAGTTCTCTGGATCTCTGCTCTCCACATACAAACAGACAGAGATTTAAAATGATGGGTTTGTAAATGATAACATGCTAAGATGTTTCTCAGAAACAGAATCTGCAGTGAGACTTGAAAGTTGCTCAGATAAATGCTTCAAATCATTTATCGTCTCATGACACAGTTTCTATTTATTAAGAAAAAGGTGAAATGTTTGTTTAACATCATGCGGAAAGTGAAAACACTTTCATTTCAGGAATCGTTCTGCAGAGTCAGACTCTTTATGTCCCACTTTTTATTAGAAGTCTCTGTTCACCAGGTTATTTTTCCACATTTTTATGATTTATTTTCCTTCATAATTACTGTCAGAGTTACCACATGAGTTCATGTCACTAATAGACCTTTTTTTCTCACAGCAGGCGTTTAAACTTTCAAACACAGCTGTGACTAATAACATTAATGGTGGCTCATTTTGGTGCCAGCTCTCGTTCTTCACTTCTCCCTGTGCACGAATCCCTGGCACAGCGAAATGGAACAGAGCCATTTAATGATATGATTAGCTGCACTACAGTGTTGCACCTTTTCTCACTGTAATAAGCCAAGGAAATTAAATAAAATGACATTCTCTTAATCAACTCTTCTGGCACACGTCCTGACGCTGTACAGCCAGCGACTGTGTTACTGTGGTTTGGGGTTTTTTTTTTTTGTTGCATTTCTAAACTCATGTTCTCTTTATTCCTCTGTGGTTTTCAGGTCAGCTGCACTGATATCAGAAGATCATCTTGTTGCAAACAGAGATAAGTATTTCAATGATTCACCAAAAATGATAATAATTCATGCAGCCCACACAGATGTGCGTCTGAGTGTGTGTGCAACACTCCTCTCTCCTTCCCTGATTCTCGGCATTGAGACTCCATTATGTGGAATTCTTCTGAGAGAGGTCACGCAGCTTTTACATGCAACAAATCCTCTTTCTCTCCCTCCCCATTTACACAAATCCTCACCTCTATCTCCCTTTTTTTTACTCTTCCCCCTCCACAGTTAATACTTGTTACTTTATGGAGGCTTTGCCTTTTTGCCACCAAAACAATCCACTGTTGAAGTCGAAGCACAAAAACAAATTCAACACAGGGTTGTAGCTGTTTTCGTAAACGTCATGTTAAGTTGGCTTTTTGTGTTTTTAGGCCAGTTTACAATCTTAATCTGTCGTGATACAAAATCAAAACAGTGAAGGGTTTTAAGAATCTGGTCAAATCTTTATCCAGTGTAGAATACAGGACTTATTCATTCTGAAAGAGAAAGTAAAGCAGCTTTCAGCCACTAAACTCCTGAGGACCTGGGGTCTGACAAATGCAAAAAAAATCTCCCTGTTGCACAAACTTCAATAGAGGTCTTTGGATTTCCAGAGAAATCTTTCCTCCTCCTCACAACATCTGCAGAACAGAAACAAGAACCAGTGATTCACTTTACCGGCAGCAGGCGTTCGTCATGACAACACAACAGCGGCCAAATAGGCACGATGTGATCTGTTTGAAAAGATGAGTCCAAAGAGGAGGAGGTGTGAGGAGTGAAAGATCAGCTTGTGTTCATGTGTGCTCGCCATAATATGCCGGATTCCAGAAGTGGGAGATGAAAGGTTCACTTAAACCTGTCGCTGATAAGTTCTGGAAAGTCCTGACTTTCCAAACTTCAGTGGGTTCTGTTTGTGATAAAGTTCTTATTCATATATTTGATTCATACTAATTTAGAGAAAAGTTATCATCTCTGCTGTTTCATATTTTCCATATTTTCTTTCTTTTCTGTCTTGTTTGGTCGTTGGGTGGGCTTCGTGTCTCCCTGAGGACATTTAGCAAGTGATTGGCACAGGTCAAAGGTCACCGCTGCAGCACCCATCCCCACTCATGTTTCACTTTCCCACAGCAAATAGAAATATGGAGAAAAAGAGAGAGAGAGAGAATTGAAAACTTCAGGTTCCACTTGCTTTTATGAATCAGTCTTTGACCAACATTAAAATAATGACTTAGAGTCATCAGGGTTTTTATTGATTCCAGCTGCAAGATGTTGTTGGTTTCATCCATTTGACTCGATAAAAACGTTATGATTGACAGCTGACACTGACTCACGGCTCCATCCTCCGATAGCGGCCGCACAGACTCTAAATGCACACGAGGGCAACGTTGGTATCCAGGATATCATGGTTTCATTTCAGGATAGTGGGAAGAAGTGGCGACAGAAAGTTTATATCTTTAACTGACAAAAAACGTGGTCTGATGTCAGTGTTGCAGCATTTCACTGTTATTTTAATGGTGTGTTGCAAAGACGGATGTGCATCAACACAGGCAGGTAAAGTGTCAGTATAAGACAAAATCCACCAAGGTGCATGTGCACGTGGCTCTGGAAGGAAATAAAGGAAAGCACTTTTAATTAAGAAACTGAGCCTTGAGAAACATTTGCCTGGTGCAGCAATATTTTTATTTCCTGCAGTCAAACTAGCAGAAGTAGATTTGTACTTGCACTAAAAGCATTTATGCACTTTATGTGCTTAGATGATGAAAATAGAGCCCTTCCTCTTTTGTGGTTTGGAATGAACAGTTTTAACACTTGTTGGCCTCAGATGACCTCAAATATTTCCTCAATTTATCCCAGAGAGTCCTCGAAAGATTTTCTTTGTATTGATATCAATGTCTGCATTAATCGAGTGTCACCATTCCAGTCCGCACCACAACCGTGAAAAGATAGGACAACCCCTGCAGGTAGAAACCGATGATGTCCAGCCCTGAAGAAGAAACCCGGGGTGTCCGACAGCAGCTTTACCCCAGGCGACAACAGCATCTGGATAGTGTGTGTGTGTGTGTGTGTTTTTTGTGTGTGTGTGTGTGTGTGATTTAATCTGAGCAAAGTGTGTGTTTAAAGCAGCAAGATGATCTGCCCTCACCACCAGAGGAGGGACGGGTCTAAGCTTGTTAATAGAAACACCAATCAGATTCTCAGGCCTGGAAATCCCCCTCTGTTTCTGTGATTCTCTCTTTATCTCTCTCTCTCGCTCTCTCTCTCTCTCTTTCCCTCTCTTTCTGGATTTGGACTCCATCCTCACCCCCTCATCTGTCTTCCCCCTCCCCTCCCTAACTCCTGCATAAGCATCGTTTCCCAGAAAGCAAGTGAAAATTGATTGTGATAGGGTTAAGCCAGTGCTGTTGTCCACACACACACACACACACACACACACACACACACACACACACACAAATCCAAAAGAATGGGATTAAAATAAAGTGCTGCACGAGACAAAAGACCTGCTTCCTGTTTTTCCTCTTCTGTAGACGAGGGATTCAAAAAATTACAAGAGTGAGAGAGATTTCAGGCTTTTGAAGAAGACTTAAATCGACCATTTATCAAACTATTTTACAATAATTGAAACTGAAAATAGATTCTGCTGTGCTCAGTTGTTTTTTTTTTTTTGGAAGGTTACAAGTTCCACATCTCCAAAACAGAAAAACTGCCAAATTTTCAAAGAAGTATATTTCAGTTCAGTTGAGTAAGTTTATTTCTTGCTGTCTCATTTTGACAGCTGTACTATAAAGAACAGAGTTAAAGGATCCTTCTTAGAAATCTACAAAATCAACCTTGTACAATATTAATGTTGTTCATCTGGAGGATAATTTGATCTGTGATGCAAAGAGCTCATGATCCACATGATGACGCTTCACATCTGGGTGTGATTTACAACAGTTGATTAATTAACACTCATGTTTCAAAGCATTTAATTCATTAATTTATCCGCTGTAATGAAAATTAAATGACAACAAATGATGTAGGTGTGAAAGTTTCCTAAAATAAAAGTACATCAAATGTACTTGGGTTTTTAAATTCTCCTCGAGACTTTTCTTAGCGTTGAGTCCACGGTCCCAAACCTCCAGACCCTGATGCATCCTGAACTTTTACAACATTTTTTAAACTAAACTTCTCCAAACCTTGACCACAGCCGTCATAAAACTGATTTATTTTTCAACAGCGATTTGTAAAGCCTGTGAGAGCCACAGACAATTTATGCTGTGTTGCCACCAGGGTGCAAGATCAGAGAGAACGCCTCTGCTCATCAAACACTAAAAAGCTCAAGGAACACAGCTGTTGCTGCTGCTGAGTTGGGAACTCTGAAATGGAGCGGCGTTGAATAAGAGCCCGCGTGCCGCTAAGTCAAACAAATAAAGGTGAGGGATAAATAAAACAGAGCTACCAGAGCTACCAGAGCTCCGAGGCCAGAAGGCAGAGTTTATTTAACAGACAAAAATCCTGACAACAAGTTCACCTACTGGGTATTTCTGGCAAAGCGGCTCAGAGCGCAGGCGGAAGGATTGGATTTCAGCGCCCGGGCCCGGTGTCTCTGGCCCAGAGGCTCTGGGCTAAAGGCTAATCGGACACAGGAGATGATCAGTCAGCCATGATGAGAAGGTAGACAGAAAAAAAAAAGAAGTGAGAGACCAAGAGGGGGATGCACACACACACACACACACGCACACACACACACAAACACACCCAGAGGGATGAGGCTTTAGTCAGTGGCCGGGGGCAGCAGTCGTATTTGATGCGTGATTAAGAAATTAATCTGCAGTCCCACTCAATGTGGATTAATGAGCTATAGATAGTTCTCATTAATCTTCTATAGAAGTAATGACATTAGCATTATTAAGAGGATCTGGATGTAGTTAGCATCATTTGAGTTTTTACTGGACCCCTGCCCACTGTGTGTGTGTGTGTGTGTGTGTGTGTGTGTGTGTGCTAATTCAAGTCCTGTTAAAGTAAAGACCGGCAGGGTTGAAAATAAGGTACAAGGGTTAAAAGTTCCATTTACCTAATCAACTGAACATGTCAACCAAATTTTTCGTCCGTCCGTCACCTACACCCCCGATCCTCGACTGGATCAGCGGACACACGGGGCGAGAGGCGGGGTCACACCCTGGACAAGTCCGCAGCGTATTTCAGCTCCGACACCGAGACAAAGAGCCATTCACTCTCACATTCATACCTGCAGGCGATCTGGAGTCTGCAATTAACCTGCACGGAAAGATCCGGCAGGTCGTTAGTTTTAGTCATGAGGCTAACCACTGTTCCACTGTGCCACTGTTCCACTGTGCCACACTGGAAACTGACATGGAAACATCTACGACTTTTTGTTTGATTGTGAACTGCAATTATCCCTGATTTCTGGTTTAACGTCTGTTTTAGTGATTCATGTCAAAGCAGCTGAATCTGTTGATGTTTGATATAAAACAATGAAACTCACATCATTTGATTTAGTAATTAATAGAAAGATTTTTATTACAATTACTGATTTTGCTTTTTTATCGTTGCGAGGACCAATTACCAATTATAAAGTGACGCCATGTTGGTTTGTAACAGTATTTTTATAGGACTTTTGTTAAAGTTCAGATTAGAATAGAATAAGTAAAGTGTTATTTCATGATGACATCATCTCTGCCATTGACCCTTGTGACCTAACAGTTGAACAGTTCTCACCCAGAGACCTGATCTCCAGTTGCATGCTCACCTTCCCCCTCACACACACACAGAGTTTCTTCAACTCGTCCTCCACCGGCTCACGTTTGCTCATTTTGTGTTTCTTGCACTTGCAGCCTGTCACTGATCCGTCTGGTTTGTTTGCCCTGACCTGCTCTGCCTGTGTCCGCACACTGACTCATCAGATGCTGACGAGCCACATCCAAGTATTTTAATAAGATTGACCACGTTTCTTTCTTGATTAACGTTTTTGAAAAAATACATCATTTTACTGGAAAGCAGCAATGTGTTACATCTCTGCTCCACTGCAGATCTTTGTCTCTTGAGTTGAACGATGGTAGCTCTGGAAACCGCTGCGCACTTTTAATTTTCAGTTAATACCAAGAGTTAAATCAGCTTTTTTTAATCAAAGTTATTTTTTTACTCCTTAATAAAACTGTTAAATGCCAGAGAAGTTAACTGTCAATTTAGGCTCGAACATTAATTAAGTTATCTGTTGAATTAATAATCAGGTGACATTTGAGAAAATGGATTTAGAAATGTAATCCCTGATAAGAAGAAACACACACACACACGTTACAGTGACAAGAACATGAGAAACACATTCCTCTACACCCGCACACACACACACACACTCTGTCACTGTTGTTCCAGCTGTGCTGAAACACAGCCAGACAAAATACAGCATCAGGAAAAACACACACATGTGCACGTACCATTCTCTCTGTGTGGAATAATCCCAGTGTAGGAGGTAAACATTGATATCGATATACTCGTGTTGTGCAGCAGAGATGAGAAAAGATAAAGAAAATAAATGAAACAAGTGGAAATTGTGTTTGATTTGCACGGAAAACAAACAAACTCAGCTTTCGTGAAGTGCAGTTCTTGAATTCTTCAATATTTCACGACGTAACATGCATGTTTCCTTTTTTTTTTTTCTTTCTGCCTGCAGCGGAAAAAAAATACTATTGAGGCAATTAAGTCAAACTGAATGAAGAGAAGGTCACTTACCTTGTTTTTTAATAAAGTGCGACGACAGTATCACTCCCTGACTTTCTCCAGCCGAGGAGAACACGTTCTGCCTCCTGTGACCTGGATCAGAGGTTTTCACGGACCACTGAGGTGTGTGTTTGTACGTGCATGTGTGTTTGAGGTCTGATGTTAATGGGTCTCATTATGAGTAACCTCTAATCAGTAAAAATAGCAATGTAGCCCCGTGTTTAGTCTGCGCACACATGCATGTAGCGCAACACACACACATAACCTCTATGTTTCACATGATCATTCAATTTCAAGGCACATATGTGTGTGTGATTACATGGAGCTGGGGTCTCTGAGGCCAGTTGAGCCCTATGGTCATGGAGGTGACTACACACACACACACACACACACACACACACATGGGTTGCATGCACGCAGTCAGAGTGAGGTCATCGCAGAGAGAGTGACAGCTCCAGGAAATGAAACACACCTCAGATTACAGCTAAACAACATTTGCTAACATTTAAAACATGTGGCTGTGCATGACTCGCTCGCTCTGTCACAGCCGTGCGTGTTTCCTGATTGAAACCTTTCCTTCCCAGGCTGCTTCGCTTTAAACACAAACAGCAGAGTGTGAAAATGTCACACAGAGAACACCCAGGACTTTTCTCTCTGCTGTGTTTTTACTCTCCACACTCGCACAGATCTCGTCGTTCTCTTCTCCTTCACGTCGCTCCTGTTGGTTTCCGCGCAGTCGGAGATATCAAGGCTTGTTTCCCCCTCAGACGAGAGACGCCATCTGCTGCTGTTTAATATTAAAGTCAAGTTTTTAGAGATAAGTAAACTATCATTGAAAAGTTTCTGTCGGGTGTTTTCATGTGAACAACAGAATCAAGTGAGTCTTTGCTTGCTGCCAGTCAGCCGCCATCACAACAGGCGTTCTCCACCAGGAACTAATCCTTTAGAACCACGACAACGCCTCACACTCTTTACCCTCACATCCACATGAGAGCTTCAGCCTGGAAGATAAAATGTGTCTTTGCTCAAAAGCAGAACCTGAACAGCACACGGCCTCGTGTTGATTCCTGGTTCACTCTGATGAATGATTATTAGACACGTGATTATGTTTCTCAACTTTACATTTATCCTCAGCCAGTCAGGCTAACCTAACCTGTTGTATTGTTATAATTATATATAATAATATATCTATGCAACCTTCAGGTTGTGTATAATCCTACGGGATGCAGAGACACATTGATAAATGTTACACGTCACTCTCTGAATATCATCGTCACTTATCATGTCATCATTTTTTTTTTTGACCTTGAACTTTAGTTCATCACGTGGAAATACCTTTCTACTAATATTTCTACTAAATCTGATGAACATACATTCATGCATTGATGAGTTATTTTGTACATAAACACACAAATGGTAAAAAACAATAATCTACTTCCAGTTAAATCTAATCTAATCTAATCTTCATTCTCAGTTTACCTTCACGTGTCAGCTGAATCTCCTCTCACTTCCTCTCAACTAAATCACGAACTATAATAGAAATCCAGAAATCACTACATTGATCTAAAGACACCACGTCACAGTTTAGTGTGTAGCAAAGTGCATTAGCCTACTTCAAGCTACAGTACGTTTGTGATGCTACCTGTAAACTTTCAAATCATAGCATCTAAGCGTTTCGTATTCATTCCTGCTCTTTGACCATTTACAGCCTGATTGAAAATCACAACAACCCAGAAATCAAAACACACCGTGACTTCGTTCTCTCTGTGAACTGAGGAGCGTTTGATTTTTATTTTGTCCCTGAAGCCGACGACAGCTTTGATGAGAAACAACCTACGAGTCGACTCCCACCAAATTAATCTGACTCTAATCTTTTTCTCTGAGTTCGTACGAAAGAAGGGAAATGATCTGATCATTAGCGGCGTTGTGTAATCACTCACTGCTGATATGTAGATTGAACTAATTGTACACAAGCTGGGAAATGAAATCATAAAAATGATGCTCCACTGTAAATGTGTTGTTTGAATGTGAAACCTCTCGAATGCCCAAAGGTGGATTTAAAAAGTTTGTGGGTTTTTTCTTTTCCTCTGGAACTGGAGGCTGGGATCAGTTCTCCGTGGTCACACTGGATTCCAGCGGTGACGAGCTGTCACGGTGGAGAAAGTATCAAAACCACTCATACAACATAATCCACTTATCCGCCAATCATCCATATACGCTCATTATGCTCCAAACACTCATATGTTTTAGCCGGAGTTGGAATAAATACGCTGCTTTCATCTGGGTTTACACGTATGACCTCGCGGCTCAGTCACTGATTATACTGTAAACCAGACACAGACACATGTAAGTGGATCAGACTGATGCTAAATGACACAGAGATTCCACAATAATCAGCGTCCGGACCACAACACCGATCAGAAATCATCGCTGATCGGGAAACGTTTGAGTTTTCATTGGAACGTTGGATGAAAATCAGAAAACAAAATGTTTTGGGACGAGGCCCTGAGAATGACTCGCGATTGGTCGAGTTCAATTTTGACACTTCACTTTGTTTTTATAGCATCAAATATCAAAACCAGAAGTAGAACTACCTTAAAATGACGGAAACCAACTTTGGACTTTTTGATTTTGTCCATGTCCCATCCGCTAGCATGGAGGAGGTGAGGTTTATGACCTATACTGCAGCCGGCCACCAGAGGATAATTAAGACACTTATGACGCTGTCATGTCTTTAAACAGAGTCAAAGATCTGGGCTCGAGACCCGCTCTCTCTCTCTGAATGCACACACACTGATAAATAGGAGTTTGGCACAAGGTTCCTCACACTCTCTCTCACCTTCCTACAGCTGACTGGTTTATCTTCCCTTATATAACTTATTGAAGTCACTTGTGTGGGAGCAGAGAACATCAGTGTTTATTTAAATTGGACGTCGCCTCCTGCAACAGAGAGACTAAAGCATGAAGTGATCTGTGAGTAAACCCGTTAATTACTGGAAAGAGAAAAGTAAGAGAAACCAAATTATTGTGTTTTTTAACAGGAAAATAGTTATTTCAAGTTTTTACGTGTGTGTGTGTGTGTGTACATCAAGTAGAGGAGAGGATTATCTACACATAGCTAATCTTGTTATTCCACATTAAAAAGAGAGATAAAGAAACACTTCCTCAAACACTTATAGTGACACACACACACACACACACACACACACGGCTCTTCTGTCTCCACCCTCTGATCAGACCGGAGACAGGAGCTTTTAGTGAATCAGTGTAAACGGCAGCAGGAGACGTGTTTGGCTGCAGAGACACAGAGCGACTGTCTCCACCTCAGTTTAAACTCAGAGTAAATAAGCACACTTTCATTCATTTGCATTAAAGGGGTACTCCGTGGACTTTCAAGAAACAATTGTCGAGAGGAGATGACTTCATCCTGAGAGAGAAACATCATCAACACACCCACTCGCTCTTTGTGAATTCTCCAAACATTTTCCTTCTGTATTCTCACACGGCCTCAGACGTTCTCCAGAGTTGTTTCCTGAAAAACAACTCTGGAGAACGTCCATAGCATCCGACTGTGTAATGAAAGGTCCTCACAGAGATACATGTGTGATTAAATGTGTGTGAGTGTGAACGTGCATCTGTACACGAGCTGTGATGTGACACAGCTTGACGATCTGAGTTTTTTCTGGTCTTCCTGCGATAGAGAGAGAACGTGAGAGTTTGTATTGTAAGTGATGAGAGTGTGTGTGTGTGTGTGTGTGTGTGTGTGAGATCCAGATCTGGTGCATATGGTGAACATGTTTTTAATTTGATAAAAACCAATTCAATAAGTCTGCTCAGCTGCAGTGACCCAGTTTATCTCTAATCTCATTCACATAAACAGGATCAGCGTAACTTCTCAGGTGTCAAAGCACAGGGACTGTGTCGGTGAAACTGAGGCTCCAGGCAACAGAGAGTCAGCTGAGCGTGTGTGTGTGTGTGTGTGTGTGTGTGTGTGTGTGTGTGTGTGTGTGTGTGTGTGTGTGTGTTCTACGCATATCCAGACAATTTGGGAGAATGTAATTTTACATGACAAAATCATCCCACCCTAGAAAATGTAATTTCATCAAGGTTGAGCGACCGTCTCATGATCCGATCCTCCACCACGCTGCCAGGGCTCGGAGCCACGACGCTGCTGCAGAAACACCCTGATCTGCTCCGCTCACATTACATGACAGGAAAAATAAACACGTGAACCATGTGCCGGCCGAGGTTTTCAGTGAACAAACAAGTTATCTCACTCACAATGAATCCTCATGACGACAGCGTGGTCACAGCCATAATGTTTTTACCATCCAAGGTAGACGGACCACAAACTACGAGAAGTCTGTGTCGTATCGATTTTGTTTTATTCAAGATGTCAAGTGGAAGTACTACACTACCCACAATCCTCAGGTGTAATGGAGAGATAGCTGTGATTGGTGGAGCCCACTGTTACCATGGAAAATAGAGATGAGGAGAAGTGTCCAAAAGGGTGAAACTCAGTAGGTCTGCAATGGTTCATGGGACATGCAGCTACTTCACTTTGAAAATAATTTTCTTTTTCCATTTTGTTTTGCTCTGAATCAAATTATGGTCGTGATGCAGCTCGAAGTTGTTTGACCTCGATCCTGGTTTCAAACTGTTTCCGTAAAGATTTTCTGAGAGAATGAAGAGAAACCAGAGCAGTTCTAAAAGTGGGCGTTGCTGTTTCGCTCCATTAGAGACGCCTCGTCTTCATTTACAGTCGATGCTCTTTACTGCACGATTCCTAAAGTGTGACAGGAGCCATGTGAGAGTCTTTGTCTCCCGCCTCACGCCAGAGTGAACCTCTGTCAGACCTCAGAGCTGGAAATGGGATACAGTGCTTTCTTTAAACGTGTGATCTAATATAATCCCTTCATACAGAGGAACTATTAAATGGGAAGTGCAGGATATCAAGCTGAGTAAATAAAAGCTCTCTTTGTAGGTTTAACGTGTCATCACTTTAACTGCACCAGAGAAGAAGTGAAATAATTATCTTGGGTGGATTTAGACTCTGCAGCTCCACCCATGAAAATCCTAAATGTTTTTGTTTTTTTTCATTTTATTGCATCATGACCCAGCATGCATCAGGAAACAGAGTGAAACCCGAGGATCCAGCTGTGTCACACGGCGGTCAGTGCTGCATCCATACGAGGTGAAGACATGAGGTGCAAGCTCAGGGAGAGGTTCTTCATTATTATTATTATTATTATTATTAATTCTTTTTTATTATTCATTTGTGTGAAAAGAGCAAAGATAGGAGACATGGGTAAACATTACATCAAACACAGTTTTTTTATTCTGCACTTTTGAATTTGTTCATGTTTTCACTTTTTAAATATCTTTATAGATTTAGTTTTTTTTTTCAATGATCATGTGGTGGGATTCTTTTCTATCCTCGTGCTGCCTCCTCCTGGAAGAGGTCAGTAATTGCAATGCTCAAAATTGAGCACATTTGAAATCACAGTAGTTGATTTAAAATAAATACAAATAAATACATCAAGTTATTTTGGACAGGGTTGAGTTGTTGGTTATTTCTCCCACTTTTCTGAGCATCTCAACAATAATGTATTAACTTAATATTTTATCAAACACCGTCTCACCCTTCAGACTTTTGTGCTGGTTTGTTTTTTTTGTTTTTTTTATAGAAAACAACAGAAGCTTCCACAAAAACAACTGTGCATTAATATCTTTGTTGTATTTGTTCCAATAAAACTGTGAAGCTCCGGAGAAGTAAATGTTTTCCATGATCACTGAAGATCCAGGAGTCTGCAGCAGTTCTCTGTCCCCGTGCTGCCCCCTGCTGGAAGAGGTCAGCAAGTACAATACTGAGCGTAAACTACACATGCCCCCTCCTGGTAGAGGAGCGTTAGTGAGGACAATGCCCAGAGGCAACTAGACAGAAGTGTTGACTGCACTCACACAACCTTCATAGTTGGAGTTTGAAGTCTCCTGATTCAATCTTTGCAAAGTACTTTAGAATTTCAATATCACTGCAAGAACTACTTCAGACTTGTGTCTAATGTTCCAAAGTGTTTTTTTATGTGAAAATTATGACTGCAAACTTTTTTATTAATAGAATAAACTATTCCATGTTTAACTTTGTTTTCACAACTATTCCACTCATTCTTAAAATCCTACAGTTTCAGTTTTTATTATTTCTACTCATATACAGTACTAATGCAACATACAAAGCTGCAGAGCTGGTGTCTATCTTTGCACACCAGCGTTGGTAGAGGTCAGAATATATAGAGAGGAGAAGGATGTGGGTGAGTTTGAGTAGAATTAAAATCATAAGCTGCGCTGGCAATTTCCCAAAATGACACCACATGAAGAATCTTCAATATATGAATAATAATGAAAAGTGGACCTGTGACAGTTTTAGACTTCCTGCCACGCGATGATGCTTCACTAACGACTGCGGCCGACCACTTGTCCGTCTGTTTATTTCTCTCTGTCTGGCTCATGACCTCTTAACTGTTGCAGTGTCTGGTCAGAGCAAATCATCAGTCACAGTGTCACAGGTCCTGGAAGTTCAAAGGTCAAACTCTGACCTCGGAAAACCTGGAAACCTGGAACTTGCCCCGTCTGCTACAAACACACACACACACACACACTGGTCAACTGGAGGGCAATCAGAGGTGATCAGACATTAACGTTGAGCTTGAGACACAAACACACACAGATGTTATGAAGCCCTAAAAATAGAGTTCAAGGGATTTTATTCTTTTCTTTTATAAACTTTTTCACTGAGTTAAAAAAAACATGAACAAAAACCACAATGTGTTGAGTTGAATGACTTTTATTTTGGAGGCACTTTCCATTCACACAAAAGTTGAAAAACTAAGATATAAATCACATCCTCTTCATCATTATGTTCACGTGTTTGTTTTTTGTACAGGAGAAATGAAACTGCATTTGATCTGTATTTCTCATTCACCTCGAGACTGTTTCACATTTCTCACAAGCTTCTCAAGTTCCACGGGAAAAGAATAAGTTCATGTGGAATCCCGCTGTCTGAACCGCAGCCGTGTAAAATACAAACCAACCTCGGACCTATTCTTGTAGAACCGAGTGGAAAAGATGGAAAAGCAAAGTGTAAATAAATAAGTTTCAAGACGTTTCCTACCTGCTGTAGTGAAGCGCCTGACGTTTAAACACTGGCCTTTAATCTTAAGAGTTCATTCTCATCATCAATATTTTTATTCGACCCAGTTGATCATTCAAATCCGACAGCAAATCTTCTTTACGGTGATTTCTGGGTCGGAGTCGTTTATTTGTGCAGTTGACGCATCTTAATCCAACTCCTCTGATCTCAAACCAGCATCGTGCTACAATGTACAAGCAGGAATATTAACGGGGAGAATCAAGAGGGGACACTTATCTGTACAATATGTGAATATATTGAGCTTTTAGTTTCTCAGTGCTACAGAGAGGGAATGGCGGACGAGAATGTACAAGAGGAGTTGATAAGAGACAGAGTCGTTATTCTCAGGCCTTCAGGAGCTCTTGTTTTCAAAGTAGGTCTGTTCGATGCGTCTGCAGAACGACAGCAGGTTGCTGTAGCTCTTGATCCGCTCCGCCAGCTCAGTGCTGGTCAGTCGGGTCGTCAGTATGGTGAACAGGTGACCGAACACCAAGGCGTCCAGCTCTGTGGGCCTGCGACACACACACACACACACACAGTAAGGGTTACTGCTAAAATAAACAATTTGATTCAACACTTCACTTCAGTTTTAGTTAAGTCGAGTTTTCTAACTTAAAGTTTAGGTCAGCAATGTTATCATGCACAAGTTGCACTATACACTTCCCTTCAGACGAAAACATATAAGACATTAAATCAACCACGTACTGTTTATTAAAGAAGAACGGTTGTGTTCCCAGCCTCTGAGAGAGAGCCTGGCAGCACTGACTGACATCTTCATAAACCTGAAACACACGAGCAGAGAAAAGGTTTTTAGATTTTTGTCATCAACATGTTTTGAGACCAGAAGTATCTGGGAAACGTGCGGCCCCCCCCGGTGGCAGCTCACCTGCTCCAGCGTTTTCCCTCCCCAGCCGATGGCGTTCATCTTCCTCCGAACCTCCCACTGCTTCTGATAGGCCAGGACATTACTCAGCGGCCACGAGTACGGACTGCTGTACCTAGGACGGGAAATCTACACAAAACACACACACACACACACTGATTAAGAATCATTCAGAATAACTGATGAAAATAGAGACGAGAAAACTGTCCACACCTCAGCAGCTGTCGCATCGTCACACCACTGGATGTACAACTGTAGAGAGGAGAAGAGACTTCAGTGATTGGTTACTAATATCCAGTGTGTGTGTGTGTGTGTGTGTGTGTGTGTGTGTGTGTGTGTGTACCTCAGCAGTAAGCAGCATGTTGTTGACCAGCTCCATGTACGCTTTCATTTCAGCTCTTTGAACATCATCCAACCCGTCGCTCAGGGAATGACCCTGAAACACAGAGACGATCTGTTGTCCTCCACATCTGAGTGAATCCTCCTTCAACACTGATAACGATCTCTGAACAACAAGCAGACAGTAAAATACCAATGACAGTGTTTGGGTTACTTACCTTTGCTTTGGTGAATTGTACTATTGGCCCAAGTTCTGACACCACCTGGTTTCCTACATGAATAAAAGGGATCTTACCTGCAGAGACACACACACACACACACACACACACACACACACACACACACACACACACACACACACACACAGACACACACACAGACACACACACAGACAAAGATAGGGGGAGAAGAGTAAAGAAAGATTGTTTTCTTAGTTTGTGTGTCTCCGTGATTCAATCAAGTGAAAACAAGATTATTTTGTTATTTCTCAGTGGAATGGACGACAGCGAAGAGACTGAGAGGACAACATCGTTAGGAGAGGAGAAGATTTGCCTCTGCAGCAGCTCGTGCACTCACCAGAAGGAGACATATATTCAGCATTAGCTCTGCAAACCACCTGCACAGGTAAACCACACATCCTGAGGTAGGCCTGCACAGGAGAGCAACACGAGGAGGTCAGTGAGTGGTGGAATAATAACTGACCTTCAAAGTAAACTAATTAAATTAAACTGATTTACTGCACTTTATATGAACTTCATTGACACATGTAATGCTATTATTTTCTCAAGTACCCTCATTGTACTTTGTGCGTTCTATAACGTGTACACGGTTCCATGCACACCGATATATTAACTGAGAACAGATCTTCACCTGCACAGCGAGAGACGAGGCGCAGTCTGAGAGCAGAATCTGATCCTCTGTAAGACAGACAAAAAAAAAAAAAAGAAACATCACGTAAACGACTACATGAATAGCGATCGTTCATTCTGCGTGTGTGTTTCAGCTCAGTGCTGATTTACCCTTCAGAGGCTGGTACAAGGTCGCACTCTCAGGCCACGGCTCAGCAGCTGTCAAACACAAATCACACACACACACACACACACACGATGGTTTATGATTTTAACAGCTGACATTCAGCTCATGTCACCGTCAAACACAATTATAATTAATTTAAATGTGAATTAACGTAAAAAGGCACAAACTCCACGATGAATATTCACGTGTCTGAAGCCAGTTTTTAAATCATTAACATGATCAAATACAATTAAACACGTGAAGGAGATTAACCTGGAACACGTGACTGAGCTGTCAGGTGACAGGTGAGCTCTCGCGATAGAAAACGCGAGTAAAACTTTAACTTCTATATAAACTGAGTCAGAATCCAAGATGGCCGTTTGTTGATTTGCGCTGCCAGCTGCAGCAGCAGCAGCTCGTGTCTGGAGCTCGCGTCTGAGTCTGAATATTCAAATAAAATCTCATGAGTTCTTGGGATTGAATCGTGTTTCTAACTCGCTGCGATGGTTTCAAAGCTCCCGAGCAGGTTTGTGTTCTAATCGTTGATCTGCAGAAACACTCGATGTTCCCCGGGTTGACGTGTAGGACGAACGTTAGCATTGTCAGCTAGGTGGCTAATGGTGGCTAAAGCTAAGATTTACCTGCCATCTGCGACACGAAGGCTTCAGCCGCCAGAGACATGACGCTGCTGGAGGTTCCTCAGCTCAGAATAACGACTCTCAAGGATTATTAATGATTATTCACTCGGCTGGTGTCACGGTTCACCGCAGGGAGAGGACAAGTGCAGGTTCTGCAGTCATCGACTGGTCCGGCTGCCTTAAATGTCCCGAGGAGAAACTGTGGCGCAGATAGTTAGTTCCTAGGCTGTGACAGCTGCAGCGTGTGGGATGAAGGGATGGATGGATGGATAGATAGATAGATAGATAGGTGGATAGATAGATAGATAATGTACTTTATTTATCCCAAATTGGGAAATAATTGCACATATAGTGAAATAGCAATGAAACAGATATGAAGAATTAAAATGTGATAAACATAATGTACTAAAAACTGTACATACTCCCTAAGTCAACAAAGTACTAGAATACACAGTAAAGTACTAAATGCAATGGAACATAATAATGGAATTTCAATGCTAAGTGTTTTATTTGTTGGTTCATGTTTTATTTTTAGTGCAAACTGATTTGACAATTAATGGAGTTTGTTTAATACTTGTTCTCACGATTATTATTTCCTGACACGACAATTCAGTTTATGTGTCACTCACTTTGTTTATAGGACTAACCTCAAATATCGTCAATGTCATTATACCAAATAGGACTTTACTTTCATCCAGTCATCCCTCTGTTTCCCCATCCTCTTTATAACATATCCTCTTCCTCTTTTCCCTCCTTTATCACTTCTTGGTTAAAATGGCCGTTATAACAGAACCATGCTGAAAACAAAACAGAAAATCTTCGAGAAAAAGTAGACCAGGTTGAGATTAATTTAAAATGTGCTGTGTGTTGTTTTCTCTACTTGAGAACATCTCAAAGTTTTTCAAGTCCAAATAAAACTAATGACTGGTCGTTTCTCTCTTTCAGGCTGCAGTACTTAAAGCAACCAATCGGGGGCGTCCCTGCTTCACCACAGTCAGACTGGAGAAAAGGCAGGTTGGTGTGTTTAAGTCAACTCACACATCTCTGTGAAACATCAAATGTTTTCACTCAACACATAAGAGGCACAATACAAACTGTTCAGTCAGACAATCACCTGTTTTACTGGTAATCTGCATACGTGCAATACTTCCATGTTTATTGTAGAAGTTTGTGAATACAGACAAAATCGAACATGTTGCACAGAATACGATCCGAGTGTTAAATGCAGGATTTATAGTCTGACGTTGTTTCGTGGTTTAGTGTGGGTGCAGGGTTTCCACCAGCAGAGCAACACGAGCACAGTGACTGATACCTCATTTTTTCTGCTTATCAAATGTCAGACATGCAGATCCTTTAAAATACTTTCTGAGTGAATATGTGAGCTGCTGTCGGTCTGACTGTTCATCTCAGTGGTCGATGGGTTGTGCAATGTCAGCCACGTTGTGCCTTCCCTGCACATTTGACCGCGTCTCGGCCGGAAGACACCAATTAATGGCGCTCATTTCCCCCCCATCCTGTAACACACACCCACACACCCACACACCCACACCACATCACATCACATCGTATCACAGAGGATTCCTCTCACCTAAAGTGACCCATGTTGTCCCTGTGCGTAAACGGTGCGTAAAAGCGCACAGAAGATACTGTGCAAGATCTTTCACGTGGCTGCGAAGACTTTTGGTATTTATATGGTATTTTAAAATAGAGTAACTCTTTGGCATAAGTCTCCACTGAATTGTTATAATTCAACATTTTATATTTTGGCGTGTGAAAGAAAATGAGTTTACATGCAGCTTCCCCCCTGTCTCATTTGGAGACAGATGTCTTTCAATAACGGAACATTTGGTCTTCTGTGTGTCTGTCTCTGCTTCACACGGTGTTTAAACAAACCAGCCTGTGTGGCTCTATGATGATGTGACGTCCGGGATCACAGTTTATCCGCGGAAATAATCCGGAGCACACTTTAAATCCTCCCACGGGAGAAAATCGTCACATTTGAGAAGCGTCTTCGCTCACACGAAGTTCTCCTGTAAATTATGACTGTAACAAAGAGCGTGGACAAGACAGCGGATCACTCTATTTTAAATTATGGATATGTTTTCCTTCATGTGGCCCATTATTATATATTGGTGGTGAAAGAAGATTTATTTTTGAATGATGTGTGTGTGTGTGTGTGTGTGTGTGTGTGTGTGTGTGTGTGTGTGTGTGTGTGTAAAAATATTTGCAGTTTTGCAACTCGAAACAGTTTTGTTTATTTTTATCAAAACATTTCCACGTATCAAAGTTTTTTTACACGATGAGTTTTACTTTTCTTTTTTTTTTTTTTACAAAAATGGACACGTACAAAAGAACCGATGATGCTACGAAGAATAAAATATGCTTCTAAATAATAATAATACAAATAATAAAAATAAGTACTGGCGTAGGCTAAAATACATTTCAATAGCATATTCAACTGGAGCATCTTTGAAAATGCAACACTTAGCTTTTTGCAGAGAGGATCATTTCAAACCTCTCGATGATGGATCCAACTACAAACCTTGCAGAAAGTTATTTTCGTTAAAACCCTGTAACCCTGAGAACATGAGTTGGACTTACAGTCAGTGTCGTACATTTAAAAACCTTTACATCCAATTTGGCTGCTTCTTAAGTCTTTGTTTGTGTATTTCCTCGTGCGTAAAAATGCAACTTCTCCTAAATTAATGACGACTTTATTTACCTTATGGAATAAGAATATCTGAATATGGCTATTTATTCTACTAAATATGCATTGTCTTCTGATATTCCTAAAATAAAAAACTGAAACATTATTAGTCCAACCATTCTGCAGGTCAGTGATTTGGTGTTGGTGTTAATTGTTTTCCCCTCTAAGCCCCAGTCTGTGGAAATAACATTTTGGTAATGTGCATATTCATTTAATCGCTTTAGATAGCTATTCTCAAACCCTGTATCGTATTTACCCTGTAGAAATAAAACCCTGTTTACTCCAAAAGACGCAATCTACCCTCGTTCACCGCAGATACAGGGAGAACTGCAGCCAATTATACAGGCACCGCGCTCCTGTGCCTTTGTGTCTTAACTTGAAACAATTCTCTAATTGCACCAGAAATATTAGACCCTATACAGCTTAAGTGTATAGAGCTGCAAATATTAGCCGAATAATCAATTAGTACATGTGCAGAAAAAAAATAATTCAGTTGTTTTTATGCTAAATGGACAAAAATAAATGTAGGCTCTTAAATATGAAGATATTATAGAAAATATCACATTAAAGTGGATATCTGAGGTTTGGACTGTTGGGTGGAGGTCAAGGACTCAACCGTTTTCTGACATTTCACAGACTAAAGGATTAATCGATTAACATGAGAAAATAATCGGTTGAATAACTTGTGAGTAATTGCAGCCTTAAAAAGCAAAATTCAAAGCTTTTCGTTTGTGAATTAAATATCAGAGTAAAACTGAAATATCTGTACAACAGAAAGATTTGAACACAATCAAAAATTAGGCATTCAGAAAATCGATAAAGCCATTTGCTGGTCAATTGGTGGATCATTTTAAAGCAGCTAAGGATTGTTTCAGGACCGCAGTTATACCCTGGATCACTTTAGCAATGTTGGATAATGAAGGTGCGGACGTGGATGCTCGTGACGCACAAACGGCGCTTGGACCACCGGCATCACACGGTGATCACCGCCTTCACGTTGCTGCCGCTGTCGCTGTTGTCGCTGCTGCTGCTGCTGTTGTTGTTGTTGTTGTCCGTCGCCCTCTTGTTTTTGCTCCTTCCCTTGGTGTTGGGCAGCTTGTTGTCCTTCTTCCAGCGCATGCGTCGGTTCTGGAACCACACCTTCACCTGGCGCTCGGACAGGCACAGGGTGTGGGCCACCTCGACGCGGCGGCGGCGCGTCAGGTAGCGGCTGAAGTGGAACTCCTTCTCCAGCTCCAGGACCTGCTGCCGCGTGTAGGCCGTGCGCAGCCGCTTTGGTTCCGGTCCCACGTGGTTCGGATTTACTATTTATAAAGAGAGAAACATTTGAAATATAAATCATCAAGAAAAGGAGAAATAATTAAATCCAAACATGCGTAAAAATGCAATTTACGATTGTATTTTTTATTTCTAATTATAAAATGAATAGTAGTTTATTTAGCCAATTCTTCTTCTTCTAGGTTTTATACGAATCCATGATATAAACGTATGTATAATTTAATTAGTTTGAAAAACTAACATTCTAACATTTTATGTGAACATAAATAATAATGATGTGGTATTTTTTCAGTTTTGATCCTTAGTGCACTATAGGATGAGATCCAAGAAACCGAATTTTCTTTACTTTTAACTTGCAGATTTTTTTGTTCAGCTGCACACCACATACACACACGCTCACACACACACACACACTCTCTCTCTCTCTCTCACACACACACACACACACACACACACACACTCTCTCTCTCACACACACACACACACACACACACACACACACTGTGGCAGGGCCATAAAACTTTATAGGGGTTGTAATTCTCCCTGACTCTCACTGAGATCGTAAATAACTCGACAACAAAAAAACGAAAGAAGAAAGAAGAGGGTGCATCTGGCTTCTGAAAGATAAAAACGTGAACAAGGGAATAAGAGAAACTGAGGTGATGGAGAGATGTAATGGAGAGAGTAGAAATAGAGAGATGTAAATCTTTAGAATATCTCACCATGAGCGATGTGCACTTTCTTCATCCAGGGGTACACAACGATGGGCGGCTTGTCCTTGCCCTGGCAGGCCGTTTTCCTCTGCACCTGAACGGTCTTTGCGCACGTCATCCAGGCCTGGCACTGCAGGTCACCCGCGGGGAACCTTTCCTTAGCGGGGGCGCCCGTGCCTCTGTAGCCGGGGAAGGGCGCACTTTGGTTCTGCAAGTGGTCCTCTCCATCCTCCCGCTGATGCCCCTGCACAGAGTGAGGATAGCCGGTTTGTTGTGGTGTGTATGGAGGCGGAGGGGGTTGCATGGGTTGCTGGAAGCCCCCTCCATAACTACCACTGTCCTGGGGGTTGTTGTAATACCCCCCCTGGTCACTAAAATTACTGTAATCTTCTTCACAAGGCGGGAACTGCGGCTCAGCATATTTACAGCTCACCACGTAGGACTCCATGATTGATTTATAGCGAGGCTGGAAGGAGAATACTAATTTTTCTTTCTCGCCCCTCTCTCTGTCTCCTTTTCCCCCTCTGGCACGGAGCCATCCTGCGGCTGTCAAATAGACGGACGGCCGCGCGGGCCACGTGACCCTGCGGCCAGCCAATGGGAGGCGGCACTCCGGGTTGTTTATGTCGGACGTAATGGGATAATTTGAAGGCAGAAAAATGTTCATTATGGGACTAATGAAGATTCGCCCTGGTGGGTGGAAGATGGTTAAGAATAGATGTTTGTGGACTTTGAAGAATAACGTGAAGGATCCTGCAGACTGCGGACTTTATCTCATCATGACGCTTTGGCTGCACACTCCCCAACCCCCTCCGTACATCCCTCCATCCCCCTCACACACCTATTGAAAATGCACGGACTGTAGATTTATGACTTTCAGCTGACTGACTCTTACCCCCACAGATGGCCGAGGCTGAGAAATTAATCTCGCCCATATTGAGGGACCTGCGGGGGCCATATTTGGCCTTGTGGCGAGTCAAAAGGGCGCACAACAAAACGTGGCCGGCCAAAGAGGCCTCCAATAAAAAGAATGGGATAAAAGGTTCCCAGACAGTGACTAGTAGTTGGCTTTGTTAGGCTGGGGTCAGCCCGAGGTGTCCCCTTCACCACCACCATCTCTGCCTCTAAAGGCTGCTGCTTGGCTTAAAAAATGATGCTGGAGCAAAGCTGGAGGAGAGAAAAATGCGTCAGGGCTTTTAAACTAATGAAGGCAAATTATGCCTGATGCAAAATCGAAAAAAAGTGAAAGAGATAAGTGGGAATATGCTAAATCGAAAGCCCCCACACGAAGATAAAATCCCATCTGAGGTGGCTGGTGGCTCCTCTGTGCGCTCTGCACGCCTGAATATACCAAAGATGAGCTCCCTTCTGTCCAAAAACACTAAATCACCAAATGCCATATATTTGAAAAGAAATCATCTTTGCACTGAGGAATACGCCATAAATCCTGAGCAACATCCATCAGGATTTCATGAGGCTTTTCTGCAGCTGCTCTCTGAGGATCCTGAAGCTCTGATGCTGGAGCCAAAACCTCTTAATAACTCCCGTGATGCAGACCTGCCATTACCTCTGCTTTACACAGCCTGTAATGATACTCTAATAAAGAGGAGAGGGGGGGAAATGCTTTAGCTTGGCCCGGATATTAAAGTGTGTATTTAATTGTATCATGGCTGACAGAGTTCAAGTGAACTGGAGATTATTTGAGTTTAATGTGTCAGGATTTATGAGTCGTTTGTTCAGACTATTTTACAATGAATGGCTGAAAAGCCACTCATAAGACACCGTATAGGTAATGAAGTGGCTTAATTCCACTTTCTCTTCAGATGAAATGACTTTTATGTTTGTCTCATGGACACTGGGGGTAACACCATTTAGCTAAAGACAATTTTTAATTATTTTATACGAAAAAAGCTGCATTTCTATTCATTCACAGGAGGAGACTCAGTAAATATGTCTGATATTGTATTTAAAGGTTTAATTAATATTTTGTTCCATGTTTTTCTATTTTGTAAAAAGAATTGGAGCCACGTTGATGATCTGAATGCTGCAGCAGTGATTTAATTGGGGCATCAAATCAATCTGTAAGTTTACATGCACACCCATGCAGATTAGTGCATTGTTGTTGTGTATCCTCGTGATGCAGATGCAGATTTCTTTATCCAGACTTATCTGAGCCGACTTAAGTGCTGCTGGGGAATTGAATCCAGTGGTGTAATCACATTGTGTATCTCAGTGTGTGCAATGATCCGTTTGGGCAATCACAGATTGGAGTTTTTTCCTGCACAGCATTGCACAAATGTCAGTCAGGTACGGATTTGAAATGAAGGATTTAAAAAAGGGAGAACTGAACACAAAGGTGCTGCTTCTCATGGCAAAGCAGAGGCAGTGTAAATGTAAACAGTGCTGGGTTCTTCCTCCCAGTCCGTGGATGTTGATGGATGGTTAGTCATCGCCCATAGACTCCCCTAGAACCCAATCTGTGACTGAGGCATCTCCACACACATTCGGTTCTACAGGGTATATATAGGCGACGGCTCACTTCACGGCCGGCTGCTGATGACTTCTTCTTGTTGTCGACAGAGATTTACACGCGTGTCGTCGTTCAGGCGTGATATTTCACTGAAGACGTTGCACCTTCTAATGTTCTCTACATATAGACACAACCTAACGTCACCATTCCACCGCTCCCTTCATTTTTTTTAAAAAGCATGTTCCTGTTGTTCACCATGTGATGGATCAGTGTCACTGTATAATTTCCTGAAACCATTAACGGCGCTGTAGCTTTCTGACATCAATAACTCATTATGGGCACGGCACATTCATTTTGATGCATATGTGTAATTACTATATGCAAGTGAGGCTGTTGTGTTGTGGTGCCTGAACAATAATGCAAATTGGACAATGTGGAGGCTTAGTTTTGGAAATGCATGAAATCTGTGATGAAGAGGAGCGAATCAGATCTTCAGAAAAGGAAATAGACAAATGTCTTAATTGCGCCTGGTAAATGAAATGTTAATGTTAAACACAAAAATGCATTTTGTGTCAGAAATACTTGGAAAAATCATTCACAATCCATGACGATGCATGATTCGGCACATTATTCCGTGGGCAGCTATAGTGGTGTCAGTTAGCAGCTGCTTCTATTCAGTCTACTACAATACAGCTGCTCAGCCATGTATTCTACTTTTACAAGTCTATAATTAAAGATTTTAATAGTTTCTTAAATGGATGTGTTTACGTCCATGTGTTTGTTAGTGGTTTGATTCGTCAGCAGGATTAGATAAAAACTACTAAATGGATTTCTACGAAAATTGGGCAATTAGATTGGACATGACCCAAGAAAGAGAAACATTTGGACATGAATCCAAACAAAGGGACGGATCCAGGAATCTGTTTATTTCTTTAACATTGTGAGGTTGGAGCTTTTTTTAACATTTTCACCATTTTTCTGCGCAGATTTCTGAGTTTGTACAATTTTTTGCCGCTTAATTGAACTTTTACGGGACTGTTGGCGAAGATATGCGCTGTTGTGCCGTTCTTGAATTGCGTTTCTTCTTATTTTATCTCGCAAACTATCACTGTAGTTCAGTCCAGTTCCACATCGCTGCAAATTGTAACCTCAAAAGTAAACTGTTTATTTGAAATTGAACATTTGAATCTTTGTTGAGGTAGATTTCACTGATTAGATGTTATATTTGATTACATTAGAGTTCTCAAGTGTATGAGATGGAAGACAAACCTGAATTATCAGTTAAATGTGAACACAGTTACAGATGTTCCCATTTGTGAGGCAAAAAAACCCCCCAACCTTTTATGTTTTGTTATTTTAAACGTGTAAAAAGTGTCACAGGCCACGGCAGTTTGTAAATGCAGCTCTTTCCCACATTCACGTGGCTCCATGTGGACAGAGCAGGGCTCCCTAATGACAACCTGCCAAAGTTGCTGGTAAACATACCAGCCGCAGTGCCTGACCTGTATGTTAATTGTGGGTAATGGTGATTTCTGAACTTGGCCTGGACTAAAGTGAGCGTCGCGGGGCTCAGACGATCGTGGCCCTGAGGCTGAATCTAAATTTCCCTGCCGAAGTGCATTTCTGATGCTCCACAGCTCCTGTAGACGTCCGTAACTCCACATCTGCCGCCAGTGGAGTCGCCACAGGCAACATCCAAGTAATAATCAGGCAGTGATGTCAATACAGTCGTTGTTATTGTCTCTTTGTAAGTTAGTTTTGCCTGGATGCGTATTAAATGAAGGGTTAAGATATATAATGTATTGATTCCCATCCTCTATTCATCAATGTTCAGGCTCTACTGAACATTATCCGCTGCTTTCTCCATTCTCATATTTAACCATGCATCACACACATACACAAATAACTGGTGTGTGCATGTGTATTTTTACTATAAACGATCCAGATTGCAAAGATATTTTCGCTGTCCTCTCTTGCCCTGCAGCAATCGCCCTGTGCTGTTTACATTTTACTAAATTCCCATGGCCATTTGAGCAGAGAGGCTGGTGAAGACTCAGCTCCGAACCATTTGTTGCTGGAGCCTTAAAAAGGCTTGAGTTGCATGGAGGGAGAAGAAGAAGGAGAAGAGGAGCAGAGAATGGGGAGCTGTTGTGCTGGAGAAAGCATTTTTAAATAATTGATTTTTAACAATTGACACTGATGTGGTTGAATAATGAATGTGCAGTGTTCGGAGCACCTTCCTGCAGATGTAGTCAGAAATCTCATTCACTCCAAAACTATTAATCCAGGCCTCCAGTGAGGGAAAAAAAGGACTTTGACCTAAAACTTTCATTTTTCACTATTGTTCCAGCCCAGAGTCTTCTGCTAAAAGGGTTTGAAACCTGGAGTCATTAAGCTCACACCTTCTGAATGGGGCTGCTCTGAACTTTTAGAGGCAACAACAACAATAACAACGGAGTGATGCTTGGGCTTCTTTTTTTTTTTTTTTGAAAGAGCATTCTTCTTTAAGAATGTAGCCTAGCTGCCGTCAGGTCGCTGCAGGGTCAATCAGAAGCGTTGACCGCTGGTTCACCGTTTCATTAGTCCTGGAGCTGGACAGGGCCACGCAGGGGCCCGGGCTGGGGACCACGCAGAGTTCACGCGGACTGCGGGAGTCGCGGGGCCCATTGTTCCGCCGGTCGCTCCCTCTGCTCAGATTATTGTTGTGCAAAGGCAAAAAGATTAAAGGGTTAAAGTGTTGAGTTAATGTCCGATTATAATCATCTCAGATTAGGATTTTATGTGTTCTGCTGCAGCTTCTCCTCCTCGCTCTCCATGTCTCCTATTTCAATTATCAATTATTGGCTGAGTATTGATTAACGTCACAGTCGTTTGAGGACTGATATCCCTCCACTAACAACGTTTTGCAGACATGAATCGAACACGTCTTTCTGTGGAACCCGGACACGTTATTTTATTCTCTTAAAAATAATGTTCGAGCATCTTCACCAACATTGTTATAACCGCCCTGATGACGTCCTCTCCTCCTCGCGCCGGGTTGTGATATAAGGCCATTCAAACGTGGCTTTTCTTTCTCGGGGTCGTTTCACTTTTTCATCTTAGACAGGCTGACCGCCGGCTCACCCCTCCGCCCCCGGCCCTGTGCCGGGTCAAAGCCGAGCTGAGAGCAGCTTTAACCCGGTTTAGACATTAACTGCGACCTCCAGCCCCGCATGGGAACCCGCCTGCACCGTCCCGCACTGACCGGTGCGGTGTGAACGCGTGGATTCAGACTGTACATTATGATGAGGGCTGTTTTTAAATGGAACAAAATGAATCGCAGACGGAACTGAGTTGGATTTTAAATACGTGTATATAGTAACTGCACTTTAGATATTTGGACATTTTATTTATAGGCATTAGATCGATTTATTGGCTCTGCAAGAATATAATGAAATAACGTGACACATACTATAATTACAGGTGAATTTCGATTATACATATGTATAATATAATATTGGTAAAATAAAAATATGTAGGTTAAATTGGCAAAATTACAACTAATGATATTCATTTGGTTTTTGTTTCTGCAGACTCCTAATTCAAAAAATAAGAATAGAAATATTGCACTGTGATTTGGTGAACAGTCCAAAAACATCCCCTCCTGTATGTAACTGTGACAAAGTTTGGACGACATAGTTTTATCATTAATATTTTTCAAGCTTTACAAATATTTAATACACATATAAATCCTTCTTAAGTTTAAGTGACTAAAGCAGAAGTAGTTACTACAGTTATAAAGGTATTAGTCTGAAAAGTCAATGCAATATTTTAATCTCCAAATGTTATTTTAATGTTTTATCACTTTTTGTTTATTCTCTCTTATTTATATTTTTATATTGTTTAAGTTTCGTATTGTAACTCTATTAATTCAGCACTGTGGTTGTTTTACACACGTCGTAGCCAATAATTAAGCTTTGACTATAGACTTGACTTAAAAACGTGGGGTTTGTATCCCATCATAATGAAATTAAATCTCATTAGCTGCAGCCTTCGGTGCTATTATCTGTGGTTTGTGCGTAAAAGCCCAAACTACAAGCTGCGGTGAGTGAAAGCTTCTGTTTCGATATCTGCAGCAGCAACTTGTCAGATCTGTGCATCAAACTGTGCCACAACCCTTCGTGTAATTAGTGTGGAGTTGTTGCAAAGATGAATGTGATTGTGTGTAGTTATATAAGAGGGGCGTCCAGCTGCGACTGTAATAAAAACTTTCTCCTCGTCATAAACTGTCCGGACGTTGTTCCGAAGTCTGTTTATGAGCCTGAGAGGAGCGAGGTGAAGCTGAGGGATGCTGAGAGATCCTGTGAGATACATAACTCCTGATAAACTGACTTTGTTTGCGCATCCACACTATCCACGTTCCAGAATAAGAGATCACCCTGAATCTAATCTCACGTTTTACTGCTGAAGCTGTTAAAGTGAAAACCTGCAGACATGCGGACTAAATGCGTTTAACGCCTGACCAAAGTTATAATTCTAGTTATTATTATAGACCATAGAAATATATATATATATATATATATAAATGACAACAGATCTATAAGAAGTCTTATATTTTAAAATCATTTCACATCAGCCTGATAATCCACAACATCTGGAATAAATTTAATAATAAAAAGACGCCTCAGAAACTAAAGGATCTTCTGTAGCTACATATGCTGCATATATATATATATATATATATATATGTGTGTATATATTCACACACACATATGTACATTTACTGTTTCATGTTGGAGGTTTACTGCATGAAAACTACGACGCTTTTAAACCTGAAAAGTAAAATCCAAACAAACAGAATCATAATGAAGTGATTTTGATATCAACCACTTTTCTGTGAGGTGAATTCAGACACATTCACTTCAATATTAGAACACGAGCACAATGATAATACAATATAGAGCCTACAACCATCAATCCAGGTTGAGAAAAAATGTCCTTTAACCTAGAACAAATGAAATCAAGATATTTTTAGGAGCCTAAAATTTGACGAGAACAAGATTAGTTTTTATGTCTAAAAGCATTTTTTAAGATTTTTTTATTTAACTATTAAAATATTTCAAATGAAAAATATAAAGAGCAGCGACAGCAAGAAAACCTCAAATCTGCAGTGAGACAGAAGTTTTACCCCCAAAGGATCCTTGAATTTCAGGAAATCCGAACTTTGAGAGTCACTGAACCTGATGAGTTGTAAAAAAAGATTGTCTGTGTAAGAGCCCTCAGATCTCTCGTCTTATTATTAATAATTGGATTATAGATTTGACTACAGGTGGATCTCTGGACTCTCTCCACCGCAGGGCCCTAGAGGGGTCCCAGGACCACCGTTTTAATTTCGGGAACACTCCCCCCCAACACACACACACACACACACACCTCTGCCCGTCCGCGTGTGCACCCCCCCTGCCCCCTTTTACACGAATAACTTCATATCTGTGCCAAATATGAAAACAAGACCCACTTACTTGTTCTGCTCTGATCTCGCGTTAAAACACGCTCGTTCGTTACTGTAAAATCCGGTCAGAGCGGATTGAGTGTGATTATCGGGAGCGTCTCCGTGGTTTCCCTCAGCCACACAAAGAGCATTCTGTTGATTTGGGACAAATATCGGCTACCAATCCCATCTGGCCGCCTGTCGGCTATTCTCTCTGAGTTATATTTTGGGGCTTGTCAAACCGCCGGCAATAAAACACACTTTATTACCGTCACGTGCTCGGTTTTTTTTTCTCCCTCTCTGCTCCCACGCGGGTTCATAAATTATTAGGTCCTGCACCAAGAGCCACTTTATTCGATAATGGCGCCACAGAAAAACATACACACACACACACACACCCTTTAATCTCTGCGTTTTGAGCCGTTGGAGATTGTTGTTGTGGCCATTTGGAGCACTTTGAATGAATGCAACCCATTTTTCCTTTTTTCACTTTTATTTTAGCTTCTATTTGTGCTAGAGTTTGACTGTTTTAATGTGTTTTTTGGGTTTGAAAATCTAAATATTGACCTTCTCTGATCTTTCGGTTGCTGTAATGATGAAGGGGAGCATGTTTTTATTTGGGTTTAACGGAGAAAAACCTGTGCGTAAAAGCGAAGGGCCTGTACTTTTCGTGCGTAAAAAGGGGGCCAGTGATCTCTGTCGCCCTGCTCGGACCCCGTGTGGGCTTCACCACGCTACTTTCCACCCAGACAAGCTGAGACTAAAGGCTGCTCTTCATTTTTCCGGATGTTTCTGGAATGCTGTTTGGAACATTTGTTTCCTGCTTTGATTTCCGTAAATGAGGGAGCAATAAAACCATAAACGGGCTCTGTGAAAACAGACTGTGTGTGTGTGTGTGTGTGTGTGTGTGTGTGTGTGTGTGTGTGTGTGTGTGTGTGTGTGTGTGTGTGTGTGTGTGTGTGTGTGTCAAACTGGACACCGCTTTGCTTGCTTTAGCAGCTCTGCGGCTGTTGTGGACATTCAAGTGTCAAAACAACGTATTAAACCAAAATGTGTATTTCTTAAATATTCCTAATGATGAATGGTAACTAATTAAAAAATGTGCTTATGGTCTAACAATAAGAAAATAATAGAATTAATAAATAACACTTGAAACAGTTTGTAGTTCAACTCAATGAAGGCAAATGAATAGTTTATATAACTGATATTTGTACTTGGTGTTCAAAATGTAAAAATTTAAAGCGTTAGTTTTTCGTCTTTTAATTAACAAATTGTCTCTCCTGCTTTTTTAAACCACAATCCACTTAAACGCATAATTTATGGCTGGTTGGCGTCCTGCCCACTAGCGCCTCCTAGCTGCTGTGACCTGAAATAACTGATATCCCGGGACAGAGGAGGGATACAGTGGCTGTGTTCAGGGTAACTGGGAGAACAGAGTTTTACTCCTGACCTCCAGGCTGAATGAGGCAGAGGGTGGAGGGAGGTTTGGGCCATGACGCGAGGGTGAAGTAGATTCAGCAGCAGGATGCTGTTGTTCACAGTCATCCTTGAGGCTTTAGCGCCGCCTGGTGTTCACACGATGCACAACAGAACTGCACCAAGAGGCAGAGAAGCGGCTGTACTGTCTCATTTTAAAATGTGACTTTTCTGATTTTGATGATGGTGATCAATCCTCATTAGTGGTAATTTTCTACAAATATCGATATGATGAGAGTTAAATATTTCAGTTATTTGTTATATTATTGCTGTTAAACCATTTTCTCCGTAATTTTGTTTAAAAAATAAGAATTGAATCTTTAAATCGTTTTAATTTCGTTTCTATTCGAACTGTGCTGCTCTGATGGAGCTCATTTGTTATTCAAACCGTCTAACATCTGCAGTGCACCGCAATGTGTTACCTAAGTGACACCACCCCCTGGTGGTTCATAATATCCATTGCACTCTTTGATTGAAACCATTTGAATGGAATAAAATAGTTAAACCAAAGCTTCACTTCAAATTTAAAGCCACAAAATGATCTTGATCGTGATAATTTGATCACATAGTTTTTCTTTTTTCTTGTATTTGTTAAATCCAATAGAGAACTGGTGGGGATGATGGAACATTAGTCGTTATTACCGAATCAAATCATTTTTGATAAGATGTCAAACATGCAGCTTTTCATTAACCGTGTATTTCTCTTTTTTTTGTTTTTTTAGTATCTGATAATAGCTTCCCGCTTTTTGTAAAATAAAATTATCAAACTGAAAAATGATCAGATGAAAATGTTGCATCATGACAGAAAGGCCTTGATAACAGAAATCATCCCACATTATATATTCTTCAAGTCTACAGTGTTTTATTTTGTGGCTTTTCTGTCATCATAGCAGAGTGATGTTTGAAATGAATCTCTGGGGACAAACCTGCAGGTTGCTTTCGTCTTCAGACATGTCCTGCTGAATGTCAGGTCTCTGCAGCATCCTGCGGAGACAGAGAGAGACGTGTGTTTTTATCTGTCCAGTCTGTCTCTCAGGCTTTAATTCAATGTTTGTCTCATTCCCTGCTCCACTGTCTTCCCTATCTCCTTTTGTCTCTTTGTCCCCCCCCCCCCTCTCTCACACACACACACACACACACACACATATATATTCCCTGCCGCATTGCAGTAGGTTGTAAATACTGAGTGCCAGCTGAGTTCAGCTGAGCAGCACCAGTGAAATACTGTCTTTGTCTCTCACACCCCGCCTGCTGCTCTCTTGGGAAGGAGAAATAAAAAGAAAGAAATGTGAAAATTCAAAAAAAAAAAAAAAAAAAGGGGATAAAATACTGTTTCAGCCTCTTTGTCTCTCTGACACTCAGGCTGCCCTCATAAAACAAGGGGACGTCAAAGAAAACAAAAACATGGAGGAGAGGATTCCTTCTGTCTCTTTCTGTCCATCTGTCCAAGTATGTTTAAGTGGAGGAGAAATGTCTTTTACGCAGACCTCTAAAAGCTTAAAGGTTAAAATGTGAAATGAGGATATTTTCTGTTTGTCTACCAGAGGAAACATTATCCAGATACTGACACGGGAAAAAAAAGGAAGCTGATGTTGTTTGAGTTTCAGCTGAAGAGACACAAATAAAGCTTTTTTTTTAAATTTGCGGATGAAACACCTGCACGTCTATGGAAGCAGCCAAATTTAAGTGCATTTAAAAAATATACAGCTTAAGGCTCAGGGCAAAGAAACAGTCCTGACATCAGCTTAATATAAAACAATAATATTCTCTTTATGTTGGTTTGATTCTGTTTAATTCATGTTCTATTGGTTTATGCATTGACACAGATGTGTTTTCTCTATCAGGGACCAAACACAACTTGTCTTATTGCAGAAGAAAGAATAATGCTGCTCCCCCTTGTGTGTCCCTGCAACACTGACAGCAGCCTTGTGCTTGTTTGCAGCATTTGGAAATGAATCAAATCCTCTTAACACGAGACCCATGAAAACCAAACTTTCCCTGATTTCTTCTTCTTCTTTTTACATTTACAAACATGCAAGATTGATGTTCACTCCTGAATCTGCAGGAGGAAAAAAACATATCTGGTGCTACTGCAGACACAGTGATGCACCATTAAAATTACACATCCTCATTCTGCAGACAGAGCACCACACAGTTAAAAACCCTCCATAGACTTAGATGTTAAACTCATCTATTATTCAAGCTAGAAATTAAATCCTATGGACCCACGAGCATTAACAACACATGCATGTGCTGCAGCCGGTGATTGGACACCACGTTAAGTCGCAGTTCAGATGTCAAAGTGTCTTTACCTGATATGAGCAGTGAGCTGGACTCCATCTTCCTCCGCAGCTTCCTGACGGAACACAATAAGAAACGAAAGAAAAGATAAATACGAAATCAACGCAGATGCGCGCACACAGATCCCAGAGGAGGCCTGGAAATATAGGAGAGGGCGCGCAAGAGAAATCTACGTAGCTCACGCTTTCCCCTCTTTCTGTGCCCCACTTACGTCACCTTTTTCGTCGTCCGTCGTTAACAAACGTTACTTTATACATAAGATGCGCAAACAACGTACATTTACTCTGCAGCCTTCGTTCCAACATTCAAATCTGAAACGAATGAATCTTATATAAATGCTTTTTTTTTTTTTTTTTTCGTTCGGGTAAATCTGGCATCAAGAGATAAATGAGATGAAGGTAAAGAGAGAATTTGTTTACCGTGCATGGAGGCGCGCGGGAGTCTGCACGAGCCGTTCTGTGCCACCGAGAGCGCGCGAGGTGAGGCTGCCCGTGAGGGTATGCGCCGCACGCGCACACATGACCGTCAGCGGCCAATGGAGGCTCGTGCAGGCTCGTAAAAAAACAATAGTCGTGCGTGTGCGTGTGCGTCAAAGAGAGAGAGAGCACGCGCACAGCCATGAAAGGGGATTTATAGCAGCTGCACTAAAGAGAGAAAGCTGTATTTCCAAATAAATAAACACACACACACACACACACACACACACACACACACACACACACACACACACACACTTGTTTCCTGAAGGCCTTATTGGAGCATGTTTGGTTCGTGTCTGATGTTTTGTCGACGCTAAAAATCACCGATTCCAACATTTATTTCAACTGCAACAAAATGAATGAAATATTATTTGTGTCTCATATTTAGCTTTGAAAATCTTGCACGACCTTCACCGACATAACAATCTAATCCTCCTCCCACTAAACGGAGACAATATTAAGTAAATAACCAGACAGATACAGGCCTCAACATCACACGAGTTCCAATACGAGTTGATGTGAAGAGAAACGAAGCCTTGAAGGATCCAGGTTTCGTTTCCTTTTCTTAAATGTACATTTTATACAACAACAGCAGAGATTCACAGACCAGTGGAAACACTGAGATATGATCAGAGTCCGTCTGATTTCTGAACATTTCCTGAATAATAATTATTATAAGGCCACGAGAAAGAGATTTTCTATGAAATATAATGTTGGGACAAGCTTTTATCATCCATTGTTCTAAAAAAATACAGTATTGATACATCCATTTAATTATACTTAATTTATTTCTCTATAATCATCTGTTAGAAGGATTGTTGGAGGAATAATAAAACTAATTCTATCTTGTTTTTCTTTATCTTCATTATGACTTTATCTCCTCTGTCTTCCCCCAGTGGTCATTCTGTGCAATGTGGCAGCAAATAGCAGCAACACAAATAAAACACTGGTTTGTCAACAGATCTCTTGTATTTTCCATCGTTTTTAAGTCATAGTGATAATACATGATAATCACATATATAATAATTAAAAGTAGTGTAATGTTTGTGTTGTGGTCCTTTTTAAGAAAAGTCCTTTATTATTCACATACACAAAAGTTTAATCCAAAACCCTATTTTTTTCCTCTCAGCAGGACACATAATACTCAGCTTAATTTTTTATTACATTCGTGTGTAAATGGCAGCAGTAAATATATATATGCTATATTGGTTTAATTTGTTTTTAACGTTCGTATTTCCAGACTTGGTTCAATAAATATAAAAATCTTATGAGTTTATTTGCAAATCAACTAGTAACATGATAATAATAATAATATAATAATTATAATGCTCAGAAAATGAGATTTCTACAGGTCAACAACTTGTGATTGTTCAAGGATCATTTGAATCTGAGTATTCATCTTTTCTTTAAACTTGAAGTGGTCTGTTATGTCCAGTCAGCTTTTCAAATGTTCTTTCCCAACGTATCGTGGAAAATGAAACATAAAACCAGAGAGCATTCAGTCAGTCAGATGTAAAAATGCCAGCTTTCTGTTTCCTGCAGCTGCTTTTATTCTGAATCGTGTATTTGTGCAGCAGAGCTACATGACTGTGACAGAAGATGGCAGTGTTACCTGAAAAACAACCGTCTCCACTGTTCCTTACAGTTCAGAGCACAGCACAGGAAATAGTAATAATTACAGATATGAGTTAATGAAATGTGGTTTGCCTTTATATAATGTTGTTATACTTATTTACGGTGTATTTCTTCTCTTAGCCAGAAGTCTAGCTCCTCTAATTGACTCCAAACTGTGCAAAACCCAATTTCCAGGCTTTTTACCCAGAACCGCAGAGATCTGAACTAATCAATCCTGCTTTAGAATTCATTTTAAGATCTTGCTGATTTCTTTTAAGGCTTTTCTCCCAGTTACGTTTATGACCCCTCAGGATCATATGATCCAGTGCATAGTCTGAGCTCCTCGGGCAGAGCAGGAAGGTCTTTAATCTGCTCCAGAGGCCCCACTGGAAACTAAAGGGGCCTGAGCGTTTGTAGTCATGGCCCCGAGGCTGTGGAACGACCTTCCAGAGGAGATCAGACCAGCTGAGTCAGTGACATGTTTTAAATTCTTCCTTAAAACATATTCTTTCATCACTTTAGATTGGATTTATCTGTATTTGGTTTGTATTGCATTTTAGTCCCTTATCATAATATATTTTAACTACTATCACTGAAATAGTTTTTTTATCTTTACATTATAAAACATTATTATGATTATATTATCAATTTAATACCTACATTGTTTAAAATAACAGTAATTGCCTGTTTCATATTAAATCATTGGTGATAAGGAGTGGGGGTGATTTTATTATTTAACAAAACTTAGAAGAGATTCTCTCTGATTTTGATTTAAAAACAAATTCCTCTAAATAAAATAAATATCTATAGATACCAGAGTCCCCTCGAGCCACAGCTGACATTTCTGTGTTCGGACTTGTTTCAGTGTGATCTCTGGGCTCGTAGATTTCAGGTCAAGGTGACTGCAGAGACCTGAAGGTATGGAGTTTTATTGTGGAGAGGAAAGAGAAAGCGGAAGTAGCATCACTCACTCCTCCTACTGCGGTAATGGTCCCAGATGATGCTTTTTTTTATTCTACTCTTTTTACGTTTAAATTTTTCTGCAAGATTAGATTCAAATAGTAAGATTTCTATCACATATTTTAATGAATATCCCCCTTTAAATAAATAAAAATATATCTATCTTTAAAAAAAAAACAGAAAAGAAAAGAAGGGAGTTCAGCTTTGAAGCCTTTAACATGACAGCACAGTTATTTTCTACTTTGAAATGTTATCTACATCTACAGGCACGAGACTAGTTTCTACATTAATGTCGTGAATATAAAAGAAATTCACAATAAACAACTTTTATCCCACTTTCCAACACTGCTTCAGAAAACAACTTCATATTTCTGTGATGGCTGTAGATCATCACGTCACTGTGTGTTTTTAACATGTTTTGAAAAACCAGGTTATGAAGTTCAATCACTGGAGTCTAAAGTTATAAAAAATCCACAATTATATATAGAATATAATAAAACACTTCCACCCAGCGGACAGAGTCTTTCACTACACATACAAACATCACTGCTCTGTGTGGTTCTTGTACTTTTGTTTTCTTTTTAAATCTTTTTACAATCTTTGAAAGTCCAGATCCAGAGGAGTCACCACAATAAAACTACATTAGAAAAATCAGCTTGTTGGTAAAATAAAAGATAAAACCATTAAACCTCATCTTTTTTTATTGCAGATTCCACTTTAATTTAGTCGCTTGGAAACATATAAATAAAAAATACCTGATATTTTCTGGGATTGTAATATTTACTGACACAATTATCTGGAAATGTTTTAGCTGCTCCCATCAAACTGATTTGATCCTGCAACATGAAATACCTCCGTCCATGTAGATTCACTGGACATTTCTCTAACTTGTCGTTGTGCATTTTATCTCACAGCAAATATTCTATCAGGAAGAACATTTTACTACACAAAGGAAAACAATTTGAACATTGCTTCTTTTTTTCTATTTAGCACAAGAACTATTCGCTTGTCTGTTCACGCGGTCGTGTCTTTCATTTTCTTACGTGTTTTACATTTAATCAGGATTTTATCCCTCCGGTTGTTATGTTTTTTACAAAGGTAAACTTTTCAATTTTGCAAAACTAATTTCTTATTTCGCCTGTTCTCTTGTATTGTTGTGTTATTTCTGCTTCATGTATTAATTCGTGCGCTCGGAGTGAAGCCGTGTCGTTCCACTGATGTTTGATTTTGTTATTCTGAGGTTATTATATTAGTTTCTTATATATATGATATTTTTCTCTAGTATCTCTTTGACCTTTTAACGCAAATGCTTGATTCTACCACACAACGTGTGTGTTATCAGTGCTCTGTCATTACAGCAGGATGACAGAAGTAACTCGCCCTTTGCGTATTTAATGTGAGCTCTGTCATTTTATAATTTGGACATGAGGAGCTTTTCATTTACAAATGAACTGTTTCTGATTATTTGGTTTTATTCAGGCTGTTGTATATTACTGCGTTTCTTATTTTTTGGTGTGAGACGATTGTTAAAGTTAAATTGTTAAATTATCTACATAGTAAAAGAGATCATCTGGATTTACAAATGTATATAAATAAAAACAAGGCCTGTGTCAGTGATCGCCGCGACTCTCCACGTCTGAAATGGGATTTTTTTTTTTTTTTTAGCAACGACAATTAAACAACACACCCACACTCAGGCGCTTTTTAGGCATAAAATCCTTTGTTTTACGTTTTAATTCCCCGAGTAATGAAATTTCCTGTGCGCGCTGTCTGGTCTCAGACAATGACTTTAACATTTAGGGACAGTTGAGCCTCGGAGGAAGGAAAGAGCGTCCAATAAAACCATACAGCCTCGTCAGGATGACTGTCTGGGCTAAATTACTTTATGGTACCTCTCTCTGTGTGTGTGTGTGTCTGTGTGTGAGAGAGAGGGAGACAGAGTGTGTGTGTGTGTGTGTGTTGGGGGGGGAAAGTCACGTTTATTCTCCAAATGCATGCTGTTGCTTTATGACCCTGCAGGATGAGCGCTATGCGCGTTATATGGCCGCAATAAATGAGGGAAGCTACGAGGCTCTGCACTGACTTTGACAAAACAACGAGTCAGAAATGTCTCTCTGCGGACTGACACACACACACACACACACTGCACACAAACTACACACACTATGCATATACCTGAGAACAGCCAAACACCTTGACGTCACAATAAAACACATAGTAAATCCCATTGTTGAGCCATAATCCGGTGAAACGAACAAAAACACGACATATGCTGCTTCTCGTGTTTACTTCTTTTCCTCCTGCAGCTTCACGTCGTTAGAGATGTGGGAATAAAACACATTTTATTATTGTCAGTAGGTTCATAATCCTGCTGCAGTACCGTGATAGCATTTTTTCCCCCTCCATTCAATAAAACCATGTATCCTAATGGAAGAATATAAATAACAATTTTATGAGATTATAGAATTCCAACCAAGCAAAATATGTTTATATTTATCATCCATACTTTTACTGTGAAGCAAAATCTGACTCCACTTTAAATTCTCATTTGCAGTTACAGGTTTTAAACTGTTGTCGGTAACTAAACTGCTAATATTCATAGAAAAGTCACTTTAAAGATATAAATCAAATCAATATTCTGCTTCGAAGCAAAAAGAAACAACACACAGGACCTGTGATTACCAACGATGATGTCCTCCATCTTTTATTTCATTAAAAAAAGTCACCATGATGCATCTTAAACCCACATGAGCAGATGAAGGCCTCGTTTCATCACATCCCGACTGCACAGGCAGGCTAACATAGCCCCCAGAGACAAAGTGGTGTTTGTGAGTCCAACTCATCCTTGTGAAAAAGAAGACTGAGGGGGGGGGGGGGGGCACTAAAATACCTTCAATGTGATGGTTTCAAGTGATGTCGTGATACTTTACATTCTGATGAGGAGGAGGAGGGTTTGTGCGTCGGTTACTGTTGGTACAGTCCTCGTCAAACAGGGATTGGAGCTGTTTATTCTTACAGGAGGTAAATTAACCATCACACTGCTGTCACAACATAGCTTAGCCATGACTGGTGTGTGTGTGTGTGTGTGTGTTTGCGTGCTCGTGTGTGTGTGTGTGTGTGTGTGTGTGTTTGCGTGTGTGTGTGTGTGTGTGTGTGTAGAGAGAGAGAGGAATATGGGCATGACCATATCTGCATATGAGACCCACGGTAAAAACACGTACACATATAGCAACACTGACAACAACGACAACACCAACAATAACAACAAATACGCCCGTAGGACTGAATACATGCACAATTTATAAAAACAGCAACAAGGAAGGAGGCTTATTTTGTTTTCACGCACAAAACGATGAAAGTCCATTTCGATGACTTGTTTTTGGGGGAGACCAGGGTTGGTTGTAACACGTCTCTTGGATCAGAAGCTTGTAGGACTCCGATACTAATGGTTCATTTTTACTGTTCAGGTCCAGAATAAATGTTTGGTTGATGCTAATCTTCCACATGAAGGTTATAAATGCAAACTGCAATAAGCGCCTCATGTTGTGCAGCTATGATAATGTGTTTGTTTCCGCCCGGGGCAGGAAATGACAATGTGGAAGGAAAATAGATAATTTAAATGCAGTGTTGGTTAATGGAGCCGATGTGGAGTCACTGCAGCATCTCACCACGTCGTTGTGTCTATGATCAATAGTTTGCACAGAGAAAATGTCCAGAATCAATAACTGAACTCTTGCTTGAAGCTGCACGTCTTCATATTTTCCATTTTTGACACTTCTCCTGTCACAACTTTGGTTTCTGTCCCTCACGAAGGAGCCCTCAGTGGATTCATCACCTCTGAAACGTGTTCATCACATGTGGAAGACCATTACAAATGGGAAAATGTCACATTCAGGCACATGTGGTTAATCACACGTGAGGCAGCGTTTCACATGTGATGAATTGGAATAAAAGGTATTGGCTCTTTTCAGATATTTAACACGGGGAAACTTGCATTTTTGTTTTGAATGGCACTGGAAACAATGAGACTGAAGAACATCATTTGTGTCTCATGGTCCTGAAACATTAAACCAAGCAAACAGATCAGCACAATTGTTTATATTCCTGTTTACAACTGAAACCCATCAACTTTCTTGTCCTTTTTAGGACCATTAATTTGTCATAAAATGTCCGGCTCCTCTTTGTTTTACCAATATTTTGTTGTAATTCCATATAAACGCTCTGCCGCTACCTTTCGGAGACAATACAAATGCAGGTGCTCCGTCATAAGACCACTCATTTATCTTTGATGGCAGCACTGTCTTGTCTGGCACACTAAAAGCTGCTTTTATGAGGACGATAGTTTTAGCATTAAATCATAAAATGCGATTCTTATTTTGGCCGACAGTACAGACAATTTATGTGAACTCAAGTGTGTGTCAAGTATTTCCAGTTAGAACATGTGAGATATACAACCTTATCACAAACAGATGTGTTCTAAAATGGGAGAAGTCTTTGATATCAAACGAGTGGGTTTTTTTCGTTCAATTTATGGATCTCTGTGTAAATGTTAGCTTTTTATTCTGCGGCGTTATTTACAACAGTCCCAGGTTGATTGACTGTCTTCGTTTTTGTAACATGCGTTTGGAAGAATTCTACAACATGAAAAGGTCAACAGACGCTGATGGGAGTAATGTTTTTTTTTAGTTTTTTTTTTTTTTTTTAAGTGTTACAACACATCTCGGTCTTCCCGACAGAGTTTCCACGGCAATTCTCCAAGGCAGCCCCACAATAATCCTCTGTAGCGGCTAATCGTGCCAGTTTAAAGGGCATCTTGGAGCAGAGCGTTGTCTTTTATCAGCTACAACCTCAACACCTCCTCGCCTATCATGGAGAAAAAAAGAAGAGAAGAAGGAAAAAAACGACCCCGGCCTTCCCCTCTCAATCCATCATTCATTTATGCTCCTCCTCTCCCGGATCATCAGCTTCTTCATCTTCATCCGTCTGTTCTGGAACCAGATTTTGACCTGTCTCTCTGTTAGATTTAAGAGTCCCGCCACCTCCAGGCGCCGGTCCCTGGTCAGGTACATGTTGTAGAGGAACTCCTTCTCCAGCTCCAGGGTCTGGTGTTTGGTGTAGGGACACCGCTTCTTCCGGGTCGACTTAGCGTGGATCCAGCTGGCTGATGGGTTTTCTGCAGGGGGGAAGAGACAGGGTGGCAAAGATGGTCACGCAAACTACACACATGCAGTGTGATCACTTCCTGTAGGCCTTGTGTGTGTGTGTGTGTGTGTGTGTGTGTCTCCATAGTACACTGTGCATATTGTAACATATAGTATAATTTATTCTTTGCAGTAGTCTACACACAAAATCTAGAATCTATACTTTCATTTAGCTTAATATACAAATATCCTTGTTGCTCATTGGTCTGACATACTTAGGTTTGTTTGGGTGTGTGTACTTTTGCGTACTTGTGTGTATGTGTGTGAGAATCTGGGACTGATAAGGCTTGGATTTGTGTGTGTGTGTGTGTGTGTGTGTGTATGTGTGTGTGTGTGTGTGTGTGTGTGTGTGTGTGTGTGTGTGTGTGTGTGTGTGTGTGTGTGTGTGTGTGTGTGTGTGTGTGTGTGTGTGAGAAATAGTTCAAAGACTGACATAAAATCTAGAGAAAATACACCAAGTTTATGAGCCTGCAACGTTTGGCTCATTAGAAAATACCACCACATGCTTAAAACACAACATATACTCTTTTTAAAAGTAAATATATCGCTCCCTTGCTGAAACTAAAACGGCAACAGAGTAGTTTTCCTTCATTTCAGTAATTTAACATAACGTGAAATTATATTTGTGGTTTCTAACTTTTTTAAGGCTAAGATGTTTTTGGAAAGACGCTGTAAGCAGCAGTAAATACAGCAGAGGACACCCAATAAACTCGTCTCGATGTGTGTTGATAAACAGCCAGACTGAGCCTCATTTTGCAGAATTATTAAGCTGCAGTTGGGGAGGGATATCTGGACCTTTTCACTGATGCATAGTGTTTTATTGGCCACTTAAAAAACGAGCTAAGCAGCCACAGAGTGCTGTGAAATTACAGTGAAGACGAGACAAGCCAAGCAAGACAGCAACAAGTATATATACTTGGTTTGGTCGCCATCTACACACCACTCACACACTTCAGGGTGGAGGGGCTGAGGTGGAGCCAACCCCAGCTGACATTTACTCATTATTCATTTATTATACAGACATCAGGAGGGGAAAGAGGCTCAAGGCCTCAGTTAACGTGCGTAGATCTCTGTTATTAAATTCAAAATGTATTAAAACCTAATTTCTGACACAAAAAAGTGAATTTTCCTCTGTTGCAAATTTAAATAATAAACCCGGAGCCCATTATTTATTATTATATTAAGAAGTGAAGTTCAGGATAAGAAAAACTTCTCTAGACGAATTGTTATTGTATTGTGGATGTTTTCAAATCACACTTGAAATACATCAAACTTAATTTTTAAAGCAAAAAGTGAATATAAGTTGCACATTTTAACAATAAACTGAGAGCTTACATTTACAGGAGAAAACTGTGTCATGCAAGAAGAAAATAAATATATATATATATATATATATATATAAATGCATGAATATTTCTATCAATGTATAAATGCCTTTTGGAAAAAAGTAAAATTATTCAATTATATTATTATTGTTGTAAGCAAGTGGTGTCTGCTATTTTGTTTCTTATAATTAAAATGTTCTAAATAATTTTGTAGATTTAAATTATAATATTATAATACACACCTATAATACATGTTCCAGTTGTTTGAGGATGAACTTTACTCTGTGGAACTTTGGAACGATTCAGTCTCTTTAATTCATTTTTCAAGTATTTTTCAATAGAACAACTTTGCACTTTGACTATATTTGGGGGAAAACATAAACTTCGAGTATTAATTGCAGGAGAAAGAAAATAGTTTCACTCGCCACTTGACTTCCTGCACAAATGTGATGAGAGGGATGCAGAGCGAGTCTACCTGCGTTTTCACTATAGTGACAAATTGCTTAATAACAGCAATAGCACCTTAATTATTTTAATGGACAATAAAGTTTTATATTTTACAGTTTACAAGACATTTATAGGGCTATAAAAGTCACACACACTTACTTAGGCCGCATTCTCTCTCTAACACACACACACACGCTCACACACACTCACACACACCTATGTAATGCCACTTCTCAGGCGCTATAATAAACATTTGGTACCCTGTCCTGTATCGGTCTTTACCCGGGTTAAGCTGCTGCTGGGTCTTCCTCTCCTCCTCCTCCTTCTTGGGCTCGGCTTTCCTCCCCAGCTCCTCCACGGTGCCGAGCCGCTCCAGCACCACCTCGGCCGTGCTGGCAAAGCTGGAGTCCCCTGGGCTGTCGTGCGTCGGCGGTGGCGGCGGAGGAGGCGAGTTCTCGGGTTTGACCGCCTCGTACCTGGAGCTCGGGGTGGACAGGTCACCCTGACCGGGCAGGCACCCGGGGAAAGCGGCCGGAGACTGTGACAGCGCCGCGTCCGAGCTGCTAGGAGTCGCACCCTCCCAGCAGCGCACGAACCTGCTCTCCGACGCCGCCGAGGACGCGAGCTGCTCGGCGTGGCTCTGCGTCTGCGGGCCGTAGTACGCGTGGTGGTGGCTCAGGAGGTGATGCGGGTGGAACAGACCCGGGATGGAGGCGCCGGGCGCGGACTGCAGCTGCGGCGAAGGGGACGAGGAGGACGTGGAGGTGTTCGTCCAGGGGGAGAAGCCATTTAAACTCGTTGGTTTGTTGGAAAAATGGGAAAAATCCGGAATGTGTGAGCCGGGGGTCCCCTCCTCCTCCTCGGCTCCCCGGGCTGACTTGGCGCAGCCGGCCGTCGAACCCTGCAAGCTCCCCGGGATGAAATGTGCACCGTACGGCTCCTCGCTCTGGAGCCCCATCATGGAATAATAATTCGTTAGCGACATGTTTATTTTATTATTTCAATAAAAAGACACTTAAGTGCGACTGTAAAACGTTAGATGGGCTGGTATAGTGGCTTACATCCTCCCCTAAAATGGTAGTAATTTTTTTTCTGCCCTTACCTTCTCCTCGGCTGCTCATTGGTTACACTGCGCACCACATGGTTAGACTGTATTTACCCGGTATGGGAAATAAATCAAATCATTCTTTTGTCTCCAGAAATGTGATAGTAAGGCCCATAGACTGCTGCCAGATGGATGTACCATATATATATTTATTTATTATATACGCATGTTTTTAAAAGTGTGTTCTTGACGCACCGTTTTACAAGCGGAATAAAAAGTAGCAGGGATCCTTTTACGCACGGGCTGGGAGGAGAGTGGAGAATCTTTGCTTGAGCCAAACCACTTTCTGAGCAGGCCTGTTAAATGAATAGCTCATATTGTGTTTGTCTTTAGTGACACACACACACAGACCTACACACACAGACCTACACACACAGACCTACACCTCTGTCTGGCATCTCACAATCACAATATTGTGTAGCTGCAAAGGAAAACCTGTTTGTGCCCCAAATCTCAGTGTCTGGCGCCAGTTTTATTTCTGTAGGTGGACCGGTTCAGGTTTTTCTTCGGTTAAACTGCCATGATATGTATTTATTGTGTCTGTTAGTTGATTTATCGTGTGTTTAGAAAACTAGATCAAATCCCTCTTGGCTGCTTGTGCAGGTAAAATTGATTTTAGGCCTCACAGTGTTTTTGTCTTGTGATGGGTTTTGTTGTTGAGACCATCGCTGTGAAAGTCGATATTTATCTATATCATATTTATCTAAATCATATTTATCTATAGGTACAATTTCCCCATGTTATTTGAAAGTGAACTCTTTCTGTCTGAACCTTCTAACATAGACCTTGATCTCTGTCTCTTGTGCACTCGTAGCGCCATCTGCTGGCTGCGTGAGTAAACTTGGAGATCATATATTTCCAGTTTCAAACTGAAATACTTCTTTTACTTGAGTATTTCCATTTCATACTTTTATTCAACCACATCTCTGAGGCAGCTATTTTCACTCCATTACTTTGCACTTGAAGAATTTTCGCATTAAATCCTCATTCAGTCCCGTAAACTGTATTTTCTTCTATATTTATATTTCCTGATATTTATTTTACATGTTGACTTATTTCTATCCTGATGACTGTTCTCTCTGCTGCTGCAACACAGCAAATGTCCATGTTGTGTGACATGTATACATGTAATCCATAGCTCAGCCTATTCTCCTTCTCGTCGAGTAATTTGAATCAGTATTTGAATCCTTAAAGCTTAATTTACTTTAGTAAAAGAAAAACGATTTTCAATGTAGTCTCAAGTATCCTCACAAAGCATTGTATTCAGTGCTGCTCTGACTTACTGGGAAAATGTGCATTGCTTTGTAAATTTGCACAGACTGGAAAACTCCACCCACTCTTCAGATCACTATTATTTATACTGTACATGTGGCCATTAAACTGCATGGCTGCTCTCCCCATTCAACATATTCCAGCCACCTTTTCTCTGCATAAGAATCTCACATACACATCCATCCTGTGTACACACATATATTACTTACCCAATAAGATGTCGCACAATTTTTTCAATATCTTGCTTTTAAATATCTTTTGTCTGTGTGTGTTTTAATTGTGGCCTACGAGGGGCCTGTGGGGACCAACTGCATCCAACAGCAACATTCATGTTCGATGCTGTACACTGTCCTCATAATAAATACAATCATATAAAATGACGTCTCCTGCACGGCCACGTTTCAGCAGAACTTGAATGTCTGGTCTGTCGGCCCAGAGGAGCACTGGTTTGTTTCAGCCTGTATTCAAGACACTGTGATGCCTTTTTATTTAGCACATTATCAAGTTAGTAAAACTCCTGGCAACTGGTTTTAGTGACACAGTGAATAAACACATGAATCAGCGCCTATGATTTAATCTAACTGGACCTTTAGAGATTCAGGGCCAGCAGAGACTCACGAGTCAGTGAGTGAGTGAGTGAGTGAAGTCTGCTGCCTGTAGGTGGCGCTGTCACCATGGCTGCTCTGGCACTGGAGGAGTTATAAGAATCCTGTGTGCTGTGTGAAAGTCATGCAGGCTGCTGCCATATAAATTTATATGACAGACTAAAAGAAGTAATGGAAGGATGCTGGCAGCGGCTGCTGTGGTGCACCCCCGAGCTGATGCCAACTCGTTTTACAGATGAACATTCACAAAAGCAATTGGTGGAGTGTCACTGTTACTTTCTGTATGAATACATATATTCTTTATATTAATACTACTGTTACTGCCACTACCTGTACTAATACACACACACAAATATATATATATATTACTGTTCCTATGAATACTTGCACTACTGTTACTGCCATTACCTTTACGATGACTTTACTATAAAGGCCTGCTACTGTTCTTTATGAAAACATGTACACTTTATGGTGATACTACTATTCCTGCCATTACTTTTACTATGACATTACTATATATTACTGATACTGATTGCTGATGCTACTTACCTTTGATTAATTATTGTATGATTATTTATATTTATTTTTTTTTCTTTTTTTTCTTTGCTCTTCTCTATTTTGGCATCTTAATTAGTGTCTATATAAATCAATTTATTCAATATTATTATTTACAGTATTTGTCCACAATTACTGCTACTGTCAATACCACAATTAATACTACATTATACTTCCTGTACTGCCACTGTCTCCCCTCGTGCCTCTGCTGGTGAGGATATTACACAGTTACACCTAAAAATCGCTTTAATGCATTAACTACGTAAATACCATGGCAACTTCTCCAACACCTGCAGTACTTTCTGTTAGTCGACAATATGCATTTCTTTGAGACAGTAAAAATGTAAAAGTCCATTTAAAACAACACAACATGAGACGACATGCTCAAGGCCCGAACAGGCTTGTACTCAGGTTTATTGGGGGCCATTAGGTTGAATGCCTTTAGTTCCAACCAGACACACAATCTCTCCTTTCATGTCCCTGTCTTTCTTTTTATGTCACACACACACACACACACACACACACACACACACACACACACACACACACACTCACACACTCTCTAAGTGAATGTGTGAGACAAAGAAAGAAGGAGAGAGAGAGGGACAGCAGACTGTCTGTATTGCCCCAATAAAAGTCTTTGAGGAAATGGTGGTTGTGCCGGTGTGTGTGTGTGTGTGTGTGTGTGTGTGTGTGTGTGTGTGTGTGTGAGTGTGAGTGTGAGTGTGTGAGTGTGAGTGTGTGTTGTGCTTGGGTTGCGGTTCAAGGTTCACCAGCAGCCTTGGACTCGCTGTGTTTCTGCTGTCTGGGCCCATGTTGTTCAAAGTCTGGGTCGAGATCCCAGCGACCACAAGACTGAAAAAAACGCCTTCTCCTGCTTTTTACTTCTTCTTCTACACTTTGACGCTCCGACTCTTTACTGCTGTGATGTTACATTTTATAGTGTTGTAACCTGAGGGCACAATAACCTGCTCTTTACTTTGTGTGGCTGTGTTTATGATTCAGGCATCATCCACGTAAAATGCGAGCCTATTTAAATGTGCTTCTGGGAATAGTGTTTTATTTGATTTTTTTGGGGTTGCAGAAGTGATCACACATGACTTGAATTTTCATTTTATTACTTTATAAAACAATAGGACAACACCCTGTGAATGGCTTCAGATGGCACTGTCACACATTTTAAATTAGGATAAACAATAGCGATGAAGTTTGTTCAAATATTTTCTCATTCTCACACATTTGAAAAGTGTCTAAACTGATTTGCTAAATTTCATGACTTGATTTATTTAATTTAAATGTTTTTACACCAAATTCAGGTCTTACCAGGTTGTCAAATATCTGAATAAGTACATTGTCTTCATCTTTTAAGTGTGCATATATTGATATAGATAGATAGATAGATAGATAGATAAGCAGTGCAAATCAACATAAAAGAAACAACCAAAAGTCCCAATACATGAGGCTCCATGGACATGAATATAAGGAGCCGCTGTACATCTGTAGTTAATGTTTCCCTATTCAGTTTCTCAAAGAATGTACAGTATGTGGTCATTTCCGGGTATTTACAGAACATAAAGGCCTAAGACAGAAAGAGCGTTAATTCCTTCACAGTGAGCCACATGACTTCAGAGGGCAGATGGGTTCAAATAAGGCGAGCGGAGCATTTTCAATGCTTTCTTGATGGAAGATCAAGAGCGAGACACATTCTTTAAAAGAGAAGTTTCTACAGTGGGCCTAAACCTGAGCCTTGGAGTTCTCCTTCTGAAGGAGCAGGGGTGTTTGTTCCTTATCTTTATTCACGTCTTGACCTGCCTACGTGACCGGAATGGAAATGCGCTGCGGTGACAGTGTTTGCAGGGTTGTCACACACGCACAGTTTTTTTTTGGAATGACATTAAAAAAAGAAGGAGCATCTTGTAGTTCCATCCCCCTCGTCCATGCGTCAGAACAGGTGGTACTGTGTGTAGTACTGTAGTCTCTCTCTTTTCAGTTTCTTCTCTTTCATTCTTCTGTTCTGGAACCAGATTTTCACCTGTCTTAAAAGCATAGAACAAAAGAAAGAAAATCTTTTTTTCAAAGGTTGACTTAAAAAAAAACACGAGCATGCAGGGACACAAAATAATCTGCAGTACAAAACAATATGAAATCAGCAGAACACCATAAATATAACGCTGCTGTTTTTCATTAAAGTATCACATAATCTAATTGTTTTTGATTGGTTGTGTGTATAATATATTAAAGTGACAGATATGCTGGGATGTTTAAAAGCAAAAAATATACAAAACAACATAAGCTACCTGAAAATACCAAGTTTACATAATATATAGTTTATAATAGGAATACAGTGAATCTGTAAATCCCCATCTTTACCTCTCACTGTACTGTATGAACTATATCTCCTCACTACATCATTTATTAATCTACCAATCATTTTCCTGATTAATTTGTCAGATTCCAGCAGCTCTAACTTTCCCATTGAGTAGATGAATTGATCCAAACATTGTTTTTTTCTCCTTGCAGGTTAAAAAAGACCACGTTCATCCTTTTGTTTCCACATGGAGCCAAACACCAGCATGTCCGCAGTCTTTTGCAGCACTGCAGCGGATGAGGATTTAATGAGAGTATAGCTTCACTGCAGCTTCACTAGGACCTCAGGGCCATGAGAAGCACCTGGTGAGTGGAGTAACAAGTACCCTAACACAGGCCCTAACAATATTACAACATGCACGCACCGATCTGTCAGGAACAGAAGGCGGGACAGCTGCATGCGTCTGTCCTTGTTGATGTAAATGTTGAAGAGAAACTCTCTCTCCAGCTCCCTGATCTGCTGCTTGGAGTAAGGGCAGCGCTTCTTCCTCTTCACAGAGGACTCTGCTGGAGAAAAGGTGAAAAAGATGAAACATGCATTAGGAAGAAAACAGATAGTAGATGCAGAAGAGAAATATTGGTCCATGAATTGATAGAAAAAAACATTAAATATGTCCAGAAAGCCAAAATCTCGTCATCAGGGGAAAAGGGGACAAGGCCCATCTCCTCCAAACATCCAACAAGAGATGAGCAACAACTTTAAAACTGACCTACAAGAATAAACTCACTGATTTGAATTAAATTAAATTAATTTAAACATTTGATTTGAGGTGAATGTCAAGGTCTGAGTCAAAACGATAAGTCCAGGAAACATGACCTTCATGTTGTGCAACTGTGAAGCTAGAGGTCATCGTATCGTCTTCATATTTTCATGCATTTGTAGATGTTCAGCTCATAAGTTATGGAGGAGAAACACATGCATCTGTGCAAAACAAAATTAAAACCGGCAGAAAAGTGGCAGACTGGGTGATTTAATCGTAGAAATCGATTCGACGAGATTAGCAGCAGCTGATTACCAATGCTAGCTTTTGCATGACTCCATTAGTTTGAGACACATCTGAAAACAATATTAATAACAAAGATGTTTTTAAAAACTTCTAATCATAAGAGATTGGGCGTGTAGACTTTTTACATACACACTCATGTATTTTTATTTAATACACCTAAATGAGGTTTCAGGGCCTTTAAACTTTTTTAAAAATATAATTAATGCTTTTTGGTGTAATAAAAAATTGGCTTTATTTTAAAAACATGAACTTGATATAGGCTGATAAATTATATTTGACTAAACAAACACATGGATGCGAGCTATAGAATAAAAAATGATAATTTAAATACTATTTTCTATTTTGTGGGCTAGAATAATGATCTCTAGACTTCATTTACATTTTCACTATTAAAATAAACCTGCAACCTGCAATTTAGGCCTATTTAGGAAAATATACTATATGGATAGTACACACATGATGTTTCAGTTTAAATATACAGGATGTCCATCACTCGTTGTATTACAGGAGCCTGTATTTGGCTTTATTCTGTGCTAAAGACCAGCCTATAAAACTATATGACTTCCACTTACTCCGGTCATGGCTGCAGTCTCCTCCAGCGCCGCTGGATGACGGCGCGTCCTCCTCGTCCTCCCTCCCCGTCAGCGGCGACTCTGACACCGGCCTCACCTCGCCGCTCTCCCCGCTGGGACAGCTCGTCCATCCGGTCCGACTCGTCTCCTTCTCTCGATCCGCGGTCCCTGTCCTCGGACTCTCCGCCTCCTCCGCGATGAACTGGTCGAACACCGGCAGCAGGATTCCGTTCCGCGCCGCCGGGAACAGGAGCTGCGAGTCCGGGTGGTACGTCGTGTATCTCCCGGGGAAACTCCGCGGGTCTCCGGCGAACGCGTGCGCGTGAAGACGCGGGTCCGACGCGCCGTAAACCGTCCCCCCGCTCAGGAAGCACTCCTTACCGCCTTTGAATATCGTCTCCGGCGGGGACGGAAGCCCCTGATGGTAAGCAGCCTCCCCGGGTAGGTTGAAGCAGGATGGCGGTGGAGAGGTGATGGGCCGGCTGGACTGGTACAGGGTCCACTTGCCCGGAGGAGGATACTGCTGCAGGGGCTCGTGGTAGCAGCAGCCCCGGTACCGCGCCGATGCGCCGCTGTGCTCCAGCAGAGCGGCGCCACTCTCCGTTAGAAACGGTGCCGGGACGGAGCCAAAGTCGGACTTTGACGGGTAAGTGCAGCTCGGTAAATACATGGATGATTAAAAACACTTTAAATAACGCAACAAGGTGAGATTTGGTCGGTGTCCAAACGACGTCTAACCCCTCATCTATGTCCACATGAGGGGCAGCAAATCAGAGTTTACCCCCATGTGACAGTAAACTTTAAACTCAGCTCTGCATCATGACATGCAGCCCTGGAAGTTAAAGCAAGAGATGCAAACAGGATATAAATAAGAAGCCAATCTACCACCATTCCTTAATTACCCCCAAGACCTGAATGAAAGCTCCTCTCAGTGTCCTCTGGAAAGTGGGTAAAACATTGTCTTTGACCTTGTGCAGCTCAAACTGGGTCCACAGAGGACAATTAACCAAACCTAAAGGCTGTGCTGCATGTTTTTGTAGTCAGGCCATGTCAAATCCAAGCAGTGCCAGCCCCAGATTCACACACACACACTGACTCACACACACTGACACACACACACATGCAGCAGGCAACAAAATAACCCACATGAAAGTACTGCAGTTAAGCCTTTATGGCATGCTGTATACAATATAAATAAATTGCCCTGGAGATGAAATTGAAATCTAAAGCTTACAGAGAAAATAAGAATTAGACGTCTTCAGAGGTCTGCGTTCACCAGAGAGCCTGTAATAAAAGAAACTCAGTTTTTCTTTGTAAAGCACGGAGGGAAACATGTAGATTGATTCTCTACAGGTGTGTGCATGTCAGGAGATTGAAGTAGGTCTCCTAATGGAAAAGGGGGAAAGCACCAACCAAGTCCTGCTCTACAAAGAACATTAGGGCATTAATGAGGGAGTTGGGCTGAATGGACTCGGTTAAAAACCCAGAATGAGCCTCTGTGAAGGTGCATTGTTCCTGTAGGACTGAGTCCAATCAAAGGAAAACATCCCTGAGCTGAAAATAGAGAAATAAAAGCAGCTCAGTCACAGTTTCGCTTTTTCTCTTTTTTTTAAAAATCATGCAGCTCATGACTGAACCATCATTTTGTGCAGCAGCGAAACCCCAACTTCATTTACAGTCAGAGACAATTGAGGTACATCACTGTGCCTGGTGTTAAATCTATCTTTGGAGGGAAATTAATAATTAGCCCAACTCATATGATTGATTCCAACATTTTGCAGAAAACGTTTCATTTAGTCGTTGTTTATGAAGTTGTGTAAAAGTGGCTGCCAGTATGGATCTAATTACTCGCTCAGTGTTTTGGTTTTTAACCCTGAAATGAATGTTTTGTTTCTGAAATACTTTGTTGGTGTTTTCTTGAATTAAAGCTGAAACTTAACTATCCCATTAAAAAATAGGATACACATTTTATCCTTTAAAAGCAAACAAGATGTATTCATGATATTTACCCATATTCTATTATCTCTTAATACAAGTTATATATTATATATGTAATGTCTGAGGCTGGTAGTTTCAGAATAAAACGGTGTATTCAGGTATGGAGGACTAAAACTGCCATGATTAAATACAAATAAAAACATAAATAACGCAATAGATTCATTAATTAATATTGAAAATAATTGTAGGCATTAATAAATGTA